>NC_092506.1:129438414-129810914 GCF_047511675.1 Marmota flaviventris
AAGTCTAGTCCCTTTATTATTTTTCTTTACATCACCACATAAATGTTTGCTGGAATGTTCAGAATGATTCTACAGGTCATTATAATAAAGTGGTCTCACATAGAGGGGAAAAAATCTTTAATTGGGACACCTTAACTATACTATTTTACTTAGAAGAGAGTCATTATTTTTTAATGTCACCTGATTTCCTAATTTTTCCTTTTTTTATTCTTATGTGAAAGACTCACAAGGGTAAAGCAAAATCTTTTAAAACTGGCCTCCAGATTTTGGAGATAAAAACTACAAATAAGGCACTCCTTCAAAATTAAACATGGGAACAAATAATTGATCATTTTGAAACTGGAGTTTTGAGATGAAACTTAATTCCCCATATAACCAGTCTTCTCTGGGATCCTGACTCACAAATTTTGAAGAATAAAATCTATGGACACTCAATGAAAATAAGAGTAAAAAGAATATGATTTATTTAAGCAGGAGAAAATAGAACTCCATGATGTGAGAGAGGACATAATCGCTGAAACACCCATTTTTTTTGTGGCAGCTTTGGAGTATAGGTATGGTTTTGAGAAGAGCATGAGGCAAAATCTACTTAGAAGAGATATTGAAAAAAGCATCCTGGCTACCACCTGGGTTTACATCTGTTCTTTCTGTTTCTCATCCTTCTTCCTGTAACTTCCACCTAGGCTCATCCCTGGGACAAATGATTTGGTTGAAGGTATTCCCACAAGTGAGCCTCAAGGTTTCTTTACATTTGAAATAGGCCTTAATGATGCTCATTAACATATCTATCCATGAGCCTCCAGGTGTGGTTGGCAGCTCTCCATTATCTGCTTGATCATTTTACTATGGATTCAATTTATTTATTTATTTATTTTTAAATTTTGCTCTTTAATTGGTAACTATGTAGAGTAAGAAAGACAGGCTGGGGATGTGTCTCAAGCGGTAGCGCGCTCGCCTGGCATGCGTGCGGCCCGGGTTCGATCCTCAGCACCACATACAGACAAAGATGTGCCCGCCAAATATTAAAAATAAATATTAAAAAAAAAGACAGTTCACTCATGGGGTGTTGGAGAAGTAAACCATAATAATAATAACCCACTTGAATCAAAGTGTGAAATATGATATATCAAGAACTATGTAATGTTTTGAACAACCAACAATAAAAAATTAAAAAAAAAAATTAGAATAACTTAACTTGTACAATGACACCAGGTGAAGATATTATTCATAATTGGCTAAAGAGACAATAATCAATATAGGAAGCAGAAGGGAAATAAGTGACAGAACTTCAATTATTATTATTGACTCAATTTATCCTCAATCCAGGTGAGCAGGGAACCCTGGCTTTGGGAATGTGAAGTGAGAGCTGAAAATTTAGAGATTTATTCTCAGACCTATGAATAGCTAAACCGGAATTCTGGATATCAGACAGCTGTTCTGGACTTTAAATACTGCTCACCCTAGATATAGAGAATTCAGGTGGCATGAGAATGGTGAGTTCAAAGCCAGCCTTACAACTTACTGGGGCCCTAAGCCACCCAGTGTGACCTTGTCTCTAAATAAAAATATAAAAATGGGCTGGGGTTGGGTGTCAGTAGATAAACATTTCTGGGATTAATTACTGGTCACAAACAAACAGTCATATATATATAAACAAAAACAAACAAACAACAACAAAAAAAAAAACCCAAATCAAACAAACAAAAAAACTCAGGAGGAGCAAAAACATGGGTTCTTAAAATCACAGCTTCTTTCCTGAAGAAACACAGGCAATGGAGTAGGTCTCCTATCTTGATGACTCTTTCAGTCTTCACCACACAATCTGGGGTCAGGCCAGGCTAGTGGCACATCACAAGTGGCACAGAGATTCCCATGTAGGAATTCGGGAAGACCCTTAAAACACCATACAGTGATGAGAAAGAATGCCAGGGGTCTCCAATGCTGATCTGAGTTCCATAGAGTAGTCAGAGCCAACTGAAGACTGAGTTGCCACAGAGAGTCCTTCTGGCCACCAGACACTGGAGAGAACTCTGAGGAGCGCCTGGCCACCAATTCCAGTTCCCACCATTGCCAGTCCCACTGGCTCCATATAGCCTCCCTACCCAGTCTCAGAATGTGAACACACCCTTACCATTTCCTGGCTTCCAGTGTGCTTACTTCATTTTTCTTGATAGTTTCTTTCATCTGCTGTGCAGTGCTGAAACCTGGGGCTCCTGATCTAGGACTGGAAGCATAGAAATGGTTTCAAAAAATGGCAGCCTCCAGAAACAGGAGAAACAGAAGATGGTGGAAGCCCACCCCTCATCACTGGCTGTATGAGGACTGGACAGTTCTCACCTAAGAGACAGATTGGAAAGGGCTCAGGCAGTTCCTCCAAACAGAGCCTAGTAGGCCAACTGTTTGAGTGACATTAAACTGGATCCAACACAGAAACAATTGATGTCAGAAAGACAGGGTCTTGGCTGCTCTTTTTTTTTTTTTTTTTTTTTTTTTTTTGTAGATAAAAGACTGGGGGGGGGCTAGGGATGTGGCTCAAGTGGTAATGTGCTCTCCTGGCATGCGCAGGATGCTGGGTTCGATTCTCAGCACCACATAAATAAAGATGTTGTGTCGGCCAAAAACTGAAAAATAAATATTAAAAAATTCGCTCCCTCCCTCTCTCTCTCTCTCTCTCTCTCTCTCTCTCTCTCTCTCTCTCTCTCTTAAAAAAAAAGACTGGGGATCAACCATGTGCAGTGGTGCATGCCTGTAATCCCAGCAACTGGAGAGGCTGAGGAAGGAGGATTGTGAGTTCAAAGCCAGCTTCAGCAATGGTTAAGAACTAAGAAATTTGGTGAAACACTATCTATACATAAAATACAAATATGGCTCAGGATGTGACTCAGTGGTCATGTGACACTGAGTTAAATCCCAAGTAGTAAAAATGAATAAATAAATAACACTGGGATCAGAAACATGGATACTCACTACAGAGCCTGATGAATACAGATTGATGGATGGATTGATGGATGGATAGAAACATAGATAGATTCCTGGGGCAGCTCCTCTAAATCTCCTGAGATTGATTTTCAACTGATATTACAATAATGCTCCACAGTCCTGAAATATTTTTTTTTTATTTGTTGTGAATTGCAATAAGGGTCTTAGGATGGAATTCTTTCATGGCAGTGTTTTCTCACAATACACAGACCCACCTAGAGAGAAGTTCATTTAAATTTATCAATGTATATAAGGTTAAATCAATTTGTGAATACATATGTATATATTTTTATTTAAAATTCACAATTTCAAAATTTTCTTTAATTTTTTCTGTTCTCTGGTATTATGAGAAAACATCTTGAGATTTCTACTCATAAGTAATTCCCTGAGGCAGCCATGTCCCTACTCCCCTAAAAAAATGAGGCTCAAATAAATTTTAATGTTTCTAGTATTAATATTAAAATGAAAAAAAAGATGTGCGGTGCCAGGTCTCTAGATCTGTCAGTATCCCAGACTGTGGAGTATAAGCAATAAAAAAAAACCAAAAAACTTATTTGCAATTTTGCCTTGAGACTAATGGGAGGATAATGCTGTCTCCCCCCCACCTTTGGTATGGGGTACTATGAGAATATGAACACAAATTACAGGCATAGATATAGATATAGATAAAGATAGAGATAGAGATAGATATTTTTCTGTAGCTCAATACAGCCCATCAAGAGAGTCAACTTTAAATTTAAATTAAAATAAATTAAATCTGTATTTCTGGGGTCAAGCCCTAGCAGAGATCCAGGGGTCCTGAAGGATGAGTGGCTTAGGCGGAAGAAGAGGAGACAGGACTAGAGTTGCAAGTGACAAGGGGCCTTCAGAAGTGTGTGCCGCCCCTAGAGGGCCCTTTATTTTATACCTTTTTACAGGTGTGTTTTTTTTTTTTCATGTAGTTAATGGATAGCTTGAAAGCTCAAAATTTCTTTGATTTATATTATTTCTGAGAGTTACAATCTTTTCAGACATATATTAATTACCTAAGATGTTGAGTATATTGTTTAAAATACTTTCCTATAACATTTGACAATCATGATTAAGCTTTTATATTTTCACCTCAATCACTAGACTACACAACTGGACTACAGGTAACTCGATCTACTATTAATTTTTAACTTTAAAACATACCTATAATCATATCATTAACCTTTAACTTTAAAGCTTACCTATGACTATTGGTAAGATTTCTTACTTCCAAAGTCCCAATATAACACACTTAAAATAGTGAAATTCTATTACTTAAAAGCCTACTACTCTGAATTGCCTCTAAAATATATGTATATTAATTTTATATTATTCTATTTTTAATTTCCAAGACAATTTCCTTTTTTTCATATGACCTATTTAACTGCTTTCTTAAACAGTTTCTTTGATCCTTGATCAAAGTGCAATGATTCTTATGTCTTTGTAATCTTTAACAAAAGATCAGGGTCTTCACCTCAACCCATTTGCCATTAATATTAACTATGTGTTTCCCATTTTTATCATGAATTCCTGTGTAAGGCCAAGGGGGGTCTGTTAGTGGGGGGAATGTATGTTGCACAGGTTGTAGCTTTAGAATGGGGGGCTTAGTGTAAATTGTTAAGCTTTTCTCAAGAACCTTAATTTACAATGTTTCCTGGTATATTTCTTGAGGAATAACACTATCGTTTGTATCCTGAGAGATATCAAAACACATCTCCAGGCATGTCTTAATTGTATCCTTAGTCTCATTCTGGGAATTTTCCTGCAATTTCAGACAACACATGGTTTTATTATTGATTGATGTGTACCCTATTATCCATATCATGAGTATCATAAACAACACACATAACCGTCTCCATGGTTCCAATTTCCAGATGGTGTATCCCTGCCACAGTGTCCCCCATGCTGTGACCCTGTCAGATGGAGGGAACATCTTCACCACAGTATCTATGATAAATCATCTGTTTTCCATATGACTTCTGTGCAACTTGTGGTTAAATCTTGGCATCCAGTCTATAGTGAGTCAATTTGTTGTCACTGGATAACAAGTCATTCTACAACTTATTGGCTCACTCAACCCCTGAGCCAAATCCCCAGCAATACTTTATATTTTAATTAAAGAAAGACTTTCACTGGTTTGCTTAGCACTTCTCCCTTGCTGAAGCTGGCACTGAGTGCACGATCCTCTTGCTTCAGTCTTCCAGGACCCTGGGGTTACAGGAGGGCACCCCTGCACTCAGCTCTGTTCACATTTTTAATGCCAGCATTCCTTTTGCCTTATCAACTATTTTTTATGCTATATTTCAAATGGATGCAGTATTTCTTATTTTTCTCCAAGAACTCGATGGCAGTTTCAAGATTTTTTGCTTTCTCTTTGTGAGCATTACACATGAGAGAAAAGCAGATACGATGAGTTTATTAGAAGTGACGTGAAGGAGGGAAAATGTGACACTTTGAAGGGAGAGAATGTGTGCACTCCAGTTTTATTGGAGATCTAAAATAAAAAGATTCCAAAGAGTCCTGTCCAGATACACTTCTTGATTTTGGACTGACAGCCTCTCTCTCACCGCCCTGGTCCTTGAGCAAGGTCACCTTAGATGCACTGTCACTGCAAAATGGGGTGTGATGCTTGAGGCTGAATTTAAAGTTCTGAAACTCCTCAGTTTCTCATGTATTTCATCCTGTTGTTAAATAACAGACATCACATTGTTCCACTTGACTAAATGTTTTATGTAACAGTAAAACATACTACTGAGTAAATAATACTGTAGCATCTCTTAATTCTTTTACACATTTTAATAAAACTTAAAGTGGAATATAATTTGCATAAGCCAGATCATTATATTTTTTTCTGTTTGTATTTATGGTGAAATTATGAGTTATAAGAATCCCATGAGAACTCAGGCAGCAGGATACACCCTAAACCCGGATAGTCCTAAACCGGGAACACCCTCTGCCCCAGGAGCTGACATGGGCTGGGGATGTCTCCAGGCCGCAGAGGAGGCTGGGAGTCGGGGCCTGGCCGCGGTGGGGATGGGACCTGGGGCTTGGTCGTGTAGGGGGCAGAGAGCCCAGGTCAATCCGAGGAGGGGGCAGAGGGGGCGGGGAGCCGTGTCCTGGTGTGGGAGGGGAGCCAGGGGCCTGGCTGTGGTGGGGGCGTGGAGCCAAGGGGCCCACGCCACGGTGGGCCAGGGAGATGGGGCCGGTCACAGCGGGGGCGGGGAGCCTGGGGGCCATGGCTGGAGGGGGCTGTGGGGGCGGGGAGTGGGGGAGCCCTGGCGGAGGTGGGAGCAGGGAGCTGGCAGGGCCTTGTTGGGGGCTGGGAGCCAGGGGCCGGGCCGCCATGGAGGCGGGGAGCTTGCAGGGCCGTGCCCTGGTGGGCCAGGGAGATGAGGCCTTGCTGCTGTGTGGGCGGGGAGCAGGAGGGGACGGCCAGGGCCTGGGCTGGGTGGGGGCGGGGACTGGGGGCCAGTCCGCATAGGGTGCAGGGGCCTGGGGCAGCGCTGCAGTCGGGGCGGGGAGCCAGGGGGCGGGGCTGCTGTGGGGATGGGTACTTTGTTACTTTGCTGAACTCTTAAGATCTTTTCAGCTCAAAATTGTATTTATGGAGTTTTTGATGTCTAAAAACTGTTTCTTATGAAAAGAACCAATTACTCTCAACTTATCTTTTATTATAATTATTCCTTTTTACATGGGATAGAAAAAGAAATTATTAAACTTATTTGAAGACTTCCGAATAACATTTGGTTATGCAGTCTGCCTATTTTAATGTTACTATGACTTGCAAAAT
Organism: Marmota flaviventris; assembly: GCF_047511675.1. Taxonomy (NCBI): domain Eukaryota; kingdom Metazoa; phylum Chordata; class Mammalia; order Rodentia; family Sciuridae; genus Marmota; species Marmota flaviventris. The sequence continues at coordinate 129,445,193 of NC_092506.1, forward strand.
TGAAAACTGTGGAGGAATTCTAAGTTAATGGAAAAATCTCTAAACTTCTTTAAGGATGTTCATCTCAAAATGTGGTTTTAAAATTAGGCATTTCACCATCTGACACAAGAAGAGAAAGAAACCAAATTGTAGAGAATCAGATGTGATTACTGTCCTTGATGGCATCTGCCTGCAAATGGGATATTCTGTCAAGGTAACAGCGGATATGATTGAAAACAAGATGTCTGCTGCCCTTGGGAGGACTTACTCACAAATGGGATGTTCTGCCAAGTGCGCTAGGAGGGCGCTGAGAAAAATTTTATTATCTGTTCTTAACAAAGAGCAGAGTTCAGCATGCTCCAGGCCGAGAGTAGATTAGCCATGAAAAGGGGGTCACTTCTGATTAGAAAGTAAAACTTCTGTGTGCTATGTTTAATTAGCTGAAAGACCTGGTTTATTGCTGTTGGGAGGCTGCCTTCTTTGTTCACAATACTATAAAAAGATTGCTTGTGTACAATAAAGGACTTTTTTCTGCTGCTGCTTGGCTTGCTCTGCTGCTTCTTTCTTTCTCATGCTGACCTGCAAGTGAATTACTGCAACACCGAATAAAATACTAGCAAACTCTGACAGAAACTCTTTCCAAAATTAGACTTACTAATCTTCACATGAGACTCCATTTTCTACAGAGGGCTTATTCTTTAATATACAAGACTCCCTCTCCTCCCCACTAAACTTACTTATAAAATTACACTGGTTTCTTGGGGCTTCTGCCCAAGTTTCTTCCTTATGAACCACTGACATTTCTGCAAACCTCCTCTAAATATTGTGAGAGATAGAAGTGGCTTTTTATTTGGAAAAGTAGTTGTGATTTAGGATTATCAGTGAAAGCCCGTGGGGCTTTATTGAATCATGTCAACAGCTGTCTGTAATAATGCATACTTTGCTGGCCACAACAGAATGTATAAAACAATGTTATGAATTGGAAAAAAATATGTTTTTTTCATAATTTATCAGCATTATTATGCCACAGAATAATGCACTCTTATCAATAATACAAAGCTCTTTGTGAGCATTATGTGTTGTAGGTAATAATTCAGTCTGTTCTCTGGCTTGCCAGGAGAGTTGTAAAGCAGAATGTATTAGCTCACCTTGTGATAATAAATCACTTTAGTATTTCCGTAGGCTCTAGCTAACATTCACTTCTGAGGTCTTAAAGAACAGTGCTCTAAATGGTTCTGGAAGTGTTTATACTGGCTCTGACTCTCCTGGGTAATGTTTCAGTGAGTGATATGATCAGATAACAAGTGGCACTATTTCTCAAGTATCCATATTGTGATATCTCCTGTAGTTTTATTGCCTGGAGTAGTTGATTTTGTCTTAATTGGATCTGGAGTTCTTTGTGTCTATTTTTAATATGATTTTTTAAAAGTGGTTTATAAACTTGTGCACTTGTTCTAAGTGATATCACCCTTTTTTCTTAGTTATCTTTGCATGGATCAGAAATCAATAAGTCCTCACTGTTCTTGTTTTATCCTCTTGAAAAAATACAGACACCCGTATAGGAAATGTTTCTCTTGAAACTGAAATAGCCATCAATTCATCACCACTTCATGTGTTCCAAATGGTAACAAGACATCTGCATTGGTAGCAAATCACAATTGATTATATAAATAGAATTTAGAGCAACATGTTTACATAAACTTTGTGAGAATAACCAAGCTGTGTGTATTGATTTCTCCTATAATAACAGTAAAGGTGGTGATTTGTGCATAGGAAGAAAATCTCTGACATTAAATCATTCTTTTGGCTGAGAACATACAACTGAATTTTAACGTGTTACAATTTTCTCACAGGAAAATAAGAAATAAATTTATAAGAAGCACTTTATTGAAGGTAATAGCTTTTCTAAAAGAGGTAAAACATTTCATTTTGTTTATATTTTCTTAAAACTGCGTAGACTAATTCTGAGAATGTACTTAAGCACTTTCTTTTTTATATACATTTTTGGATGTTGATGGGCCTTTATTTTGTGCATTTATTTATATGAAGTACTTAGATGGAAACATGTGCCTCAAACATGCTAAGCAAGTGTTCTACCACTGAGTTACAATCCCAGCTCCAGGCACAAGCCCAGGTCTTTCAGCTCTTTCTTGATGTGTAGAATTTCTCACCCATGCCTCTGCTGTCTTGATCTAAGTATCCATACATTTACTTCACACTGATACAGTGATTGGATTCACAAACACAGTACCATTTACTGCAGCATAACAGCATGGTTTATAACTTAGTCCATTTTAAGCATTCAAGCTAATTAGAGTCACACAACTATTATAATAGTGCCTTTTAATCCACTGGTATATTAACCTATATAAGAGGGGTGGGCTTTTTATATACAAAAAAATCCTGAAAAATAGTTGGACTGAAACAGGTGGAAAATAATAGTTGAGGCCCACTGCTCTTTTTGTTGCACTAATATTAATGCAGAGACCATTAGGAGCAGCACACTAGCTGAGCTGAATAAAGTTGGCCAATTTCTAAGAAAATCAGAATTCATATAATACAGGGCCTTCTAGACCACATCAGGTTGACTCCTTTGGAAAGCAAATGTGTAAGCCATGCAGCTCACAAGACATGACATGGCTCATCCACATTCCACATGGCTTGTGTGGCCTCTGTTCAGCACCAGAAGACCCTCAACACTGGCTCCCACAGAAGAGATTGCTGCAGTGAATTATTGGGATTAGTAAAGTGTAGTGAACTATGGTGACAGCAATTTTGAAGAGAGATTCCTTCTGTTTGCTTCCAGCAAAAAGACAGTAAGGAAAATATGAGTGAAAAAGTCATTTTCCATGAACTCCTCCTTGTTTTGCTTTGTGAGCATACCCTATAGAAGAAAATAGAATTCTGACTGTGGGGGGAAATCTGGACCTCCAGTGATTGTTATAGAAGAATAGGAAATGTTGACACCAAGGGTATGCTATCGAATACTTAGCATAGAACTGCCTACTTCTTTGAGAGAAGGCTCTGTGGTAAATAGAAAATGCTGGTCATATCCTTTCTTTTGGATTCATGAAGCCTAGAGTTTTATTTGATGCTTGAGATCCATTGTGCTTTGAAATGTAATGCTCTTAGCATCCCTGCCATAGGTTAATATGAAAGGTGATTTAAAATACTGTGGTGGGCTAACCTCCATTGATTATTTTGATGGGAAACATTTTGTAATAAAAAAAAATTAAAATACAAATACTCTTTAGTAGGGAATTTTATACACCATTGAGTGGAGGCTTTCTTAAAATGATTTTTGTCGGACTGCCCTCCGACAGAAGTTGAGGAGAATCACTAGACCAGCTAGTGAGTGTCTATGGGCTGAGGGAGAGGGTGAGTGTCGCGACCCAGCCCGCCACCCTGCCTGGCAAAAATCACACCGAGTTGGGAGTTGAGGACTTATATAGAGAGAGGAGAAGGAGGGGGGGCAAAGGCAGGGGCCAATCAGAGATTGGAGAGTCCCCCAGGTTGGGGTAGCTTAGGCACCCCAGTTACAGAAACAGAGCCCCGTTACCCTAGTTACAGAAACAATACCCCATTAGGTATGTGTGCCCCATTGCTGGGGAGTTATTCTTTGTGTTTGTGGAAGCCATATCTTCGGGCCGTTCAGGCACGTATATGGAAGCCATTTCTCAAGCTCTAACTGTCATATACATGGAGAATCACAAAACCAGAATCACAAGACTGGGGATTTCTTTTTCCCCAGTGATTGCACTTCCATGGTCAGCAGAGGTCCCAACAGATTTTATTCAAACACATCTTTTATTTCAAATATATAAATAACTGGCTTTTTAAAGTCCGTCATGTAAAAAAATTCAGATACTTTAAAATAAAAGTAAACAGGTAATTCACACCATATTTTCTACAAAAAATTTTATTTACCATTGTGTTTAGAAAAATGTAAAAGAATTAAATTATTTCACATACATATAAAAAGTTAACCTTAGGTAAAACATATATACATTTATACATAGTGTTCTGGAGTGTACACACACATTCTAAAATATATAAAAGATTTCATCAACTTGGAGAAAAATTCCGTAAAGTATCTAGTATTGATATTATTTAATGAACTTTCATGGAAAAGTAATTACAAAATCATGTCTAAACTTATGAGAAATAGTTTCATGTGTTGATCTCTATCCCAAGAAAATAAGTTTTCAGAGGTTTTTCAGAGGATAAATAACCTGTGATTCTTCACAGTCTTATCATGCATTCAATACTTTTCTTATTTCTAGCCTGGATACTGTCTCTAGTACTTAAGACATTTTCTTCATATGTAAATTACTTTTCCACTTCTACCTATTTTGATTTCTTAAACACTCTTTGTATTCTGTTTTACTCTCTCTCACTCAAAAAATTGATTTAAATGAAAGAATATATTAGTTTTTAACAAATTTATATATTTTACTTGCTTCAAAAGTACTTGCTTTTTTCATAATATGTTACAGTTATTACAAACTCCACAGTGGGATATATAAAACGTTTTCAACATATACAAATATGCTTTTAATATATTTTTTGATTTTTAAATATTTTATTTCCTCTGCATTTGCTCACAGTCTTTTATATATTAACTTTTTAGATTTTATTTTAATTTGTTACATATGATAGTAGAATGCATTGTAATTCATATTACACATATAAAGTACAATTTTTCATATCTCTTGTACACAACATAGAGTCACACCATTCGTGTCTTCATACATGTACTTAGGGAAGTGACATCCATCTCATTCCTCCGCTTTCCTATTGCCATGGCCACTTTTTTGCCCTTCTTCCCCACTGCCTTATCTAGTGTTTGTCTATTCCTCCCATGCTTCTCCCTCCTCTCCATTACAAATCAGAAATTTTATTAACAGAGAAAATATTCAGCATTTGGTTTTTTGGGGAGGGACTTACTTCACTTAGCATTATACTCTTAAACCTCCATCCATTTACCTGCATATGCTATGATTTGATTCTCTTTTAATAATGAGCGACCTTCCATTTTGTATAAAAATGAAATTTTCTTTATCAATTCACCTACTGAAGGGCATCACAGCATAGTACAAAGATGCAGCTACATCAATGTTTATAGAATCACACTTCAAAAAATGCTTTTAACTACCAGGTTATATATGAATTTTCTAAAAATCTGATATAAAGATATAAAAATTCTACTTTACATGGTTTCTATTGAACATTGTGGATGTGTAACGTGTTGAATAATTTCTTATACATTTGTTATCAGAAATACTATTATTTCTTCTAATAAAATGCTTCTAAAATGAAAATACTAAATGGAGAAGCCAATAAAGTAATAGCCTTGCCTCATAACTTATTAGGTGTAAGACTTTGTGAATATTTTAGTATTTTTTAGGTGTAAAATCATAGCTAGATTTTAGTTTAACCTAATGTTAGCTTTTCTTACTTAGTAACTTTATAAACTATGTTAAACTCTGGGAATCTTATCAATTTGATCATCTATCAATCATTTATAATTGCTCTCAGATTTCCTGGAAAACTTGAACATGCCCAATATGATTTTCCTATCTTATATGTTATGAAAGGATTATTCAGTTTCCTAATATAAAGTAGCCTTTAAAAACAGCAAGAGCTCTATACCATGTAGACATGTAGTGGTCATAACTATTGAGAACAGAACTACATGAAGCTTGGTTTGTATACTCCATCAATTCAAGTTTTATTAACAAGGAATAAGACAAAGTTTTTGTACCATGAAGAAGATCTCATAGCAGGACAGGTAGACACTGCAGTCACTTATCTCCATGAAGTCGCAATATCACATCTGCTTATCACATCCACTACATTTGCAAAAAGGCATCTCATTACACCAAAACTGGTATATGAGATGTAACCTCACTTAGAGTCTCACCAAGCCCAAAAAATTTTGAACACCATACATGGGAGGGAGGAAGCCAGGACCAGATCAAACAGAAACTGCTGGCATTAAGACCTGTAACCACCCTGGTGATGTAGCTGAACCCAAAGAAAGATCAAAGCACGAGTATTAGGGTTTAGAGATAAGCCTGCAAAAGGCTTAATTGTTCTAAGGCAAGGAAGCAATGTAAACCATAATTGTAACTATGCAGTTATAAACCACAATTTTGAAGAGAAGGACAGAAAAACAGGCAGAAGAACAGAATTAAAGAACAGGATAGAGTTTTTAACTCATAATACAAGGCTTGACAATCCTTACCAAAGGGGTGAAGATGTTCCAGAAATTGTCCTTTATGAAGATAATTTGTGGAAGGAGTGAGTTTTTTTGTTTCTGGAGAAAATTTGGGCAGAAAGTGTAGAATAAGAGAAGGACCAGCAAAAGCACAAAAGTCACAGAAGGAAGTCTAGTAAGATGTTCAGTTATAGGGCTGGGGATGTAGGTCAGTTGGTAGAGTGCTTGCCTCACATGCACAAGGCCCTGGGTTCAATCCCCAGTACCACCAAAAAAGGAAAAAGATCTTCAGTTACTAATTTTTATTGTGTTTATCATGATGTCATGTAGAATTATTATTAGTATTATTAAAATCAGGAATTGAACCCACAGGTGCTTAACTACTGAGCCAAACCCCAGCTTTTTTTTCTTTGATACTGAATCTTGCAGAATTTCTGAGACTGGTTTTGAGCTTGCAATTCTCATGCCTTATCCCCTAGAGCCAACCAATATTACAGGCATTCGCCACCATATCCAGCTTAAAATTTTATTAACTGATTTTATTTTTATATATCAGGACTTCATCTGACAATGATTGTATTTTCTTTTACTAATGTTTGAACTCACTCTTTTTGTAAATATTATATCATCTTGGCATGAGTGGAATGACTCTACAGTTCTTGAAGTGACTCCCTAAGTATGGTCAAGCATAATATCAAATCTTTGATATTGTTCCTTAAGAAATTTGGAAAAGAATGTGGCACATTAAGTGAATATTTTAATAAAATTAAAAAGCCTTGAAAAATATGTCCCAGAGACTTGTGTTTCAATCCATTAGGAGTAATGTTTTAGATTGTATAGTTGAGAAAATAAATGCTGTTTAGAACCCACATCTCAATGATTTATTTAATCAGTGTTTATTTCCCACTCTAAAAAGTCTAAAGTGAACAAAATCTAATGGTCACACAGGTCTCCTGGGTGGCTTACATCTGAGGTAGTTCTCAAAACTCTGGGATTCCTGCATTTTATGGGTTTTATGGATCATTTCCCCTCTACAATTTGTTAGTATCACAAGAGTACATATCCCTATTAAAAATATCCATGTTAGTCTCCCAGGCCTTAGAAACCTTCACTTCCTGGTGGTGTGCTCTGGGAGAGGCATGCACCTTCAGGGTCAATTACAGCCTTCAGCAAACTTGTTTGTGCTACTTGCCATCTTGAAGCCTTTTTCCCATCATAAATTATACTCAGAAAGTTATTTTGTGTATGGAGAAAAACTTGAATTTTTCTTTAACTTGCCTCTTGGCTGACTGATGTCTCTTAACCAGTGATGAATTTCTATTAATAATTTACATGAATAATAAATGACAAAGCATATTTCATAAGATAAAATTATAAGAATAGAATGAGTCATTAAGCCTTCATTAAGATTGCCAAATGAGAAAGAAAATTAATGTGTTTTAAATATTTGTCATTTAAAATTATTGTACTTAAAATATTATAGCAAATTGGGTAATTTTAAAACTAAGTTTCTTTATCTTAATACATATGATTGAAACTTTATAACTTAAAGATTATTTTTTCAAACCTGAGCTCAATGAATTACAACTCACTAGGTGCAAAAATCAAAAATTAGGCAGAGAATTTGTATATTAAAAACAAGAATAGGGCTGGGGATGTGGCTCAAGTGGTAGCGCATTTGCCTGGCATGTGCACAGCACTGGGTTCGATCCTCAGCACCACATACGAAATAAAAGATTTTGTGTCCGCAGAAAACTAATAAATAAATAAATACTAAAAATTTCTCTCTCTCTCTCTCTAAAAAAAGCTTAAAAATAATTTAAAATAATAGATGGCTATTATAAAACCTGGAAGATAATGTTGAAAAGATTCTTCAGAGAGAAAACAGAAGATAAGTCCAGAAGAATAAATTTCCCTAACATATTCTAAAATGAGAATATGTAAGAGGGGAAATAAATCATGAAAAAGGAGAATTTCCTACTGCTGAGTGGAAATGTAAATCTTCAAAGAGTTTAGTCTTCCAGAAAGGAAAAAGTGGTCATGAGTAGTGGTGCCAAACCCACAGTTGTCCCTAAGTTACCACCAGTCTCCCTGTCTAAAGACACGGGAGAAGTTCTTTCAAGTTTTTTGAGATAAGGTTTCAAACTAAAATTCCAAGCCAGTCAACCTTTCTTTAAACTAGGAGCTAAACATAAAGACCATGGTGTCTACACAGACTTCATATCCTGTGATATTACTGTGTATGTGTTTTAAACAATTTCATCTGTTGCCTTATGAATTTTTAAAAATGACTGTATTCTGGGGCTGGGGATGTGGCTCAAGCGGTAGCGCGCTCGCCTGGCATGCGTGTGGCCTGGGTTCGATCCTCAGCACCACATACCAACGAAGATGTTGTGTCCGCCAAAAACTAAAAAATAAATATTAAAAAAAAAAAAAGACTGTATTCTGTAATGGAGTCCTTTGTAAATTACCTGATAAATATTGAATAAGAAAAAGTTATCCACCATAGCTAGAATATCAATTAGGACATGGTGAAAGGCATTAAAATTAGCTAATCTAGTGAACTAGAGGTGAAAGGGTCTCAGAAATGAATGTAAATATGCTAGTTTACATTTAACTTCTGGATTCTTACCATGTATCCATTAAAATATAAGATTTGAAGAAAAATATTTCCCTAGACAGTGTGTACTAGTCTGCCCTTTGTCTTGGCTAAGGGAGGTCAGACCTCATAGACCACCTCCATTCCTCCTTGAGATAGCCCTGCATGCTGTGTGGTCCTGCACTGGCTTTGGCCTTGTTCTTCAGTTCCTACTGCCCTGTAGCACTTTTTGCTCTGACATTATTCAAATAGTGCTTTTCAAAGCCTCATTCTGGGTGGTTCTACACATTCTATATTATGAGCAACAAACAAACGATGATCACTAATTATTGATGAACTTCTAAGGCAAATTACTACTAAAAATAGACAAAAAGAGATTTTTTTAAACTGTTTTAAGACCTAAATATAATTACTCAAAAACTTGTTCTTCATTGTTTTTGTTTTTGGTGTCACAGTGGAAAGATGTGAGAGAGACACATGGACAGACACAGGGGATGTATAAAATTTTCTGAGGTTAAACCTTGTTGTGCACACCCATTTCTCAAGTCTATACTTGGAATTCTGATTTCTTTTCTCTAATATACTAAATCATTAAGATTTGGTAAATTAGAATACTTATTAGTTTTGACTTTACATCAAAATTGATTCTAGATATTTTCTTGCCAAGAATTTATTTATTTCATGATCCTCAGATTTTTGAGGCTTACTTAATATTCTTATCATCTTTCTCTTATGCTTGCATTACTCAGAGACAAAATTGCTGTAGTCTTTCATATGTATTTCTTAAGGGTAAAAACTTCAGTGTATTTGTTGGGTATCAAAAGTATTTTAATTTAATCTCATGGTAAAGTAACTCTAAATACTCCTTTCAATGTTTCTACATTTTCAAATTGAGGTTTCTTTAGAGCATATTTTACTGAGTATTTATGTTTCACAATAACAGACTCAGAAATTTCAGTCACTAAAAGCCATTTATTTACTGAGATATGTACAATTTGAATTTTTAATTTTTGTGCAGCTACAATAATATTTGATAATAATATTTATGATACTTTCATGAATAAACATATATTACAAAAATAGATGTATTTCACTATTCCTTAATAAAAATGTACATTGTATCATTATTTAAATGTTTATTTTCACCTGAGTATATATTACCAACATTATTATAAAATAAATCATATAAGATTTATTATTTTATATTTATTTGTTTGTGACATATTTTGTTATTATGTTATTGTTATATACATATTGATGGTTAATATATTCTTAAAAGGAAAATGCTATGTAATAACTGTAGCATTCATACTTTAATTTTAAAGAGTTTTTTAACTACCCTTTTAAGACATATTTTCTTTTATCTTCCTAAAACCTTCTAGAATGTGTAAATTTATAAATATATACATTAAAGAACAACATTACTATGGCAATAAGTAATATATCAAAGTGACAAAACCTGATAAATTCAGTGCTAGAATTAACACTGTTTTCCTGAATTGTAGGTTAATGATGTCTCTAATGCAGATAGTAGGCAAAACATTAAAATAACTAAATAATTGTAATTGAAATGATTCAGCAAACTATTTGACATGCCCATATATGTCCTCAATTTTAATCAAATATATATTAGATTTACTTCATAATATCTAGGTTAATTTATTCCTTTATGATCATTATCTCTTCTTTGAGAAATGATCTCTAATAAAGATCCTCATTTGGCCTCAGGATATGTGTACAGTAAGAAAAAAAATCTCAAGAGTTCTCCCTATTATATTCATAATAAGTTTTTTACATATCCCCAAGCCTTTCACATACTGGTCAGTCACACACAGCAAGCAATATGAAAGAAAGATTAACTAAAGCGATTTCTACAGGCCAAAAAGAAGATGATTTGGCTCAAATCCATAACAACTGATATCCAAAACTCCAGTTTGGCTATTCTTACATCTGCAACAGAACCAGGATGCTTTTTTCAATATCTATTTTATTATTGCCCTTTGCCATATCATGAAGTTCTATTTTGTTTTTTGAGCTCATACAGACCTAGGTTAATGTTTTGCTGATCAGTTCTATTTTTTGACTATAGAGTTTTTAAACATTGCAATGGAGATTTCACCTGTAAAAAGTTAAGGCCTTTACTATAATGTTATGTGTTGTATGTATTATATTATGTGTGCACACTTGTGTTTTGTGTTATATGTACGTATGTCCATATATCATATATGATGAGCGCTCATGATAATATGGATCCAAATATTTTTTTTTCACGTGATTCATATGGTTTAATTTAAATTGGGTAAACAACTGTTGAGGATTGTTTTAATATGTAAACAAAAAAGAAGGTTAACAGATCTGTTTGTTTACTTTCACCTTTCCTTTTCATTATATTTAATAATTCTCTTAAAGATAATGTAAATTGTTAAGAAAATTGTTTTCTTTTAGTGCCTTCTGTAATGTTACATAATTTTTTCTTTAGCCATTATTGCCAGAATTCCTATCTTCATCCCAGTGCTGGTGAAGTCAAAGATAAAACCAATCTACAGCTTCTACAATAGCCATCACTGAACTGCTTGCAGAACTTGCCTGGACACATTGTGAGCTCACCTGTATGCATTTTGAACTATCTGTTGGTGCAGCGACTTGTGGTAGTGTTGGGGTATTTTTGCTGATGATGTCACCGGTGGTACAATTTTTCAAAGGAGCCCTCAATTGGCTTAATGTCATGGCATTTTGCATCCTCCTCTACTAGTGATGGTCTAAAATTTGGGGGCCAACAGAGGTGAGGCAAAGAACCTCACCCCCCCACTGGTGCAAAGGCCTATCCACAAGTATAGCTGTATGCTGGACCGGTAGTCAGTGACGGGTATGATCCAATTGCAGTGGTACCAACCTAAGACAGGAGGCTGATGCCTAGAGGTCAGTTCATCCGATGACGGGTAAGGACCATATGTTGAATTGGACTGCCTAACAGGCACGGTCCCTAAGCCACATGCTTGTTGTTTAAACAGAGAGGGGGAGATGTTGAGAGCCACAGCCGAAGGGGCCCCAGCAAACTTCCAGCTGCCAGCAATCCAGCTGCCGGCTGATGATTGGCTCACAGCGGCCCCAGCAACATCTAGCTGATTGGCTCCTCGGCCCCAGCAACATCTAGCTGATTGGCTCCTCTGCGGTGATGCTCATTGGACTGTTTCCCTGCCCTTTCAGACCACGGAGCTGCTCATTGGGGGACTTTTTGGCTCTGCCCACTTGACCCAGCCAATCGGCCTCAAGAGCAGGAGGATTGTGGGAGGTGGAGAGAAGCTTGTGGGGGGAGAGACAGGCTTGTGGAAAGCCGGTGGTGGCAGTTGAGGCTCTGAGGGGAAATAAATATGTCTTTTTAGACCCAGAACTTGAAATGACACTGGACTCAAGAGATCAAGTTTATGAAGACAAAAGTTATGTGTTTTGGCTTCTATTTATCTGCAGAATAGCTGTCAAGTTGAAAGGGATTGTGTGAGAATGGCCTTAGGCCTGAGCCTAAGCAACTCCTGTAATGCCAGATTCATAGGACCCCAATAGACCTGCAGGAGCTGAATCTGATGCAATCACACAACACTGTTTATAGTAAGCTCAAGCCTGGACTCACAACCATTTCAGATGCAGTGGTCCCAAAGAGTGAGTCCTGACCCTTTGTCCAGTGAGGATTAATAAGATTTTTGGGGATACCATATTCATCACAACATCACACAGCCAATCATTTCACATCACAGGAAAGTCAAACAACAACTCTTAACATTGATTAGCACAGTCATTGGCAGGAACAAGTTGGGTAAGGGTGATTGGTTAGTTCAAGTGGTGGATGCATTTGAACTGATTGGTTTCGGCCATGAGGGGTTGCAAGAGTGCATATGATAAGCTTGCCTAATCATGTTACTAATCACCAAAACTACTGGGAAGATCACCTGGTATTTCAGGTATTTTCTCTGTCTCACACGTTTTGTGGTAGCTAGGGGGTTGCTATGGGTCCTAACCTAGTGTAACTGAGTCAGGGTCACCTGGCATGGAAGTTCTCTCCAGTTATTTACAGACAAACAACTCAGCAGGGTGGGTATGTGCCTAGGAGCACTCTGGGTTTTTCCAAGGACAAGGGAACTCCCCCATTTGGACAGGCTTTGCTCTCAGGTAGAGGCTGATTTCTCAAAGATGGAGTCACATTAGTTTCTCACTCCATTTAAAAAACTCCAGTTTGAAACCTGAGGTCATTATTAGAGGTCATTTATCACCAGGCACACCCACAGAGCCCTCTAATATGGCCTCAGACAAATTACTTCCCCTCACCCTGATAAACTGAGTAAAGCCTCTGGCAGGCTTTCCTCTGCTGATAAGAGTGAAAAGTGAGACTATCAGGATGGAGACCACCAGACCAGATATTTCTGACCTCGGGGTAAATGATGTCATGGAGAAATCTGGTGGCACCTGATAAGAATTACAAGGGGTGGTCAAAAAACCCCAAAATTTAGTATAAAAAATAGAGTGAATAAACAGGCATTCAGCCAGCCTAAACAAGTATGCACTCGAGCTGGAGAGCCTGATGAGAACCTGCACTGACATCCCATCACTTGCTATCATTCTCCTGATTTCTCTGTGTGATCCTCACTGCTCTCAAACTCTACCACCTTGTCTGGAACTTTGTGAGAGATGCAGCTTCTCCCTCTGACCCTCTCCTCAACTGGTCATCCACTCCACACCAAAAAAAGCCTGTTTTGTTTCAGGACCTGATCACTGATTTCTGAGTGAGTATGCATCTGCAGGACATAAAGCTAAGGCTTGAGACTTTTGAACTTAGCATTCAGAGGAAATGTCTGTCACTAGCCTGTCATAATTAAATGTGTTTTTCAATGCTCAGAATTAATCTAAAATTATTTTCTGTGAATTAATTAATCTAGAATTGCTTGCTGTTAATTGATTGTCTCTATTGAAGTGCCTATTATTAAGGATTGTCATTTTCCTCATTAAGAACCTATAGAGTAAAATGGTATTAAGTAATTTGAGTGAATAAAGAATTGAAAGCAGCAGAAGCATGTGGACATTCTTTATTTGTCCCCTTGACTGCATATGTCACAAATTTGCCCCCCTGGTGATAGGTTGTTATTATTTTTAAAGTATCAAATTAAGGAATTCTTATCACTAAAGATTATTTTTATCTTCAATTCTAAATTTTGAGTTAATTTTTGGCATTATCTCTGTCCTTTTACTGTTATTGTTACCACTTTTTACTGGTAATGAGGCCTTGCTTCCCCCATGCTGAAATATAACACCAGAGAAGCACACCAAGGCATGTTTAGAGTGGAGAATTGAAGCATTATTAAAGGACAGCAGAAAACACTTCTCCCTGGAGAAAGAAGAGGACTCAATGAAGTGACACCTCCTTTCTCCACAGAAAAGCCCTCTTCACCATGGCTTATTTGGGGACTGTCAGCCAAAGAGTCTCTGCAAAAAAGTTCAATGTAGATAAACCCTATTTTTGTGTCACCCTGTTTACTTGGCCACTGGCCGAGAAGATACCAGCACTCCAGGTGCTGGACACCCCCTTACTAGTTTTTCACAAAAGTATCCAGTAGAGTACTTTGAATAAATTTGCAAACAAGGCATCTGGCCATTGAGCTGAGCTTCACAGAGATGTCTGCATTTTTAAGATAAGTTACAAATGGGCTCCATGGTAACAGCTGGTAGGGGAGGGAAGAAAGGGGAGAAGAAGCTCTCCCCTTCTCAAGTGTTGTCCTTGAAGGGTTAATTTGCCCAGAACAGTGAAAGAAAAAGCTGCTTTTATGTGAACTTCTGCAGACTGTGAACTTCTGAGCCCCTTCCCTTACATGCTGGGTATAAAACTCTGAAACTCCCTGAACTCGGGGTTCAGGGGATTGATTGATTACAACAAAAACTGTGCCCTCTGAACCTGGTTGCAGCCAAATAAAACTGTTTCCTGCTATCTTCAGTGCCTTGCCTCGTTTTTCCCTACAACAAACTGGGGCACAGTGCTGGAGGGAGTTCTGTCACGTGTGGTGAGTCAGGGTCTGCAGGAGAAAACACCAACTGGGCTGTTACCACATACATCTTTCCCATTTCAGGGTAGCAACCTGATTCTGAGCATTGCCTCGAAACCTCTTCCCACAACAAAATGCCTATACATATAAGAGTCTACAGGCTGCACCATGTCAGTCACATGTCATTTTGAAGCCAATGGCAGATCCACATATCCCCACCACAGATGTTTTATCACACACTTGCACTCCACTGCTCCAGGCCCAGTTCCCAGCGGGGTCCAACTCACTGGCATCTCTGTTCTACACCATTTTCATGAACTCCAGTCAAAAAAGGCACTCTCTGGCTCAGTCATGATGAGCAACAGGAGATCCTAAGGTTCTCCAGTGCTTCCTGGTAATGGGAATTTCAAAAATTTCATGGTGTCATGTAGCCATCATTCAGGGATGAAGTAGGTGGCACTGTGGGTTTTGATTCATTCAGGAACCAGTAAGTGGTGAGGAATCTCCTTTCAATGAAAGCTCTGAAGAAGTCACAAAGGCAAGGCTTCCCAAAAAGCAGCCAAAAGTTCACATGAAGCCAGGCCCATTGGGATCTAAAATGTGAGGTCCATGTGTGTTTTGGCTCTCAACTATGGCTGACAAGGCTTTCACAAAAAATCATATGATTCCCAGTTCTGTGGAGAAAGCCACCCTGGGCCTAAATCTCAGTTTCCAAGGGCACCTCTCATGCTTGGCCTTCCCAAATCCCAACACAATTCATGGCAATACTTCTCTGAGGTCAGTTCCAGAACTCAGTCTCTAATGGGAATCACACCAGACATCAAGCTGAGGTTGGCCCACTCATCTCTTCCAACCACCACAAAAATGATCACAATTCCAACAAAAAACACTCCCAAAAGTCCCTCATCTTCTTCCATATAAACACTCATCATAACATTCTGGCTGGAGGTTTCCATATGGGAAGCAGTCCTCGATGGTGTCCAAAGTAAGCTCCCATGCCCTCATTTGCCTAAAGCCATGGTGGGCTAGACACCCTTCTTGAGAACCATAATAGATAAAATGAGCCTGCAGTTAATACTGCTCTGCTTCTCAAATTAGATGCCTACTGACTGCTGGGGGTAGATTCTTTATGTGTACTGGAGTCATAGAATAAACCAACCACCTCTGTGCTAGCTACTGCAGGGCTTGGAACAAACCGTTTGACCCAAAGGATTCCTATTCTCACTTCAAGGAGGTCAGGAGTCTTACAAGAGGAAGGCAAGAGACTTCTTCCAAAATTACTGCTTTTATTTTGTCATTTTAGTTTTGCATGGACACATGGCATCTTTATTTAGTTTCATGAGGTGCTGAGAATCTAAGCCACAGCCTCACACATGACCAAGAGGCTGATTAAGACATATCCCCTTACAGAACACTTTACCTAAAAGCCACAGATGAGGCCTCTTCATTTCCGATTGAAACTGTTTTCTTGAGGATTCATAAAGGGGTGGCCTGAGACAAAGACCTTCCTGACATTCAGGGGAACAGATCAATAGGTAAGAAAAAAGCCTGGGGACAGACTTTTCCACAAGATGAACACTATGGCACTGATAGCTCCTGATCATGCTACTTGGGTTGCTATGTAGTCAAGCAGGGTTTCTCCACTGAGAGCCTTACCAGTCACAATGATTTCTGAGTTTTCTGAGATGCTTGGAATTCCATTCAGCAATCCAGTGAATGGCTATGTCACAGAGCTTGGAGGTGATACATATCTTGGACACAAACCACAAGCCCCTTCTGAAGAGTGGCCAAAATTCAGAAAGAATACAGAAACTTAGGAACATAGTAGGTGTTGCTTATCTGCAAGGCAAACAGCAATCCATTCATATATTCACCAGGAGGAGTTCTGGGAAGCTTTCATTTAGACAGGCACATCCACTGATGCATTTTTTTTACTGTCTACTACCACACACACAGTGGGATACATTGACATAGAAACACTCACCTTTAACAAAAGGACTCACTAGTAAATTCACTGTTTACTATTGAATACCAAACAAACTGTATTTCCTCTGTATTCTCAGAACATGAGACAAAACCAGAAATTCAAACACACACCCACAAAGACACACATACACCACTCTGGAGTTAGTCTGCATCTATCCAAAGTGTCCTCTGACTAGTGGGAGACAGTATGTTCCCCAAGAGTGGCCTGTCCTGTGTTAGCTCTGGTCTTCTTGGCCAACTCTGTGAAGTTGTCAGGAGCCAGCAATGAGCCAGTACCTTCCTTCTTAGGAAAGGCCCCTCTTCAGAGCTTTCCTGGTATTTGGCCATCCCCACATCAGTAGGTGCCAAGAAAGAATGACTCTGTCCTTGGTAAATCCAAACAAGTGAGCCCACAGGGATGGGACTGGCTCTGGGTGCCTCGCTACATGGATCCCAAGTAGAGAGTTCTATCACCAAGGAAGTGAGGTGAGGTCACTTCCTTCAAGGAAATAAATGAGGTCACTGCCTTGACAACCACTTTGTTTTAACAGTGGTTTTCAAGAGTCCCATGAGATGGAGGCTGCCCCATCCTCCTGTGACATTTTCACAAGTTATAAAAGTATATATACCATTAGCACCTGGGATCAGCTATTCCCACAGGCCTGGTTTGGTCCATATTGCCTTCATTGAGAAGAGAAAGGCTGATTCAGGCACATCCCTTCATCCTGACTGGGTTAATTGCCATGGAAGATG
Source organism: Marmota flaviventris (assembly GCF_047511675.1). Taxonomy (NCBI): domain Eukaryota; kingdom Metazoa; phylum Chordata; class Mammalia; order Rodentia; family Sciuridae; genus Marmota; species Marmota flaviventris. The sequence goes on from NC_092506.1 coordinate 129,462,735, forward strand.
ACTTTACACCTCTCAGGTCCTACATAGCTGCCTACATCCTCTCCAGGGATCATTTTTACATCTACCTTTGAGGTTCTCAACAGGTGTAGGATCTTGTACATACCTGTATTGCAAGATCAACTCTGTACTTGCTCTTACATGAAATTAGATTGAGGAAGCAGAGTATGTTTAGGGTTAATATCATGTTCAATTTGGGTTAGGAGTCATTCTGCTGGATGAGAATACTGGTATTGAGAAACTGAGATTTTTATCAGAATGTATAGGTGAAATGTAAGTACAAAAATAGAAAACTAGGTAAGATCTGAAGCACAGAAAGGCATTGGGCCCTTGATTTGGATACATAGTTTTGAATTCACTTCTGCACAGATATATCATATAAATCAATATACAATGGCATAGGATCTGGTAGTTTGGATTATTGAATATAGAAGAGAACATCCATTGAAATAGGGATAGTAGTGTTAGCATTGCAGTGTAGGTTTAGGATGAAGAGTGAGTTTAGCATTTGGAAAAAAATTTCTTTTGCAATAGGGTTTCTGTTAGAGAATGAATGTAAATATCAGCACACAGGAAGAGTCAGCCACAAGAATGGACTTGGGAAACTGTAGGAAAATAGATATCAATATAGACGTTAGGCGATCGGGAAAAGTATAAAGTGAGTGATAGGATTAGGGATATATTCAACAGGGGGGAGGTTGAATATATAATCTTAGGAAGAAACAAATATATAGTCACCATTAGGATTGAAATTTGAAAGCATTAGACAACATAGATATGGATGTTTTTAGTAATCCATGCTGTCATTAAAATTAAATCATTAAATCATTAAAATTCTTTGGTAGAATCATAAGACTGGATTCCCCCTATAGTACATATTCTTCATCTCATTTTTGAATTTCCCTGTGAAATGTTCCAGTGTCCATTCATTGTATTCAAGATAAAACTCAAAGAATTTATCTTGTTCTGAAAAGGTTTTCTGAGCATATTCCTTGACATGAACTGAATCATCCATTACCACTAGTGGACACCAGTGCTGAATTAGATAAGCTGGCTTCACAGGCTCTGACCTGGAGCACCCAGGCCTTAGACAATTTTGTTTGACAGCTGGGCTGGTTTCATCCTTTTTCTTCTATGTCTGCCTCTCAAAATTGACTCTTCATTTGTGACCAAATTCAAAATCCATCTTCTTGAATTGGCTTTGTAAAACTACAGAGGCAAAAGGAGCTTCCCCCTTTCTTCCCTCCTGCTAGCAGATTGCTAGAAACTCTGCTCAACAAATACATCCATTCAAGCCCCAAGTGCTTTGGGGATTTTACCTCTTAAGGCACAGGATGATTGTTGGCTCCTATTAAATGTTCACAAACTATTTGTTGAATGACAGGTTAATATGTTTGAAATTATGTTCTCTTTCCCCAAACTGACACTGCTGACAGGTCCCATCTTCTCACGTAATCACAAAACAGGTCCCCATCAGGGCATAAAGCCTGAAGTCTTTCCTCCCCTACACTGTTGTCATAATGATCTCTCTGAAACAGAAATCTGGATGTGCCATGCCATTTTAAAAATTGCCATCATCCCTCCCTCATTTAAAGGCTGAATTCCATAGGCTTCATGTGACTTCTAAGGTCTCATGATTTTCTCTTTTTTTCTGCAGCCAATTATCTGCAACTTGGAATTATGTGCTTCCCATCAACATCAGGGAGTTGCTTCTTACACAAGTGCCCCAAAGTCCTGCATCATTCAAAAGTTTCATTATTTAATAAAATTTCTTCCCTGTGAATAAATCTAAACTGTATAGATGTCATGGCATTCTGGAACAGTAGATTCACCTTGGAGGAACACATTTCACTCCACATGCCTCTGCCCAGAAGCTCTGTTATTAGTTCATAGCAGACATTTTCTTAAATCTACAGAAGAACATGTGATAGTGGATTGGTGAATTTCTTCCTTTTATTTTATTACATTCAAATCCTGTTTCAAAGTTTGAGATTTGGAAACATTACCCCAGACATTTGCCTGAGCCCTAGTAGCACTATTTAATAAAGATTTTAGTTATGTTTTTATAGTGTACAGGAAATTTGTAGAGTCGTGATTATGATTCATATGCCCCACCAAAATTCATGTTGAAATTTAATACCCATTGTGGGTTATTAAAAAGATAGAAATTTAATCCTTGTATGGGATTCGGGAGGTAATTAAGATTAAATGAGGTAATAGGAGTAGAATTGTAACAAATGGGACTCTGCTTTTAACAAAAAAGAGGCAGAGAAACCTGAAATGGTACATTCTGCCTCATCCTGTGATGCCCTACACCACTTTTAGAATCTACAAAAAGGCTCCAACAAAACGAATAACTTTTCCATTTGATTCCCAAAACCATGAGCTGGGAAAAAAAAAAAAAAAAAACTTTACTCTTTTTATAAATTACTTTGTCTGTGGTATTCAGTAATAGCAACAGAAAATGGACTAAGATAATTATGCACACTAAAATTATAGAAAAAAAAATCAACAAATGCATTCACAGAAGTTTGAAGATAAACTTTGAAAAAGGAAAGGAGAAATTTCTCTGAATCAGCTAAAGTGGTAACATGAAATTGTAGAAACTGTTAACAAGGTTAAAGTTAATAATCTTTTACATTTAGGAAATTTTTCACCTTTCAGTTTCTATACATAAAGTAATAATTTATTAATACCTCTTAAACTTTGTTACTTTAAGTCTGCATGTCTGGATTTATAGAAAATAAAATGGCATTGTGTTTATATTTTCCTAGTACTTCTTGCCGTGACGTTGTTCCCTACTGCCTGGGGTTCATCTCAAACATCCCACTATGCCACATGTCATCCACATTTCCTGATTCCTCTGTCACTCAGCAGGTTTTCTCCTCCATGCTGGGTCCGTTATTTGTTCTTGTGTAATGTGTCCCCATGCATAGCTTTGCCATTAGATTCACACCCACCCTACAGTGAGGATCATTTACTCCTTCTTGCTCTCTCCATGGTGAATGCAGTGTGTGGACATATGGATTCAGATAACACTGTTCCATAATGGAGGTCGCATGATACAAGTGTGTTAGTCAGATTTTCCTAACTGTGGAAAACCCTGAAATAGCGTTGCTTGCTGGCTTGGGGCCACTGGGGTGTGTGGGGCGCAGAGCCTCAGAGCCAATGAGGGCAGAGGGCGAGATGCGCTGGAGGCCATGGCGGGTCCAGGCGGGGAGGTGGGCGTGGTGAGGAGTGTCAGTGGCTGCCACCATGTCCAAGGTATGTGTGCTCCGGAGGGCCGGTGGTGGCAGGAGAGAATGAGAAGTGCTCCCTCAGCAAGGGGTGTTCTGGAGTGGCCGGCGGTCGCGCCCTCCTCGCCCTCTTTGGCACGTTTGGTGGGCAGCTTCCAAGCTGTGTCCTCAAGATGCTGTCCATGCTCTGGCACCTTTGCTCCCAGGGCAAAGCCCGGACCACAGCGGCCTTCACAGCTGCTTCCAGCCAGGGCCCACAACTCGCCCGCCAGCCCGCCTGCACCAGGAGCCAGTGCCCGGAGTGAGGGGGCCGCAACCACACAACGCCTGATCTGAACGCTGTGCTGCAACGCCTCAGCAGCACCGAGCTCTTCCCAACCACCTGGGCTAGGCCAGTACCGGGCGGTGCAGACTGAGCCCTACCGGACGTGCGCAAAGGGGCCATGGCGAGGTCACGGAGCAGCTGGCGCACCGGGTACACCCCTAGACTACACCCCGCAGCACAGCCGTGATGTCAATAGTACTAGGTCAGGGCTGGGGATGTGGCTCAAGTGGTACCGCGCTCGCCTGGCATGCGTGCGGCCTGGGTTCGATCCTCAGCACCACATACAAACAAAGATGTTTGTCCGCCGAAAACTAAAAAAAAAAATAAATATTAAAAAGTTCTCTCTCTCTCTTTAAAAAAAAAAAGAGTACTAGGTCAAAGAACGCACTGCAGGATTGGGAAATCCGAGCATGATGCCCAGGAGTCTCTGCTGTGGCTTTTGTACCTAGTTCATGAAGAACTTTATCCTTCTGTAAATCAGAGTGGCCATCCTCCTCTGAAGCCTCCATCAGAGACTGATGTCATACCCTAGGGACCATCTTTTCCTGAGTGTAGCACTTTTGTACAAGAACTTTTTCAAGCCCAGTGCAGATCTTCTTTGACATGTACTCATTGTCAGAAACAGAGCAACACTTTAGATCTTTTCCTCTGCATTTCTTTGCCAATTTCTCTAACCCACATAAGACCTCTCCATTTCACTGTAGTGTATCAAGGGAAATGTCCTCATTACATGAGGATTGCTGTGGCTGTGCCTCTGTTTGGGACTGTTGCCAGACTTCAGGAAGCAATATCTATGAAAACAAAGATCCCCACTGATCAGATTGTGTTGACAATCTATGATGGATTCCACCTTTCCTTTTGTGTTACAGATGACATGGAGACAGGCCATGAAAGTGAAGGCATTTTTGCTTTGAGACTCCAGAAATATTTTGACCTGAAGGAATTCTCAAATAGGAATTCACTTAAACAACAATCTCAACCACTTGAAGTTTGGCTTGGATCATCAGACTGTCTTCCTGCACATAAACAGCAGCAAAGCAGGGGAAATTGGACCTGCCCACCACCAGAGCAGGCAGTGACAAGATTGTCCTGCTGGTGTGTAACTGAGCCTGCATTGGGCAGCACAGGAAGACTGTCTTTTATGCTGCATTTAGAGAAGATGATAGCATGGGACCTTCTGCAGAAGAAAATTTTGGAGAAGATGAAGTATTTCCTGTTTGCACTCAAGTGTGTCCATTCAGTTTGCATGTGGTCAGTTTTGTGGGAATTACATACTTGCTGCCCCAGGAGGAACAGCCCCTGTGCCACCCAACAGTAGAAAGAGCATTAAAACCTTGTGGACCAGGTGTCACTGCTCATGTGAAGTTAGTGGTAGGATGGGACAAGGAGACAAAAATTTCTTATTTGTACACACTGAAGATGAGTATATCCCAGATGCAGAAAGTGTCTGCCTGCAGAGGGAGCGGCATCAAACCTCAAACCTGCACTTTATCCCAGTGTTTCCAACTGTAAGCCAAAGAGGAATGACTGGCCCCAGATGATGCCTGGTGTTGCCCACACTGCAAGCAGCTGCAGAAGGGGAGCATCACACGGAGCCTGTGCACTCTGCCTGATGTGCTATACACCTCAAGAGCTTTCGAAAGGAAGGAGACAGAAATGTGAAACTTCAGAACATGGTCAAGTTCCCCTTGACTGGCCTGGACATGACTCTTCATGTGGTCAAGAGAAGCCAGAGCAGCTGGAGTTTGCTATCCCATTGGTCCCCATGGAGGCAGCCCTATGGACTCAGGAGGGACCCTGAGGACAACATCTATGACCTGTATGCTGTGTGCAATCACCATGGCACCATGCAAGGGGGGCACTACCCAGCATACTGGAAGAACTCCATGGATGGCCTCTGATATTGACAGTGGCTTCAATGACAGTGATGTGCAGCAGCTCTTGGAGAACAAGGTGTGCACGCAGACAGCCTATATAATCTTCTACCAAAGCAGACAGCCATCCCATTATGGTTGGCTAACAGCTCAGTAGCCGGCTCCACAAGTTCTTCCCTGTGCAAGCACTGGGTGAGCCAGCTTCCAGGGAGCAAGCAAGCAGGTGTGACTTCAGCGGCCTCCTCCAGAGGCACCTCCCTGCCTCGCTCTTCAAGTCCATGGAAATGACCGGGGAAAGGAGTGAACATGATGGTGGCTTTTCAAGTGAGCCATTTTTGAGGAGTGTCCAGTGGCAAAGCTTATCCTCCAGATCATCTGTGACCAGCCCCTTGGCTGTTAATGAAAATTGTGTGACACCTTCTTGGTACCTGTCTGTGAAGCTGCAGATGTGCTCCAATTCTCCTTCCCACTTCTCAGGTTGAAGCCAGATTTAAAGATAGGTAGTTAGTGTAGTTAGGTAAATCGGGTCTAATATTGAGTAAAATTGAAAATGAAGGCCAAGTAGAGAATGGAGCCACAGAAAGCAGAGCAGCACTTGGGAAATTGAAATGTTAATGTTCCCAAGGCCCAGATCCCATCCCAAGGAAATGTTAATGAAGCAGCTCCAAGCAAACAGGGAGATGCTAATCCAAAAGTCCTTCCTGGCCAGATTACTCCTTTGGCCCACCTGCTCCCCACCCTTTGGGCCTTCCCACCTACAATCCATCACTGAAAGGTAATAGAACAAAGGACAGGAATGCTGACAGAAATGCGGGAAAGCTGAATGAAGACCTTAGTTATAAAAGAGGGAAGACCTCCCCTCTTCCATGGATTCCACCTCTTGGGTCTCCTTCTTCCTCTGGGAGAAGTCTTTTCTGCTGTCCTTATTTAAGCTTCTACTTTCCACTCTAAACTTGCCTCAGCGTGCTTCTCTGGTGTTATACTTCAGCATTGGGGAAGCAAGGACTCATCACCAGTAAACAGCGGTAACAAGGGGACTCTCCAATTCATAGCTCTGCCTCCACCTTAGAGAAGATCCGGGAGGCAGTGGATGACAAGGTCTCCATCTCTTGCCTTGGCAGCTTGAGGAACCTTTCCAGCAGTTATCAGGAAACAAGTGATAGTCGCAGTTGACAAGAGCACAAGGCTGTGAGCTGAGTCCACCTGGCTGTCAAGGAGGGCGTGTTTAGAGATGAGTCAGATACCCAAAAATTGAACTCCAGTGTTCAATTTTAGATACACAGAGCAAAAACTTAGCCCAAGGGGATCACTTACCACCTGTCTCCAATGCATTTGATAACAATAACCAGATTGCTTACATGGATCATAGTGATCTCATGGACTGCTCTCCAGTCAAAGAAGTGAAACCCCCAGGCCACCCAGGCTTACTCAAAAATAGAACCAGAGAGCACAACCAAGAGGTCTCCCAGCTCCAAAGGCATTTCTGAGCCAGGTCAAAGCTTGCAAAGGGGAGAGCATCTTTGGCAAGCCAAGAATCATCTCTTTCAAGTACATCCCCTTTTTCTCCTGTTCCTTCCAAAGTTTCTCTAAAGCCTTCTTGCTCTTGAAGCAAAGCAGGTTCTTCCAGGGCCCATGGAAGGCATTCATGCCCTGCTTCTACCCAGCCTAAAAAGAAGTTATCCCCCCAGTCCCATGATTCCTCATCATCTCCCTCACCACAGAAGCAGAAGTCAGCTTCTGCCCTCGATTACACTGTCTCCTCTACATCTGCCAAAAAAGCCTCATGCTCTGCCAGCAGGGGCCCCTTCCCTTCTGGGAAGAACAGGACTTCAGAGTGAACCGTGAGTAGGGAGGGCTCCAGACAAAGCCTGGGTTCCCACAGAGCCAGTGTCACCTCCATCTCCAAACCCAGCTCCTCTTGGGTGAGCCAGGCCAGAGCCGGGGAGGGCAGAGGTGAAGGCAAACATGTACAGAGCTCCTCTGTGGCCACCCTGCACCCTGCCCCCCCAGCCCAAGTGTGCAGTCTGGTCTGAATAGGGACAGCAAGTCTGAGGATAGGGGGCTGTCCTCCTTCAAGTCAGCCTTGAGATACAGGAGACTAGGCGGTCGATGGACCTTGGCAAGACAACCTTGCTGTCTAAAAAGACACGTGGGAGCCCTGTCAAGTCGGACAGTAAGAGTGCCAGGGATGACAATGCTGAAAAAGGCCACCAGCCTCCGGGCCCCCAGCAGCCAAATGCACATGCAGTTGGAAAGGAGCAGCTTGTCTCCAAGGACCCTGCCCCCACTGAACATTCTCTGCTCTCTGCTCACAAGGCCATGTCTTCCCAGCTATATTCCGGACTTTCCCATCTCCCAGCAGCAAGCAGCCTGATGAGGAAGCCTCCAAAAAGTTTCCTTCTAGCACGCAGACCTCTGCATGGACTTCTCAGAAACCTCAAGGTCGTTTCTGCAGCCTAAGTGTTCTGTCTGTAAAGATGTTTATTTATTTAGCAGCCCTCCTCTCCCACCAAAGCCCTCTATGCATTTGTTTTGTTACTTTTTGGTTATGTGCCTGATTGCGTGTGCATGCATGTGTGAGTGCGTGAGTGTATGTTTGTATACAAGAAGAAGTAAGTTGTAAATTGTTAAAAGAGTCACCTTATCCTGCCATTGAACCAAGTAACAGCCATAGACAAAACATTGATACCAGGCTAACTGGAGTCATTATAGACAATGCCTGGACAGTCCCTTTACCAATTGTATATATTTCTTTCTAAAGAACTCTAATGGCTCTCACTGGACACTAGGGTCTTGAAACCTGTGAACCAGTTAAGCTATCATTAGTGTTTGGAAGGGTGGATTATTTGACTTGGGTTTCATCTGAGCAGCATTTGTCCACACTGTGGATTGTCGAGTAGCACCAGGAGCACTAAAAACTGGGACAATAACATATTAAACAAACCGAGGGAAAAACTGTTGCTTTCAGCACTTGCACTCCGTTTACCAGTCTTTGTAAAGGGAAATATTTTATCACTAATGTTTCTCAGGTATTTACACTCAGCTAGTCCAGGATGGATGTGTATCAGTAAATGGATTAAAGAGAAAAAAACCTGAAATAAATCAATTTAGAGGAGAAAATTTTCAATGTGGTTCATGGTTTCAAAGTTGACAGACCATGGTCAGTTGGTGCTGTGGCTTTTGGGTCTATGATGAATCACAGAACGTCATGATATGGAAGACATCAGGAAGCAAAGCTGTTCATGGCAGCTGGGGAAGCAGAGAGAGGAAGAGGAGCCGTCAGGCTCCTAATATTTCCTTTAAGGGCTTGCTCCAAATAACCTGACTTTCTCCCACTAGGCCCCACCTCCTAAAGGTTCCACCATATCCCAATAGCACCACTGGCTGGAGACCTGTGGACATTCAAGATCCAAAATATAGCAACGGGTATTTTGTACTTAAATATTTGCTAACTCTAGAGGTGGAGATCATGGAGAAGAGGAACTGGTACCCTAGGTCTATAACGAAAAGCTTTGTACATAACTATGCCCAATGTATGTCAAAAAAGTGCAATTTGCCTTATGCAAAAAAGACCTCTTCATTTATGTCATACTTCTTTTAACTCCCAGGTTACATATCTTTGGGCTAACGTATTCAACCAGAAGAAAGTGGATTTTTTTTATGCTAGATTAGTTAAGAACTGATATAATTAGAATGTAAAGATATTTTTATTTGGGGTTCAGTTGTTTCAAGTTAGATGGCTTGCCCAGGAAAACAATGCAGGAGATTTTGTCCTCCACTTCACCCCAATTGTATGGAAAAAAATATTATTTTTTAAATTAAAAGTTGAACCCACAGGCAATCTACAGCAGGTATTGAAAAGTCATTATGAGACACCAAATTGCAGTTGTTTTTTTGTGGTTTTTTGTATCATTGATTACTGTGGAATTTGATTTGAATGTTTGAAATATAAAAACAATATTTAAAAATAAACATAAAATATTCTTTTGTATTTTAAGGTAATTTGAAGGCTCATAGCCTGAGGTCATAATACACAGTATAATTACCTCATATTTTTTAGCAGAATATATGGAGGATGAACCAGAAGATTTCTGAAATTGTGTATTTTTGTGGCTGGAAAGTCTTGATAGGTACATCATTGTTATTAATGGAAAAGACTGACTAAAAACAGCAATGTTCTGTAAGTTGTATGTAAGTGAACAAATCCTTTATTAACCAAAAATGCCCTGTGAAACCAGGGATGGCTGAAATACATTATACCGAGACTCTGGAAATCTCAGTTCTATTTTTTACCTTTAACTAGTAACTTTCTCTAGCTCAATAAATCTCTCTCTATTTTTTTTCTTGCTTTTCAAACCAGAGGAGCAATACTTCTTTTTTTTTTAACTTTCTGGATTGTTCTTCAATTTGACTGAAATAAAACATGCAGAAATCTTTCGGAATGTATTGCAAAGCATACAAATGGAAGTGAATAATCTTTGATAACTTTGACACTCTATTTCTTTCAAATGCTGTTCTAGCTCAAAGCGGGTAATTTATCTTTCTTCAATTAACTTTGGTTATATGTCCATTATCTCCCTACCATTCAGAAGCCACACTTCATCCATTATTGGTCTCTTGTTTAAGTCTTTAAAAGTTTTTATTTGTATATTGTTGTGTGTTGATCCAATTGATTTTTATTCTCATTTAGTGTAGTTTCATGTATAATTAAACTGTTATAAATGTGTCCATATTGGAGAGTGTACAATGTCCCCAGACCTTGTTCTTAGCCATATATTATTGTAAACTCAGTTCTTCATGAATTATATGTAATATTAATAAAATTGTGAATGATATTCAATATGATTTTTGTATGGATTCCATGTATAAGAATCCCTATTGTAGCTGGTAAGACAACATTTAATCATAAGAAACTTAATCTTTACATACAACCTTATCAGTTTACCTCTTATTAATTGGTCCACAGAAAATAAGACTATGAAACATAGCTCACTAATTATTTTGTCATAAGTATAAGACCTCACTCAACCTTGACTCCACATCCATTTCTCAGATTCCTGCCCTGAAATAACACTACCTATAAAATAACAGTGATGTCAGAAATTTACTAATGTACATGAAAACACTGATCATTGATCTCATTCAGAGAAAAATGAAATGTCTCCAATGAGGCTGATGTCTAGAAGGCTATTATGCACACACAAGAAAGATAAAGCTCTTCTCTCATGCAAGAGCTAACTTTAAGTTTGTGGAAATTCAGTCTATTCAAATCACTAGGAAATGTTAAAATGTTAAAAAATTAAAATGTTAAAATTTGTAATTCAAGATATGAAAATCTGGGGCTTATTTTCTTTATCTATGTCTTTCTTATAACTCATAATTTCACCATGAATACATACAGAAAAAAAATATAATGATCTGGCTTATGCAAATTATATTCCACTTTAAGTTTTATTAAAATGTGTAAAAGAATTAAGAGATGCTACAGTATTATTTACTCAGTAGTATGTTTTACTGTTACATAAAACATTTAGTCAAGTGGAACAATGTGATGTCTGTTATTTAACAACAGGATGAAATACATGAGTGTTAACATATAAACAAATATTCAGTTATAAGGACATATTGAATACATAACGTAAATATAGGTAAAAACAATGCACTATAAATTGGGAATGATGGTCCATGCTTGTAATCCAAGCAAATTGAGAAACTGAGGAGTTTCAGAACTTTAAATTCAGCCTCAGCAACTTAGTGTGGTTTCAAGCAACTTAGCAAGACAGTCTCAAAATTTGAAAAAGTGGGGAGAGGGCTTAAGAATGTGGCTCAGTGTTTAAAAATCCCCAAATATAAACTGAAATACAAAAAAAATACAGTTTAAAATGTTACAATTCAGTGTTAAACATCAAAAAAAAATAGATTTCATATAATTCTTTTCTCCAGTATTCAAAAATGAAAATCATAATTTTTTGATTTAGAAAACAAAAATTATATGCTTTCAAAGATGAGATTTCTGCACTATGCATATATGATATTTATGACTGATATTTCTACCAAATAACTTGATAATGCTTAAAAAATTTAAGCAAAAGTTAAAGACAACTACTTATTTTCTATATTTAAATGAGTAATGTCTTTTACTGACCCTCATATACATCAAGGTGTAATGTAAAATAATGACTTTACTATACTCTCACATTTGTCAAAGTGTTTATTATAAATGTTTCACTTTTATATAAGGCATACATTTTGGACAAAATCTGTTCAATGTTCACTACTGGTATGAGTTTTCAGATGTTCAATGAATTCAAAATTTGAATAAGTTTTCAAAATATTATTTAACTTTTTAGGGTTTCTGGGCACAATGAATTCTCCAAAAATCAGTAGTTTTTAATAATCATATGGTTATGAAATATTTTTTTCCATTTGTATTTTCTCTAACCAGTATGTATCCACAGGTGCTGAGTATTGGTGAATAAATTTTGGAGGCATTGTCACATTGTCAATTTTCACATTTCAAAACTTTGTCTCTTCTATGGTTATTGTGGTGAGGATTAAATGTTGACTCTTTCTTAGAGGAATGGTTTGATGGTATCATTTGTAAATCTTCTCTCCAGTGTGTTTTCTCTGATGTCTAGTAATGTATGATATATAATTGAAAATATTTCTACATTCTCTACATTTATGTCTTCTTTCCAGAATAAATAGCTTAGTGGTGAAAAAGAATTGATTTCTTATTAAAAGCTTTGCTACATTGTTTTCATTAGTAGGGGTTCTTTTCTGTATAAATTCTGTTGTTAATGAGGTTTAGTTTTTCTTTAAAAGTATTATCACTTTATTTATATTTCACATTCACCAGGGTGTCTTCTGCTGTGCTGAATAAAGTTTTATTTTTTATTAAATGTTTTGCCACTTATTCACATTTGTAGGGCTATTCTCCAGTGTGAGTTGTGATGTGGTGAATAAGGCCTGATTTATGGCTAAAAGCTTTGCCACATTCCTTATATTTATAGGGCTTTTCTCCAGTGTGAATTCTGTTGTGGCAAATAAGGGTTGATAATTGAGTAAAAACTTAGTCACATACTTTGCATTTGTGAGGCTTCACTACAGTGTGATTCTGCTGTGCAAATAAGGTGTGACTTTCGAATGAAAGCTTTGAAACATTCTTTACAATTGTAGGGATTCTCTCCAGTGTGAGTTCTTCTGTGGCAAATAAGATCTATTTTTTTGACTGAAAGCTATTCCACATTCTTTACATTTGTAGGGCTTCTCCCCAGCGTGAGTTCTCTGTGGCAAATAAGGTGATTTTCAACTGAAAGCTTTGCCATCTTCTTTATATTTGTAGGCCTACTCTCCGGTGTGAGTTCTCCTGTTGCAAATAAGGTGTGAATTTCTACTGAAAGCTTTGCCACATTCTTTGCATTTGTAGGGCTTCTCTCCAGTGTGAGTTCTGCTGTGGCAAATAAGGTATGATTTTCGACTGAAAGCTTTGTCACATTCTTTGCATTTGTAGGGCTTCTCCCCAGTGTGAGTTCTTCTGTGGCGATTAAGATGTGATTTTTTACTGAAAGCTTTGTCACATTCTTTGCATTTGTAGGGCTTCTCTCCAGTGTGAGTTCTTCTGTGTTGAATAAGGTATGATTTTTGACTGAAAGCTTTGCCACATTCTTTACATTTGTAGGGTTTCTCTCCAGTGTGGGTTCTCCTGTGGTAAATAAGGTCTGTTTTTTGACTGAAAGCTTTGCCACATTCTTTACATTTGTAGGGCTTCTCTCCAGTGTGAATTCTCCTGTGGCAAATAAGGTATGATTTTCGACCAAAAGTTTTGTCACATTCTTTGCATTTGTAGGGCTTCTCCCCAGTGTGCATTCTGCTGTGGTGAATAAGGTTTGATTTTCGACTGAAAGTTTTGTCACATTCTTTGCATTTGTAGGGCTTCTCCCCAGTGTGCATACTGCTGTGGTGAATAAGGTGTGATTTTTGACTGAAAGCTTTGCCACATTCTTTACATTTGTAGGGCTTCTCTCCAGTGTGAGTTCTGCTGTGGCAAATAAGGTGTGATTTTTCACTGAAAGCTTTGCCACATTCTTTACATTTGTAGGGTTTCTCTCCAGTGTGAGTTCTGCTGTGGTGAATAAGGTGTGATTTTTGACTGAAAGCTTTGACACATTCTTTACATTTGTAGGGCTTCTCTCCAGTGTGAGTTCTACTGTGGCAAATAAGGTGTGATTTTTTAATGAAAGCTTTGACACATTCTTTACATTTGTAGGGTTTCTCTCCAGTGTGAGTTCTGCTGTGGTAAATAATGTCTGTTTTTTGACTGAAAGCTTTGCCACATTCTTTACATTGGTAGGGCTTCTCTCCAGTGTGGGTTCTTCGGTGGTAAGTAAGACCTATTTTTTTACAAAAATCTTTGTCACATTGTTTATATTTGTAGGGCTTCTCTCCAGTATAAATTCTCTGGTGATGAACAAGCTCTGAATTTTTATATGATTTCTGGTGTTCACTCTCACTTGTAGTTTTCCATATTTTCTTTTGATGTAAATAGTCAAGATTACAACTTCTATATTTTACACTTATCACTTTATGAAATATATGTTTTATAACCTTTTCTGGTGAATATTCTTGGGTGTCTTGAGAAGCCATGACTGAAATAAACAAAAATTTTAAAAAAACAATACCTACTAGAGTGGGATAAATATACTTTGCATACATAATGTGAAATTAAGGTAAAATAAGTACATCAGGAGTGTAGCAGATTAGTATGTTCAAAGTCATCATGAATTAAAAAATATATCAGTTCAATAAAAATGTACAAACACAATTAACTTGAGAATATTACCCAAATTCTTTTAGAGACCACAGTATCCAAGAGGAGTACATCATTAAGAAGAGTAATATAACAAAGAGAAGTAAAGTATGCTATTTTTATCATCCACAGCCTTTTGTCCTCCATAAGATAGCATTACATATTTAGGAAATATCTAGCAGCTATCTTCACTCTCAGTAGAATAAGAGAAATGTAAAATGTATACAAACATTTGTGGCTTTTTCAAAGAGTGTCCAAAACCTGGTTTTTGTCTACCATGACATAGAAATGTGAAAATAACTAGTAAATTTTGAGTGATAATACCACAAATAGTCAATAAGGGTAAAGAGGCTATGGACTCTTAAAACCAAATATGAACAAATTTTACTAAGAAATATACACATACATGTCTATAAAATTTTCCATAAAAACATTTTAAAAGACTATAAAAATGTTGCATAGTCTATGCCATAATACTTGGCTGAAGTCAACACTTGACAATCAAGTGTAATAAATTGATTTTCATATTTGTAAATTCATGTGATATGACAATTTCTTTCATTGACAAATACAACTTTGTTTATTTACTAAATATATCATGGTATTTTATACTATATATAAAAGATAATATGACTAAACAGAATGAATTAACACAATCATTATTTCATATAATTATCAGTTTTGTTCTTACAAGGTATTGTATTCCTTCAACTAGTATTTATGAAGAACATAATACACTCACCATTTGATAAAACAAAACTCTTGACCCTCTTTATGATCAATAAAACAAAACTATGGAAACTTTGACTATAATATCAACCCTACACAAAACACAGTATCTGGTGAGCACAATTTTACTCACTAAATTACTGACTTCTACATGTGAATCAAGTGCTCCTGCAACTTAATCTCTGCCTGCCACATTTGACTTAATGCAAAGTCCTACATGTATTTCTTAAAACACTTTATGAGACAAAATATTTTCATTACTAACTAATAATAGTATATAAGTACAATATTTTTACTCATTTGATCATTGATGGGTACATACATTGAGTGCCTACTTTTAATACTGAGAACAATGTTTGCACTAAACACAAAAGCAGAGGTATCTCTTCAATTTTCTGATTTAATTGTTCATAGATACATATTTAGTACTGGCATTTCTGGATCTTTACATCATCAAACTTTTAATTTTTCATGTGTGGTGCTTGAAAAAATTCTATATCACTGAACTATAAGCCTTTTTAAAATTGTTTGAGTCATGCTGTTTCTAAATTTCTGTGACTTCCCTCAAACATGAAGTACTTTTGCATGGCCTCCCAATTAGCAAATATTACAAGGATTCAGCACTGTTCTTGTGTATTTTTATTTTTTTTAAAGTTTTTATACATTTTTTTCCCAAAATTTACTATATAATCTACTGTTGGCTCCTTTAATGAACAAATAAAAAACAGTACAGCAAATATAAACAAAGATTAGAATGGCTTAATCCAAGTAACAAAAGAAGAAGAAAAAAAACATTAAGAACTGAACATTAGGGTACTGACCATTATGAATTACTCAAAGAACACTAAATAACTATTTAAAGAAAGTTTAGAGAGTAAAATTGAGACCAAATAGTAATATAATTGGGCACAAATTGTGTATGTTTATAATTTTTAAGAATAAATGACATGGGGATTCCTAGTGTGCAAAGCTGAAATGTTACCAATATGGGAGAGGCTTATCAAGCAGGACCAATGTTAAGACAAGTCTAAGCAACTTGTGAAATACTGGAAAAATTCAAAACTTATAGGATATATAAAGGGAATATATATATATATATATATATATATATATATATATATATATATATATATATATATGTGTGTGTGTGTGTGTGTGTGTGTGTGTGTGAAAAGAATCCAAGCATACCACAATAAAAAACAATGATCCAGAAATTAAATCATTAATCAAAATAGAAAATAATAAGAAATATAGAAAACAACTTACAAAATAGAAGTATAATGAGCTATTCACTTCAAAATATTTATGATTATTAAAGCATTGTTGCAAGTCACAATACAAAAGAAAAAAATTGACTAACAGAATTGAATCTAAAAACAACAACAAAAACAAAAAAACAAAACAAAACAAAACAAAACTGCCAATTCAGTTCCAGCAGAGAGCATGGAAAGAAACCAAACGTAATCTGCTCCTAGAAGCCTTATTTGTTTAAAGATGGATAATGCCCCTGCCTTTACATCTCATCCTTTTGCACAATTTTTAGTCAATGAGATATAGTTTTAAATAATGAAATTTCTCATAATCCTTTTGGAGGAGCTATGGTTGAATGAGCAAATTGTATCCTAATACTTGCCTTTTAAAACAGAGACAAACAAAGATCTAGCCTCTCTCATATTAATATGTATTAAATATTGTTTTATTTACAGTTAAGGTGCTCAATATACAACATAAAGTTAATAATCAAAATTGGTCATGTGCATTCAATGGACATTTTATTCTCAAACAGCCATTACAAAAAAAAAAAAAAATGTAATATATAAGATTCCACCTGACCAGCATGACAAGATCCTATGCCTTTGATCATGTGGGGAAAAGCATGAACTGCTATACTTATGCCAACATGTCCTGTTTGACTCTAGCTTGATGTATAAAATATAGGAATGTTGAATGTACATCAGAGACTTCACAAGCTGATTCAAAAGTTTCATTTAACCCTGGAAGATAAGAGTCCCTTCAAAGAAGAGAATAATCATTCTCCTCAGATGAGGAGCAACATTAAAAGATGAACACAAGACACTATAATTCCACTTACTTGGAGGGATATAAAACCATTAACAGCCTTAGCTCAAAAGGTGTTGGCTCAAATAGGTTAGAATGTACTCCGGATAACTTAGTTACTGCTTTGATTGCTAAACTCACGCAAAACTCTGTAAATGTTTTGGTCTCAATAACAATGTTACTCATTTTTTGTACATAAGCTGTGGGAAATTCAGTACTGTCAGATCCTGGACTTCTACAACCCATTAAAATATCTTGACTCACTTGAATGAAATTGTTACTTGCAAAAATTTCTCACGGAATTCATTCTTTTCTTAGCAGAATAACTGTGTCCTTACCATCCACATAGTATTTAATAGGTCACCATCCTATGCAATTTATTTATAAAAGATCTATACTTCTTGATAAAAACTGTGATAATTCAGTAAACCTTCACACTAAGGCAGAATTTGATGCTTTGACATTCTCCTTAGAGGGTTTTCCTGGACTAGGTCTACGGGCTTACAAAACTATTATGAAACTCACCTATCCTATCATAAAAAGTATTAGCCATGCCTCCATGGCCATTAATATGCTTAATAAAGAATAAAAACAACATTGTCAAGCCATACTTGACATTCATGCTGCAATTGATTGTCTGGTATTGCTACATCATAATGGATATCAGAAGTTTAATAACATGTGTTCCTTCAATTTAAGTGATAATAGTAATTTTATTTCAAAAGAGTTAGATTACCTTAAAGATATCATTAATAAGGTCCAACATGATGATTGATGTTTAGCCTTGTTAGATTGGATAATTTCATGTTTAATCAATTTGATCTGGGTCAAAAAATATTCATAGGTGGATGTTTACTGATGTTGGCACTTGCTGTTTTCAATGGCTGCCTTATTTTTTGCCCCCACGAGCATTAAGAAGATAAGTAATATTATTTATTCAAAAGGCCTTAAAAAAGGAGGGGAGGCTGTAGGTATTCTGACTTTGGAAATAGGCAGGAAAGGGTAGGGGTGATGATAACTGGAACCCTGAGTTCCACAATAGTAATGCCTGGCAGTTTCTCCTTGAAGCTATTAAGACAACTCTACAGGTGCACTATCTAGTTTCTGTGGTAATGTCCTTAGGGAGAAGGGGCTCTATGTTTGTAGTAACTGTACCTTATCTTCATTAGCTAGCACTTGGGGTTAAAATAACACTAGGTTATAATGTAGTCATGGTAACAGAAGCTATGTAATTTTGGGGTATACTATGTGCAGCCATGAAGAGGAGTGGCAAGTTTTTTTCTTTGTTCCTTTTCACTGTGAGTGTGTCTCTCTCTTCTGTTTGCTTCTTTACAGGTTTCCTCACAAGATTTGTAACAGATCATGATGGCCCTCAGCACAAAAGGTAAGTTTTGGTGGTTAATCTGAATAAACTGGGACATCACTAAAGAAGAAAACAGAGGACTACAAAAAATTTGAAAATGTAATAAATGTAGGGCAGTATGTGTTCAATGATTACAATCAAAAGAAATAAAGCTAAGCATCTGAAAATTTTTTCTGCTGAATAACTACTCTGCCAACATTTTTTAGTTTGGTTTTCTCCATTTGAACGTCTCAGCTGTGTCCCCTGTTATGTGTAGACTACAATAGTTACATCACTAAATTATGCTAAGTACTACTTATCTAAAGTGGAGAATGTACAACACACCAAGAAAGAGAGAGATTAAAGAGTAAAATAATATAAAGAGTACAATATCTGTACTAAAAATGTCCTTTTTATTTGAAACACAAATCTGAAACTCATAGAGAAGTTCCCAGAAGATACAACAGAAGTAAATTAAATAATAATTATTAATTAAAAATTTTAAAGGGAAATTAAACTTACCAAGGAAGGCAAAGTTTCTATAGTTCTCTAACATCACATCTTTATATAAGTTTTTCTGAGCAGGCTGAAGGCATCCCCACTCTTCTTCAGTAAAATCAATGGCTATATCCCTGAATTTTAACAGGTCCTGAAATAAGAAAACATAAATAAATAACACATTGACCACATGAACATTTGCACAGTCTGTAAGGTAATTGAAGTTAAAATGAGAGTTAATATACTATCATGTAGGTGGTGTTTTGGAACACAATGATACTATTATCTACTTCTGCAGATAAACTGATTTAAGTTCAAAAAAGTATATATACTCTGCATTTATGAAACACAATATAAAACTCAGGCATTACCACAAAATATATATTTTGTAATTTTTTATATTATAATCTATATTACACACATTGTTCAGATGAGAAAATAATGGTAATTAAGAAAGGGAATGATCAAATTTTAATGCACAACCACTAATCAGAGATTTAATAAAGTGTAGAATCTCATTTCTTATTTCTCTGATGGATCTGGCTATTCTGAATATGTATTGAAATCTCTAGTAATTCCAATACCAATGACATAAGAGAAATTTTGAAACATAACAAGGTAGACAGACCACTTAATGGAAATATTTAACAATGAATTTAATTTCAAACATTTTATGGTATTTAGTATGTTATTAATATAAAAAATAGCAAAAACAATCCTGTTTGGATTTTCCTTTTTATAATTTTAACAATTTATAACATACAAAATAATAAATACATATATATAAAAACTTTGATTGATGTATATATTGTATGATGTTTATAATAAAATATACATGTAGCTTTACAAACAAATATAATTTTTTTTTTATTTTAATGGTTCTTTCTAGTTCTACCTGATAGTAAAATCAATTTTTATGGCATTATGCAAGCATGGGATACATCTTATACTAATTAAAATCCTGTTCTTTTTGGTGGCTATCATGGTAGGCTGAGTATATGTTAGAGGATAGAAATATTAAAGACATATATGTCTTTAATATTTCTATCCCTTTCCCTTTTGTTTATTTATTTATTGTTTACCATTGTGCAATCTACTGATCTTTTTTTCTTACCCTTCCCCACTTTATGAGCTTTAGATTTCACATATCAGCAAAAACTTTCAACCTTTGGTTTTAAAGAAATGGTTTGTTTTACTTAGCATAAAATCTCCAGATTCATCCATTTACTGACAAATGTCATAAAAGCATTCTTCTTTATGACTGATTCATAGTTTATTGTGTACATAAGCAACAATTTTTTATCCTGTCATCACTGAATGGACCCATTCATCATTGAATGGTTGTATTTATAGCTTAGCTATTGTGAATTGTGCTGCTATAATCATTAATGTGGCTGTGTCAATGTGAGTATGCTGATTTTATATTATTTGGGTATACACTGCAAAGTCGAAAAACTGGGTAAAATTGTGGTTCCATTTCATTAACAATATCTATACAGGATATTATATTTTACTTAGACCTCCATAGAGCTGGAAAAAAAATGGAATTCATCTAAACCTGAGGTTGAAATAAAACATACAGAAAAAAACTTAGTAAGCCATAAAATGACTAGAATTTATTATCAAATCATCCATTCCAATGAAAAGTAAATTTTATAAACTAAAAGTAAAGAAAATCTTAAGCAAATGAGCAAAATTAGAAGCTATTAAAGATGAACATAGCACAGAGAGAGTTACCAATATCAATGTTGGTGCTTTTAAAAAGCAAATGAGCCCGGTCTAGTGATGGACAACTTTAGTTCCAGTGACTGAGGAGGATAAAAAAAAGGATCATAAATTCTAAGACAATATTATATACAATATATATAGTATTGAACAACTTAGTGAGCATTTAGCAACTAAGCAAGACTCTGTCTCTAAATAAAATATAAAAAAAAGGACTGAGGATGTGGCTTCATGGTTAAGCACCCCTGAGTTCAATCTTCAGTACAAAAAAAAAAAAAAAAAGCAGATACAACTTAAAAAGCACAAGCAAATTTGAAAATTCAACAAAGAAAAATTATCTCAAATATACAGTATATAATTTCAAATATATGCATATATAATAAATTCTCACTTGATGGAAATACACTCAGGAAAATTTATCCTAAGAATCTTTTGCAATTTTCCAATTCTCTGAGTGTAATGACAAGAATCTAGATGATATAGACAAGTACATGGCTAAAACTTTTGATATATCCACTGTTGTACATAAAGTCTACTGCTGACCGAACTACCATGATGCCACATGATTGATGTTATGAATTTAAATCAATCAGGGTAAACCTCATAATAAAATAAATGGTGGAACTTCAGAAAACAACAACAAAACTCTTAATAAGTCTCTTGTTACTTAGGCAGTTATACATAATGAAGATTACTGTGCATAGAAGAGAAAAAATGGCATTCATTTCAAAGAAAGATGCTAGGATATTGGGAAAACAGTGTGATAATAAAATGCTATTTTATCCCTTAACTCAGAAATTATAACAACATATTTTGACACATTAAATGCTGAATATAAGTTATTAATAAATAATACTGAAATATGTAAGAAAGTACAAAGCTCAGGGTTTCATACAAAAGATAGGGTGCATATGGTGGTGCACACCTGAAATATCTTCTATTCTGGAGGCTAAGACATGAAATTGAAAACTTATGGCCAACTGAAGAAATTGAGCAAACCCCATCTGGAAATAAAATTTAAAATAGAACTGAGAATATGCTCAGCAATAGGACACTTTGGTTGAATCCCTAATATCACAAAAGAAAAAAAATAGTTTATTTGTTTTCAAAATTATACAATATAACAGTTTTAAACTTATGAATTACAAAATATTAATACAAAAAAAATCTATTCATCAAATTATTACGTTAAAGGTGCAAAAGTGACAAGGTAAAAAAAAATAATTTCCTCACATATAATCGAATGCTTATAAGAAGAAAAAATAAAACATATTGCAAAAGAAAAACAGAATAAATTCTTGAAGAGCCACTTTAAAAGGGATGTATCTAAGTGTTAAATAATGATAAAAACTCAAAATCATATCATATAGATGAATTAAATAGTATTGATGAAAATGTGGAATAAATACATTCACAAAAGAGGAAAATAATAATTTAAACTTTTATTATCCATTTGTAGAAACTATTTTGTAATGAAATGTATATGATACACTCACACAAGAAACAGAGACTAAAATTAAACCAACTGTAAATGAGAATACAGCCATATTCCTCCAGAGTTGGAACCAAGGTGCATGGTTAAAGAGAAAGAAATAATTATTAAATTTTATAAAAAGTAAATTCTAGGAGCTAGAATTTTTTTGATGTATTATATCCAGTTTGACAAATACTATAAAATACAATGTATGTTTTTTGCCGATGTCACATGAATATTGCATTTCATGAAAGTATAGTTATAAAAGGAATATGCAGTATTTGAGAAAATAAAAATACAGAAAATCACATAAAAGACTCAAATATTTAACATTTTTACAAAAGATAAAATTATTATAAAAGTGACCATTTTCCCAAGTTAATCTATAATAATAACTGGTCAAACTATTTCCATGCTTTACTTTTTGTTAAAGAAGAAATCAAAGCAAAAACTTCTAAGATTTTCCTGGAAATTTAAATGTATATAAAATATGCCTTATTACTGGAACAAAATGCCCAAATCCAGTGTTAATATGAACAGAGGAAGATTGATTAGGGTTTGAAATATATTATTTAACTCTAACAGAAAGTGTATGGTGTGTGTGTGTGTGTGTGTGTGTGTGTATGTTTTTTCTCCAGATCCAAAGATTTGAGTCTATTATTTAAATTGATTAATGGTATATTTCTAATTTTATGACATGGCCATAGACCCAACGGCCTTAAGAGAATGGGCTTGAAATCAAGATGAACTGTTTTGCTATGCATGATGTCATATACCTGTAATTAGGGTATTTGAAATTTTGCTTTTTTAAAAATACTATTAAAGCACAAGAAATAGAAACAAGAGTCATTAAATGGGATGAATTCAAACTTAAAACATTCTTCTCTGCAAAAGAAACAATCAGTGAGGCAAAAAGTGATACCAGAGAGTGGGAGCAAATTTTTACCACATGCACATCAGATAGAACACTAAATTCCAGAATATATAAAGAACTTAAAAAACTTAATACCAAAAAAACAAGTTTCCCAATCACTAAATGAAATGGGCTAAGGAACTAAAATAAGTAATCAATCAATCAAAAAAAATCCAACATCTCTAGCAATTAAAGAATTGCAAATCAAAACTACTCTAAAATTTAATCTCACTCCAATCAGAATGACAGTTATTAAAATACAAGCAAAAATATATTTTGGTGAGGATGTGGAGAAAAGGGCCCACTGTTACACTGTTGGTAGGTCTCTAAATTGGTGACACCAACCTGGAAAAGAATAAGGAGATTCCTTAGAAAACTTGGAAAGGAACCATCATTGACCCAGCTGTCCCACTCCTCAGTTTAGACCAACAAGAGCTAAAAACAGTATAATACAGTGGCTTATCCACATCAATGTTCATAGAAAAACAATTCACAATAGGCAAACTATAGAACCAATCTATATGCTATTCAATAGATGAATGGATAAAGAAAATATGGTTTATATACACAGTGAAATATTACTGAGCATTAAAATAGAATAAAATTATGGAATTGGGAAGTAAATGGATGAAGTTGGAGAATATCATGTTAAGGCAAGTAAACCAATCCACTAAACCAAAGACCTAATGTTTACTTTTCTAAGTGGATGCTGATCCAAAATGAGGGAAGTGTGAGGTAGCATGGAAGAACTGAAGAAACTTTGAATAAGACAAAGGGGAGGGAGGTGATGGGAGAAGGTATAGAGGTAAGTAAGATAGTGGAATGAGATGGAAATTTTTTGTACACAAAGTAGAGGTACACGGGTTTTGTAACTATAATTTCGGTATAAGAGAAATAAAATTTTGTGCTCCACTTGTGTACTATGAAGTTAAATGCATTCTGCTCTAATAGCAAGTTAGAACAAATTAATAAATTAAGTGATTTTTAAAAATTCAGGAGAGAGACTTGCCTTCCCCTAGACCTATATATAAACATATATTCTATATGTAATATGCACATTTTAATGTATATAATTTATAAACATTTTTTCATATTTTTATCATTTTTTTTAAATAAGTAACAACAGAAGCATTACAATTCTTATTCCATGTATAGAGCACAATTTTTCATATCCCTGGTTGTATATAAAGTATGGTAATACCAATTTGTGTCTTCATACATGTACATTTGATAATGAACTCTATTACATTTCACCATCCTTGTTAATTCCCTGCCCCCTTTCTTTTCTTCCCATCTCTCTGCTCTATCTAAAATTCATCCATTTCTCTCATTCTCTCCCTCCCTACCCCATTATGAGTCAGCCTCTTTATATCAGACAAAACATTTGGCATTTTTTGGAATTGGCTAGCATCACTTAACTTTATATTCTCCAATGCTATCCATTTACCTACAAATGCTAGATATGATTGTGAACCTAGAAAACTCAAAAAGCTCCACCAGAAGACATCTAGAACTAGTAAATAAATTTAGCAATGTAGCAGGATATAAAATCAACACCCATAAATGAAAGGCATTTCTGTATATTAGTGAAAAATCTTCTGAGAAAGAAATGAAGATAACTACCCCATTTAGAATAACTTCAAAAAAATAAGATACTTGGGAAGCAACTTAATGAAAAAGGTGAAAGATCTAAACAAGAAAAACTACAGAACCTTGGAAAATGGAAAGATCTACCTTGATCATGAATAGGCAAAAATAATATTACCAAAATGGCCATACTACCAAAAGCACTATACTGATTTACTGCAATTCTGATCAAAATCCCAATGGCATTCCTCATAGAAATAGAAAAAGCAACCATGAAATTTATCTCAAAAAAATAAGTGACCAAGAATAGCTAAAGCAATCCTTAGCAGGAAGAGTGAAGCAGGTGACATCACTATACCAGACCTTAAACTAGACTACAGAGCAATGGTAACAAAAAAGCATGGCATTGGCAAAAAAAAAAAAAAAAAAAAACAGACTGGAAGATGAATGGTACAGAATAGAGGACACAAAGACTAACCCACAAAATTACAATTATGATATATTAGACAAAGATGCAAAAAATATGCACTGGAGAAAAGATAGCCTCTTCAACAAACCACTATCTCTAACCATGCACAAAACTCAACTCAAAGTGTATCAAGAACCTAGGAAATAAACCATAGACTCTGCATCTAATAGAATAAAATGCAGGCTCTAATCTTCATCATGTGGGATTAGTCCCCAATTTCCTTAATGACAAACATATAGCACAAGAATTAAAACAAATGTTCAATAAATGGGATGGAAACAAACTAAAAAGATTATTCTCAGCAAAAGAAACAATCTGTGAGGTGAAGAGAGAGCCTACATCCTAGAATGAATTTTTTACCCTTCACACATCAGATAGAGCACTAATCACTAGGGTACATAAAGAACTCAAAAAGCTAAGCAAATAATAATAATAATAATAATAATAATAATAATAATAATAATAACAACAACCACCATCACCACCACCACCACCACCACCACCACCACCCAATCAAGAAATGTTCCAACAATCTTAACAAAGTATTCTTAGAACAGAATATACAATCAATCAACATTTTTTCTATATATTTGATTGGTTATGGTGCTCCCTCTACAGGGCCAAGCATAGTACTGGTGCAGTTTCTAAGGAAGGGAGACATGAGCAAGAAGTGTTATCAACTCTCCTTTATAAATTATCAAATACAATTTTCTATGTCATTTTCTAAACATTGCTGGACATGGGGAATATAGGCTTGAATCAGAGAACATTTTTATTAGAAACACAGTGTAAAAGAAAGAGAAAAAACAAAAACAAAATTATTTGAACCACATTGAACCATAAGAGAAATGGAACCTGGAATTCAGAAAAGAAAGATTCAAACTTTTGTACTTGGGAATGTGGATGACATGGATGCCTAAAGTGAAAAGGTTATTACAAACTTTTGAAAGAAAATTCATGTGAGTAGCATATAATGGTTAACCAATTAGAATCTGCACAATGTTTTCCAGGGGCTTTGTCAGCTGTGCACTATAGTGTAACATACAGGTATTCATGGCCTCCATGAAGAGCATTATTCATCTGTGCCTCTAAAATTATTCCCACAGTACAGATGAAAAAAATATGGGTATCTGGATAGTAAATGGCAAGTCAACAGCCCACAGAAAACTACCCAGAGACAGAACTGTATAAAATTTCTTCAAAGACCATCAAGGTATTGTTAGCTCCTGACACAGGAATGTCAGTCTGGGGAAATATTATTTTCTCTCCATTTTGAAGAGAGTGCATTGAGCATACATTTCAGGGGAAACATAAATACTTTTTTTTCTTTCATGTTAAGAAACTCTTCAGAAATAGAGCTTACAAGAAAGATTTCTTAGAGGGGTAAATGCCTGGAGATTACAAAAACAACAACAACAAAATATCAGTGGCCCTGAGTGACTCAGTAAGGAAATAAATCTAAAAGGATTATTAGAAACTGAAAAGCAAAAAATACCTATTTCTAAAAATAAATATATTCATTAGTTTCTATCTCCACAACATATCATTAAGTAAACAACAAATTATGTATGAATATTTCTAGGATTGGCCAAATTTTATTCCATATGATTTTATATTAAACCCCCAAATCCAGATAATAGAATTCATGATTCACTGCCAAAATATTACAGAAAAAAAATTTAAGGACTGGATGTTTAGTAAATATGTCATTTAACAATTTTATTACCATATGATTTTAAACAAATTTATTCATTTTCCTGCAGCTATAGTGTAGAGAAATTTCTTAATTAGTTTTCCTGTACTAATTAACAAAGATAAGCCCTATAATCCACTTTAAATTACCTACCCTTACAATCATACAAGAAACCTATAATAAATGATGAGGAAAAAAAGGCAATTTTAAAAAATAATTTAAACCTTTTTCTTGAAATCAATCTCTAGCTGCATTTTTGGATCCTTTTCTTATCTTTTAAGCCAAAAAGATATAAAGGACAGAAGTTTGAACTACAAATTTATACATGAGATATGTTTATTAACTATAAAAATTCAAAATCTTTATAAATTTAAGAAATACACAATAAAAACCTATCATGGGAAAAATTAAGTAATGTTGATGAACATTTAAAACAAATGAATAACAATTAACTCGAAAGGAGTTTAAATTAGTATCTATTTGTGGAAACTATTTTGCTATTGAACATATATGATACTCCCCATCACAGAGACTTACTGAAATTAGAGCATATGTGATCATGAGAACATAAAAGTACTCAATGGTACTCACCCAAACACTTGAAGCCCAAGGGCATGGCTCAATACAATATACTTCTTGGAAGGGATAAATAATAATCTGTAGGAAAAATGGTCACTAGGACCAGTCACATTTCATAATATATCCAGTTTTAAAAAGAGCATAAAACACTATGTATAAATTTTACATAGGTGCCTTATGCAAGTAGTATTTAACATGTGTACATTTTTAACTTATGAGAAAATAAAAGTCACAAAAAGCACATAAAAGACTGAATTATACATCCCATCTATAGAAGATAAAACTCATCATTACAAAGGTGATAATTTTCCCACAAATTAACCCACAATATATCTTACCAAAATTGCTATGTACAAATATGAATATATCACAGTGAAGTCTACTTTTATTTGTATTCTATGAAGCAATAATAAAAAAAGAAACTATAAATAAATATACGATAGAAGAATGTAGGAGAATAGGGAAAGGGGAACTACTGGATACTGAAGGGGAGCAAATTATATTTCATTTTTTATGGTTATGTCAAAATAAACTTGACTATTAAATACAACAATAATGCAATAATAATTTAAAAAATCAACAAGATTTACTTTAAATGAAGTAAGAAACCAAAGCATGAATTTTTAAAATTCATCTACAAAGTTATATGAAACTTTAGCCAAAAACTTTTTCAATTATAAGAGAAAAAAAAAAGAACTTATCATGACCTACTATTCATATTTATTGTGAAATTATAATATTACAATAATCATCAAAGCATCAAAATAGAAATAAGATCTCCATATGAATACATATGTATGTAACAACAGTATGCTTTATTGCAATAGCAAATTCTAGATAAATCAAACCATAACAAAAATAATCTCAGCAACATAAATATAAACCTGTTAGGGCAGTTTACTGGTGAAGAGTCCTTGCTTCCCCAATGCTGAAGTATAACACCAAAGAAGCATGCCAAGGCAAGTTTAGAGTGGAAAGTAGAAGCTTTATTAAAGGACAGTAGAAAAGACTTCTCCCCAGGGAAAAAAGGGGACCCAAAGGTAGAATCCATGAAAGGGATTTTTTTTAACTAAGGTCTTTTTAGCTTTTTTATAGCTAAGGTCTTCCTTCAGCTATCCCACATTCCTGTCACATTGTGTCCTTTATTCTGTATTCTTGCAATGATGTAATGTAGGTGGGAAGGCCCAAAGTGTGGAGGACAGGTGTGCTGAAGGAGTAATCTGGGCAGGAAGGGCTTTTGGATTAGCATCTGCATGTTTGCTGTGAGCTGCTTCATTAAACTTTCCTTGGGATGGGCTCAGGGCCTTGGGGACATTTTCAATTCCCCTTATCTTGTACTCCATTCTCAATTATGGTGTTCATTCTTGATTTTACTGGATATTAGACCCAATTTACCTAACTAAACTAACTACCTATCTGTAAACCTGGCTTCACTACCAAGGATATGGCTAAGAAGTACAGTATCCCTCAGTTCACCTAACTTTAACAAAATAATAATAATGAAGAAAGTAAAAATAAAAGAATGTCAAAATTAAAATTAAGGGAAATTAAGTACCCCAAAATGACAGCTCCTCTCCTGCAGGAAAATGGCCCTTGGAGATTTGATTTTGATAATTATTCCACCTGTCAATCTCCAGCATCTGGGCTGCAAGAACATACCTGCCACATAGTATTTTATGCAGATGCTAAGGATGCCCTTTGAGCATAAGGAAGACAGCAAAGAGTCTCTGCTACTGACATGTTCCCCACCTGGTTGGAAAGTAGGACTAAGGACATAGTGGCCCAATGGAGGACTTAAGCTTATAGACTCCAGAGACTGCCCAGAGTACCAATCTGTTAGCTCCTGTTTTCAACATAGCCAGTCTTGTGGTTCCAATAGTCTTTCTCCCCCAGCCTCCCTTGCTAGGCCAGTGCACACTCACCATTTCCTGGTTCTCAGGAGTAGGGTTACTTGGGATCCTCAGTTCCTGCACAACAGAACAACCTGTGACTCTGAAGTTTCAGGCTACAAATGGCAAAAATGGAGGACTCAGGAGATAAGAAGTGAAAGCCCACCCTCCTCCTCCCTGATGATAGACAGGATTGGACAGTTCCTACAAAATGCTCTTGATTGGAAGGGGCTTCAGATCATGCACACTGAATCTGAGAGAAGTGAGCCCTTTTTTTGTGACAGGGAATATTATCCAATACAGGCATGAATAAGGGCTAGAATCTCAGGTCGTTGAGTGCTGCTTTTTTTTTTTTTTAATCTGAGAAACATACCCCAGAGTCTCAGGCTGCTGTTATTTTAAGGCAAGGTTTTGTTTTTTGTTTTTTTTTTCCGTAAGTGGAAACTAACCCAACCAACAGAACATTTTCATTTAAATTTACATATAAGGTCATTTCAGTTTATGGATTATAAATGCTTGTATATTATTCAGGAATTAATATAAAATAATGATAATAACTATCAAATTTTATTTATTTTTTTGATCTCTGTTCTTTTTAGGTGACAAATTGAACTTTGAACTGGGAAGAAACCCCCTAAAGTAAAAATGCCCAATAAAAACAACACATAAGTGGATGGGATTGTGCCTCAGCAGTAGAGTGCTCACCTCCCAGGTGCAAAACCCTGGGTTCAATCCTCAGGACCACATAAAAATAAGTAAGTGAAATAAAGGTATCATGTCAAGCTACAGATAAAAAATACATTAAAAAACATAAGGTAAAAGATGAGAAACCAGCCTCTACCTCAGAGCAAAGACTGTCCAAGGAAGGGGGCGTGACCCTTTTTCTTTGAAAGTCACTCAGAGCACCCCTAGGCACATACCCATCCTGCTGAGTTGTTTATCTACAAATGACAGGAGAGATCTGCTGTGCCTGGTGTCCCTGACTCAGTCAGGGTAGGTGGGGAACCATAGGAACTTCCTAGCAGCCACCAATCAGCATGAGACAGGGAAAATACCTGGGATGCCAGATGACCCTTCTAGTAGTTTATGGTGGTTGATAACATTTTGGGAAACCATATAGTTCAGCACATACTCCCCTTGTGGACTAAGCCAATCAGTTCAAATGAATTCCTATCTTGTAGTAACCAATTACTCTTACCCAACTTGTTCCCGCCAGTGAATGTGCTAATCATGTTTTAGAATTGTTTATGATTTTCCCAAGGTGTGTGATGATTTGCTAAGAGATGCTATGATGTATGTGGGGTACCTGCCTTCCCCAAAGAGTGTATAAAACTGCTGCAAACCCCAGTCTTAGGGTCTCTAAGCCACCAGTTGCTGTGTGTGTGGAGGACTGAGCTAGCTTGCAATAAACACCTCTTTGCTGCTTACAAGGATCTTGGTCTCTGGTGGTCTTCTGGGGATCCTGCATTTGAGCATAACAGTCTCTCCTGAAACCAATGGGAAAAGAAGACAGGACTCCAGTTCTCTAGGACTGCAGTTTAATAGCACAAAAATGTTGCAAAAGGGGGGTGTCTTGAGAACTTACACAAATAACAGGATTTTGACAAGCATAACACAAGGCAGGTAGTAAGCTAATGGTCTAAGTGGTTCAGCACTTAGGGAGTAAGTTTACATCACAACATCAGAATTTATGATACACCACTAAAGTTTCAGAGTGAGTTGTTATTTGGTCAGGGAAAGCCAGAATTTATGAGTAATCAATAAAGTTTCAGGGAGGGTTGTTATCTCATCAGGGAAAACCAGACATGGGTTAATTCAAGGCACTGGCAGGCATTTCAAAGCAAGTTTACAAATCACAGTAATTTATAATGAAGCAAAAATTAACTTTTCATGCCTTTGTGACAAGATGGCTCCCAATCTTAAAAGAAAATTATGCTGGATTTTTCACTTGCTATAGCCATACAAGAATGAGCATTAAATTATTAATATTAATTACTATTTTTTAAAAGACTGAATAAAATAGAAACAATATATTTGTTATTAAATGCATAAAAATTTTGATTAATATATTGATAATATAAACATGGAAAATTTTGACAATGATAAAAAGAAATTTAATATAAGGGCTTCAATATTATAAGTTCTCATGTTCAGTGGGTCAGTCCTTCAATGACTTTTTCATTTTTTAGGTTATTTTGAATTATACTTCTGCAAATGTTTGTTAAGTATACAAATTTAAATTTTGTATTTTGTAAAGAAAAAAAATGGCAGGTTTGAGCTCCTGTTAGGATTTTAAAACTTATAAGCCATGTGGGGCATCTTAGCACTTTTTTATTTCATATTTGCACACAGTCCAATTCTAGAGAGGAATGAGTTGGAGATATAGTCTACTGTATTGAGCAAAAGATAAATTGCCTTAGGCTATTTCTAAACCTTTTAACTTTTCTAACTTTTCAGAATTTTTGGTAATTAAAAAAAATATTTATTTTAAGAAATGAATTGTTTGAAATTAATTATTTATCTTTCTGCATTATTTTTCACTTTCATTGATTTTTTAGAAGAAATAACAGAATTCCAAAAGTGTTCCATGTAAATTTAGAGGTATATTTCTAATGATCAAGATAGAAAGCAGAAGCAAAACATCTATTTTGATGGTTCTGCCTCAAACTAGAGAGTTACTTAGTTATTTATGCTATTATTCACTAGGTTCCTGAGGTCGCAAAAATCACCAACCAACAAAGAGAAAAGTCTTTTTAGTTTGTTTCTCACAACCAATTCAAGCTAAAATACACTAGTGTCATTGTAGTTTTAGACCAAAGTGTGTTTCTAAATTATATATACACACACACACACACACACACACACACACACACATACACACACATAAATATATAAATAAATATGAAATAAAATATGATATTAGATTTTTTTCCTGGATCATCATTTGTACATATTTCCCTTTAGACACAGTTCTGAGAACAAAGTGTCACAAATAAGACATGGATCCTACATTGCTACACAGAGTAATTATGGCACATACTAAGAGCTTGGTATAAAACTTTGCATACAGACATAAATAACTAGAAAACACCATAGAAAATTATACCTAAATGCTAAGCAGCAAATTCGTAGACTTTAAGTATATTAAGAGACAAGTTATCATAGCAAATTTTACAACTCAGTTGCTCCTAATATACAGAGATAGAGATATTTATTAAGATATGGTTTTATGAAGATTTTTGGTTTAAAAAAGAAAAGATCAAATAATGTAGGTGATTTAAACATGAGTAATAATATTTTTTCTGCATTCAGTACCTTTTTCTCAGATATATGAATTATAATTAATTCCAACCAGTAAACTGCAGAAATAGTGTAAAGATTAATCACTATGAATAAATCTACTTAAAAAGAGAACCAAAACTTCCATTCCTGTCCCAATGTTTATTCCTGACACAAAGACTGCTTATTTTGAACCATTTCTGTAGATATGATTTTTTTATAATAGATATTTTGGTGATTTTTTGCATACTACTTAATATATTTATGCTTTACATTTTCCCTTTTGTCCTAATTTACTACCTATATTCTGAAAGAAAAAATTTCTAACTCCTAAACTCCCTTAATATTTGAGCTATCTTTTAATTTTTAAGCTTATATCATTTTTATAATGAATACTGTGTCTTCAGTAAATAAAGACTATTATTATGCACCTGGCTCATTTACAGAAGTTTTGCTGTGTTCTTTGGTTTTATTTACAGTGAATTTAAAAAAAAGGTCAATGTTGAACCAAAACACAAAGAAAAGACCACCAACTCCAATTTTTAAATCAAAATTGTATTGTGTACACAAAAGCTGGCCAGGACTGTCTCTTATAATATCCCATGCTAGAGATCATCCTCCTGATCTTCAGGAAAAAGTTTTTACAGCACAAAAAGTTACAAAGGGGGTGGGAGTCTAGGGTACTTACAGCTAACAAGATTTTGACAAGCATAATACAAAGGCAGATAGCAGGTTAAGGATCTGTATGGCTAACATTTCAAGGTAGGGAATAAATTCAGTTCCAGACATTAGAATTTATGAGTTGCTACTGAGATTTAGAGAGAATTGTTATTTGGTAAGCAGTAGCCAAGATTTATGAGGCACTGATAAAGTTTTAGAGGGGGTTGTTATCTGGTAAGGGATATCCAGGCATAGGTGAATTCAAAACACAGGTAGAAATTCCAAGCAAGTTTAAAACATCAAAATATTGTCAGGCCAAGGAGAAATTTTAGTTTTCTTACAGAAAACAGGAATAAACTTTTTAACCTCTAAAAGCTCTAAGAGAATTTTTTTTTTTTTTTTTTTTTTTTTTGTATTTTCTCACATCTAATGGCTTCTGGCATTCCTTTGTTTGTGACCATAAATGCATATCTTCTGTGTTTATGGGACTCCCAAAACAAAAAATATATAGATAAGCCCTTCTCATAGGGAAGATGTTTCTAACATAACAAGTAACTACCCTTTAACCTCACAGGGTCTGACAATCATATTATAGAATATGAAAGACCCTCCAATATGCTTGTTCTTCCAATCATTTTTTGCAAAGATTGACAAAAGTCATTTCATTGCAGAGAATGAGTGAGGTTTGTCTCTGCTCTGCAGTCCAGAACAGGTGGTAAAAGAGCCCCCAAAGTGAGTTTAGGACAGGGCTTTATATGATATAGCTGACAAAATCCTAAAAACAAAAGAAAACATAAATTCAGAGAGAACCATACCCACATAATCTCATTTGACAGAATCAAATTCATAAGAAAAATAGATGACAGAGGCATATCTAAAGGGATTTAACTGTATTTTCTTTTTCTAAATTGCTATTAATGTCTCCCACAATTATAGAGTTCTGGAACACCTCAGTTACTACTTTATCATTACCTTCTACCTACAATGCATGAGGCACACTGAATTTACCCTCATACTCATGTACTTATCACTTGTTTTTTTCTATAGAAATGCATATGTATATGAATATATTTTTCCCACATTTCCAAGATTCTACCCTGAAAATTCCTGTGATATCACTTCCCTGAAATGCATTTTCATTATTTCATGTCACTTCATCTAATTATTCCATATTATGTGTTGGAAAAGATGAGACAACTCTAAGGCCCTTCTTATTTGAATATTTATAAAGTATAATTAAAGCTCAACCTCAGTACCTCCACAGAACTTAAGTCTCATTCACCTTTCTCATTCATAGTGCTTTATTTTTTAAGTAGGTAGCAGAAATTTTATTTTGAAGAAGAGTAAATGATTTAAAGCCATTCAGGGTACTTTAAGGGATCACAAAAATCTACGGTTGTTGTTCTTAAACAACTTTATCACTGAAATTCTGGATTACACTCCAGGTTGGACACTGATACAATGCTTCCATGAGAAATGTTTTTTTTTTTGGTTGTGAATACTGTCCTTTCCCTTTTCCATATAGTCTTGGAAATGTGTGGATTGTGTGAACTTTTAGAATCATTATTTTCAACACAGTTAGCATGGACCCACTTGACAATAGGAGACATCCATATTCTGAAAAAAAAGAAGACCCTTCACCAAGCCCCAAAGAGGTGATAAAATAATCTTTGGAAAAAATAACAGTCATCCATTAGATTATTTTTAAACAATACTAAAAATAAGTTTAGTTAATAACACATTGCTGTACTAGGAAAAGTGATATAAATGCAATTTTAATTTTTAAAGTTGTTTCTGGTTACTAAAAAGAGAGTATTAAAAAGCTGGGTACATGGGCTGGAGTTGTGTCTCAGTGGTAGACTACTTTGCTAGCATGTGCAAAGCACTGAGTCTGATTCTCAGATATACATATAAAGAAATTTTTTTTGTTTTATTTTTTAAAAACATGACAGTGAAGTACATCACAATTCTTATTACACATAGAGAAAAATTTTTCATACCTCTGTTTGTATATAAAGTATGTTCACATCAATTCCTGTCTTCATATATGTACTTTAGATAATAATGTCTATCACATTCCACAATCCTTGCTAATCTTTACACAACACTCCTACACTGGCTACTTCACATAAACTTGCCTCAGGAATTTAATGCATTAATCAAATATATTTTCTGCAGCCTATGCAATGCTGTTGGAATGGCTATTATAAAAATCTAAAATTGTCATGTATGGTGGCATATGCCTGAAATTCTAGAAGCTATGAAAAATGATGCAGGATAATTGTTAGTTCAAAGACAACCTCATTAACATAACAAGGCTACAATCAACTTAGTAAGAGCATGTCTCAAAATATAACATAAAAAGTAATGTAGATGTGTCTCGATGGTATGCTCCCCTGGGTTCAATACTCAGCAACAATCAAACAAAACCAAGCAAATGTCTCATAAGTAATAGGGATTCCAGGGTACATAAATATGTAAAAATGTTGGTGACAATATAAATTTAATAAATATATTTTTTATAAAGGTGTTAAAAATATATTTTTTATAAAAGCCCAAAATAAAAATGCCACATAATCCACTAGTAATAATTTGGGGTAGCAGTGCAAGGTTGTACATGCTTGTACTCCCAGTGGCTTATGAGTATAAGAGGTAGAAAACTAGGGGTTTATTCTCAAGTTAAAGACCAGCCTCAAGAACATGGCAAAGTCCTAAGAAACTCAGTAAAACCCTCTCTCAAAAATAAATAAATAAATAAAAGTGTTGGAGACTGGGTATGTAACGCACTAGTAAAGTGCCCTGGAGTTAATCTCCAGTATTTAAATAAATAAAAAGATATAAATAATAATTCTTGGTAAAAAATGTCACAATCCACTAATAATAACTCTGGATATATATGTAAAGGAATTGGAATCCTTTTGCTAAATATATTGCCAAACATCTATTTTTATTGTATCTTTATTCACTGTATCTAATAAAAGGAAACAAATGAAGTACCTTTTAGATAGAAAGTATATCAGAAAATGCCTCCCAGCTGCAAAGCATCCAATTAGTCTATCCCTTCAGAAGCTACACACTTAAAATTCAAACTGGTCCCTAGAAGGCAAGACTCAGATAGTGGTGTTTTCTAAATACTTCAAAAAATTTGGAATCTCTGGGAACCTCGTTTCAGATATTCTGAAACTCAGAACAATGCCTTATGGGAGGTCAGAATGAGAACACAACACATAGTAATTTATTTAATGGGGAATCTTAACTTAGACACTGTCATAACTGAAAGCAGTGTTGGACATAAAAAAATAGATTCTGTTCCACTGGTTTCTGGGTTATGGATTCAAGTCAAATATATATTAGAAAAAAGTTAAGGCTACTGGTTAAAATCTATGTAAAACAGGTATTAAAAGTGTACTAGGGGCTGGGTGTGTTGGTGCAAGCCTGTAATCCCAGTGTCTGAAGAGGCTGAGGAAGAAATATCAAAAGTTCAAAGCCACCCTTAGCAAAAGTGAGGTGCTAAGAAACTCAGTGAGATCCTGTCTCTAAATAAAGTTAAAAAAATAACCCTGGGGATGTTTCTTAGTAATCAACTGTTCCTGAGTTCAATCTCCAATATCCCCCATAAAAAATGTACCAGGGGGCTGGGGCTGGAGCTCAGTGGTAGCTCACTTGTCTGGCATATGTGAGGCACTGGGTTCAATTCTCAGCTCCACATATGAGTAAATAAAATATAGGTCTATCAACAACTAAATATATATATATATATATATATATATATATATATATATATATATATATATATATATATATATGAATGATATATTTTAAATAATGTACCAAGTTATTGACATGGACTTTGATCTAATTTGCTGTGTACTTTAGCCCTTAAGATTTAAATGGGCCAGGCATGGTGGTGCATGCCTGTAATATCAGCTGTTTACAAGACTGAGACATAAGGATTATGAATTCAAAACCAGTCTCAGCAATGGTGAGTCACTAAGCAACTCAGTGAAACCCTGCCTCTAAGTAAAATACAAAATAAAGGTAAGGAATGTGGCTCAGTGGTAGAGTGCCCCTGACTTCAATCCCTGGTCGCACCCCCCAAAAAATGGGGTTAGTAAATAGCTCAGCTTGTAGAGTGCTTGCCTTCTAAGCATGAGGCCCTGGGGTCAATCCCCAGTACAGAAGGAGAGAGAGAGAGGGAGAAAGAAAGAAAGAGAGAGAGAGAGAGAGAGAGAGAGAGAGAGAGAGAGAAAGAGAGAGAGAGAGAGAGAGAGAGAGAGAGAGAGAGAGAGAGAGAGATTGAAATTGCATGTAATTTAAATTCAAGTTAGTCCCACTTGTATTTTTTCCTGCCACACCAGAAGAAAAGAGTTTCCTGAAATGTTTGGAATGTTTCTGTGGGTTATTTATTTCCTTATTTTTTTTTTTATTTTCTCATTTTTATGTGGTACTGAGGATCCAACCCAAGACCTTTCATGTGCTAGGTGAGTGCTCTATTACTGAGCCAACCCCAGCCCCTTCTGTGGGTTATTTTAATAAAATGGTCTGACCATAAATAAGTAAACAAACAAGTAAATTAATAAATAAATAAACACTCAATTGATAACCTATTACATTTTTAAAATTTCTTAATTGGGACACATAAACCTCATTTAGGAGAGATTCATTCTTTTTAATGTCACCTAATTTTATTCTGCTATCTTCTCACATGAAAATCTCAGAATGATAAATTAAAATCTTTTAAAAATGCCTTTCAGTTCTTGTAGAAAATCATAAATAATGCATCCATTTGAAATAAAACATGGGAAAATAATGACTGATAATGCTGAAAGTGGAGTTTTGAGATGAGCCAAAATTTCTCAGTTTTCCAATTGAATCTGGGTGCTTGTCTCATAAATTTTGAAGAAAAATATCTAAGAAATAGAATTCCCACCATGTGGTATGAGGAATGATACCAGGAAAAAAACCTCATTTTGGTGTTCCATCTTAGAAGTTTACTAATGATTTTGGGCGGAACACGGAGCATAATGCATTTAGAATAGGCTTTGGAAAAGGCATCCTGACTACCATATGGGTTCACTTTCATTCTTTCTGTGACCAATCCTTTTTTCTTGGAATTCAATCAGGATTTACCGCTGAGAAAAAGGACTTTGTTGAAGGTGTTCCTACAAGTGGGCTTCAAGGTCATTTACATTTGAAATAGGCTTTAATGGTGCTCATTAACATATCTTTCAGTTAGCTACCAGATGTGTTTGAGTGAGGCCCATTATCTGCATTACATGGTCATTATACTATCTATTGTATTTTATACTTATTCACTGTGAACCGAGAACCCAAGTTTTGGATATGTGAACAGAGAGCTACAAAACTAGGGTTATTTCTGAGACATATGGATAGTTAAACTGAAGTTCTGGATTTCAGATTTTTGTTTTGGATTTGAGATACTGCTTCCCCTACATTTAAAAATCTCAGGACTCATGAAGAGAATGAGTTAAAAGCCAGCATCATCAAATTTGTGAGGCCCTAAGAAATTCAAAGGGACCCTGTCTCTAAATAAAAATATAAAAAGGGGTGGGAATGTGAATCCGTGGATGTACACCACTTGGTTGAATTTCTGGTACCAAAAAGAAAGCTACACACACACACACACACACACACACACACACACACACACAAAATTAAACAAACAAACAATCCCTCATGAGTAATAAGCCCGAAAATCAATAGCCTATCTCATGCATGGTTACAACAAATGGATTTGGGGTTCTCTCCTGATAATTATCTCAGTCTTCACTATGCAATCTGGAGACATGCTGGACTCATGGCACATGGAAGCCCACAAAGGGATTTAGAAAGAAGCTGAAAACACCGTACAATAATGGAACAAAATGCCCAGGTTTTCAACTCCCGATCTAAGACTCATTAGACTAGTCAGAGGCAGGTGAAGGCTAAGCAGCCCCTCAGAGACCCTCTGGACACAAGACTCTGGAGAGGACCATGAGGAGTCCCTAGCCATGACTGCCAGTTTCCACCATTGCCACTCCTGTCAGCTTTAAGCCACCTTCCTACACAGTCTCAAGATAGCAAGGCACACTTACCATTTCCTGGCTTTCAGGGTTCTCAGCGTTCTCCCTGTGGTTTGTTTTCAGATTCTGCATGGCACAGAAACCTGGGGTCCGGATCCAGGACAGAAAGCCTACAAAAAGATTGAAAAAATGGCCGGCTCCAGACACGAAGGGAACAGAAGATTGTGGAAGCCCGCCCCCTCATCACTGGCTGCATGAGGATTGGACAGTTCTCACCTAAGATACTGATTGGTCAAGGCTTCAGGCACTGCCTCCAACCTGAGCCAAGTAGGTGCAGAATCAAAGTCTGAATGACAGGCTGCTCCATTTTCATTGTTAAAAGACTATAGATCAGGGCTGAGGTTATAGCTTAGTCAGTAGAGTGCTTATTTTGCTTATCTAAGGCCATGGATTCAATCCCCTGCACTACACACATACACTCCCGCCGGGGTGGTGGGGGGGAATAAGTAAAGGACTTGGGGACTAGGGTTATGGTTCAGTGGTAGAGTGCTTCCCTAGCATTCATGAGGTACTAGGTTGAACACCCAGCACCACATTAAAAAGCCAACCAAAAAACAAACTATTAATGGTATTGTGTACATGCACAACAAAAAATATTCAAAAAAAAAGACTGTGTATTGGACTCGTGCACCCTCACTACAGAACCCATAAACCCTTTTTATATATAATTTATACATATATGTCTTCAGACAGTGTATAAAATTCTCCCGTGATGGCTTTGCAAGTAACTTATATTACAGGTATGCTTCAAAACCCTGAAATCCTCCCCATGTCACTTCTTCTTCTTCTTCTTCTTCTTCTTCTTCTTCTTCTTCTTATTATTATTATTATTATTATTATTATTATTATTAGGTCTGTGAATGTGGTTATTTTAAGGCAAAGTTTTCTTCCAATACTAGGACCTATCCCAGAGGGAAGTGTATTGACACTTATAACTGTTTATAAGGTTAAAGCAATTTGTGAATAAATATGTCTATATTTTTTATTTATGAAAATGATATCACAATTTTTTTAATTTTTTTAACTTTTCTGTTCTTTGTCTCATAAAAAAGTTTGAGCTTTAAATTCATTAGCAATGTCCCCACATCCCTTCCTCCCACAAAAGTGACTCACAGGTATAATTCAAATTACTGAGACTCATAAATTTTGGATCCTTTATTTTAACTAGTGAAGTCTATAGATTTTCTTTTTATTTGCACCCTTAAATGAAGCCCACTTTTTATAGCTTTCTTATTGTGTAACTGACTTCTAATATTCTGCATATTTTGCCACCAATTCTGATTACTTTGGACTATTGATTTCTTGATGGAGGGGATCTCAAAATGGTCATGCACAAGGCAGGAAATGGATATAGTAAGATGTAAGACTGGAGATTGCTGAGTATGTAGATTTCATATTACAAAATAAGTATTGGTGGACTATATGGGAGAAGGGAGAAAAAGAACAATGAAAAAAAAAAAACTTTAGCAATAGAGGGGTTCATATGCTACAAGTCTACAATGATGGTTTGAATGTAGATGGGTTGTGTTCTTGGAAGCAGCAATAAAATTTGGGGGAAAGAAAAAGGTAATTTTTTGCACAGTTCCCAAGTGAGAGAGCTAGGTGAATGGGTTCTGTGTTCAACTCTTCCCACCTAGGAGTGGAATTTATAGTTCATAGGGTATATCTCAGTAAGTAGTAAAACACCATTTCCATGTACCTTTACACTTTGTCATGGCTACAAGCTGACTTTGAAAATTCCAGTCACATTACATCTTTGCACTTGTTAGTTATTTATTCATTAATTAATTTATTCCACTATTTATTTGTTCCTTTATTAATTCACTTTTTCTTTAGTTGTCATTTTTTTTTACATTACTGGTGATCATATAATTGCATAGATATTCTGAACGTTAACTTTTTCTTAAATATTGTTTTATGTGTTTATTCATACATTTACTTTTCATTTAAATGTTTTTCCTTGGCCATGCATGGTTTATTATAGACCTTAATCTTTGTTTATGAAGACTAGATAAAATCACATTATTCCAAATAACTCAAGGATATATCATCTTAGCAGAACCCTAATCACCCAATAAAGTTGACCCAGTCTGGGTCAACTTAAAGCTGTGTCAAAACTCCTCTTTTTTTCTTATACAAAATTTAAAAAAGAATTCCTCTCTCACTTTTATATGTTGGAGAGCAGACTAACTTCCCAAAAAAGCAGTTAATAACCTAGATGAGTTTTCCAACTAGCTCACTATTACTTTTAAATTATTTACATCCTTGACACTAAGAGTGTCACTGATTACTTTTTTATTTTTGCAAGATCTCTCTCTCTCTCTCTCTCTCTCTCTCTCTCTCTCTCTCTCTCTCTCTCTGTCTCTCATATTACAAATTGAAATCAGATATGCTTTTTTGCTAAGAAACAGTCTCAGCCTTTAATAAAATATTCTATAAAGAAAAATGGTTTTGCTTATTTTCTTAGACCCTCACTAAGTTACTGAAGCTGGCTAACTTTAATCTAATGTTATAAGTCAGCAATATATATATATATATATATATATATATCATTGTATACTCACCAGTAGTGTATACACAATAACAGTAAAGCAAAACTGAATAAAAAATGGAATGAATGAATGAATGAATAAATAAATAAA
Organism: Marmota flaviventris; assembly: GCF_047511675.1. Classification (NCBI taxonomy): domain Eukaryota; kingdom Metazoa; phylum Chordata; class Mammalia; order Rodentia; family Sciuridae; genus Marmota; species Marmota flaviventris. The sequence goes on from NC_092506.1 coordinate 129,504,596, forward strand.
TAAATAAAACAGATGAAAAAGTACAAAGATTTTATGTGATTAGAATTGTCAAAGGTTGATTGTGGCCACACAAATTTTTAAAGCTAATTGGTAATGGTTTTATACTACCTACTGAAACATACACTATGAATTATCAATTCCAGTCTAAGGTGGGAAGAAATAAACACATAACCCATTCATCTGATTCTTTCTCTTGGGGATTGTGCCAGAGTTACCTTCTTTTTTTCTACCTTATTTCTGCCTCCCAAGAAACTACCCCTTGCCCTCATGCTACCATTGATCAACCATTAGACTTTTTAAATCTGAACCCTTGAGCTGGTCATTCTTTCCCTCTTTCCTTTACAGCAGTTTTTTTTTTTTCTCTACCTCTATCTATTTCACAAATACATCCACCAATATCACATCCTGACCCATCCCTGTTCTGCCTTTTCCATGGATTACTTTGAGATCCCCTCCACTCAGATATCAATAGTCCAGAGTAAGATCAGATTAGGGTGTTATATACGCAGGTTTTTAGAAGTCATTTACATAATAATAAGCCTATAAAAAGTGGGATGTATTTTATCTGAGGTTAAAAAGAAAATCTACAGACTACACTGTTTAATTGAAGTATCTAAAATTCATTAGTCTCAATAATTTGGAAAAAGAATTCCTATAAAAAGGAGTGTAAAGAAAAGAACATAACACAAATTTATATATCCAAAGAGTGTTATATATTGGTGCTTTCAAAAGACAAATTAATCTGAAATAAATGTGGTTAATGTGAGATGTAGTAATCATTTTTAAATTATATATAATGGTAGTGTATATGTATATCTACAAAATGCATCTCATATAATTAGGAGTATACATTTCAAGAAATGAATGCTACAGTATTTTTTTTTTAAGTTTGCTGACAATTTGAGTTTGCACACTGGTATCCTCACTGGGCTGGGAGCAACTTGAGGCCTTGTTTATCCTGTGTCTGCTGAGAAGCTTGACACCAAACAGGCCCTCCATAAACAACCTCTAATGGTAAATAAGAAAAGTCATGAAAGAAACAATGAATAAATTCTTTGCAAGAACAGCTGTGCTGTAGCAAGGAGTGGACCTGGGATGGCTTCAGGTCAGACCCCAAAGTTAAGGCCCTAAATAGCAGAAGAAAATCTTACCTACAATAATTAGATTGTAAAATCCTAGACTTTTTCAAACCAAGGTACATGCACACAGTTAGATCAGCAGCATACAACTTGTCTGAATATCTGCAAATTGTGGATTTTTCTACAGCTTAGTGTGGCACCAACTTCTAATGAATTATAATCATGAATCCTAACATGAAAATACAGACTGGACTAGTCTCTTTTAGAACTCTGTTTGTCCAAATGAAATATCTGGAAATATGGCAAAGCTTTTTGAATTTGATGAGCTGAGTGGCATTGGGGCTTTCTTCATCTTTCAGCTGCAGGTGGCTGTTCACCAGCACACTATCCTCATTACCATGTCTGTTAATGTTTGCTCATTTGGCATGTATTTATGTGGCATTTATTATATGTCATTATTATATGTCACTGACATGTTTTTGCAAATGTCATTTTTGTATTATATTACTTCTTTCCACCTAAAGATTGGAAAGAGAATAGGAGAGGAAATAAACCACCATATGAATTACCAGGAGTAGAACCACCATTATAATCAACAGAGGAATGATCTTGGTCTTCTTGTGGTGTAGAGAGTACAGCCAGCCACCAACCGTGGTGACATGAAAGGTTCTGGCTGCATATGTGTGGCCTTCCCTAGATTGCAGAAAGCATGATTCTAATATCTCAGATAGTCTTCCTGATGGCCAAGAGAATCACAGTCTTTTTTGTAAATGGTTTTATCAGAACATGGCTGTGCTCACCACAGATACTCTGTGCTGCTTCTGTAGCCCAGTCACACAGCACAGGCCACATGGTCTACTGAGACTTCATGTCCAGTACCTCAAGGAGACATTCATTGACCCACTTTGAAAAACAAAGCCCATCAACAGGATTGCTTTCCCTATGAGCCAGTAAAAGGCTGAGAAAAGAGCTGTAGCACTGACCTTGCTTGGGTGAGAGAGCCTAAGAATGGTGGAAGTGAGACTGAGCTGGAAGGGCAGCCCCCCCCCACGTTTTCTTTATTTATTATTTGCTTTTATTGTTTAAATGCATGAGAGCATAATGCATCACGATTCTTATTACACATATAGAACACAATTTTTCATATCTCTGTATATAAAGTATGTTCACACCAATTCATGTCTTCATACATGCATTATGAATAATGATGTCTATTACATTTCACTATCCTTGCTAACCCCCTGCCCCCTTCCTATGCCTCCAACCCCTCTGCCCTATCTAGAGTTCATCTATTCCTCCCAATCTCCCCTCCCTACCCAATATGAGTCAGTCACAGTCACGTTATATCAGAGAAAACATTTGCCATTTTTTTTTTGGGGGGGGGGGATTGGCTAACTTCACTGAGCATTATCTTCTCTGACTCCATCCATTTACCTTCAAATGCCATTATTTTATTCTCTTTTATTATGAGTAATATTCCATTATGTATATATGCAACATTTTGTTAATCCATTCATCTACTGAAGAGCATTTAGGTTGGTTCCACAGTTTAGCTATTGTAAATTGTGCTGCTATAAACATTGATGTGGCTATGGCCCTGTAGTATGCTCTTTTTAAGTCCTTTGTGTATAGACTGAGGAGAGGGATAGCTCGGTCAAATGATGGTTCCATTCCAAGTTTTTCAAGGAATCTCCATAATGCTTTCCATATTGGCTGCACCAATTTGCAATCCTACCAGCAATGTATGAGTGTGCCTTTTCCCCACATCCTCACCAACACTTGTTGTTGTTTGTCTTTATAATAGCTGCCATTCCGACTGGAATGAGATTACATCTTAGAGTAGTTTTGATTTGCATTTCTCTGATTGCTAAAGGTGATGAACATTTTTATATATTTGTTGATTAGTTGAATATCCTCTTCTGAGAAGTGTCTATTCATGTCATTCTGGGCCACCAGTCTTCCTAATGCAGCTCTGTGTTAAGTTATTTCAGTGTGCATCTGCCCTGTCCCCCAGGGAACCAGGGAAAGGTGCCAGACTGAGGGCTTTGGCATCCTGTGTTTTCATTGAAGGCTGATGTCTGGGTCAAGAAAACTACAGCCACAGGTTTGTCTGGGCCCTGTGTGGACCAACTGAGGGGTTTCCTTCAACAGGAATCACTGGGGCTTTCTCAGAGGCATCTGGTCATACATTTGTTCCAGTGGTGTTCCCACCTTCTGCTCAGCCAGATCATCCTGAGAGCCACAGGAGTTGGTTTTCCTACAGGTCCGAAGATATGGAGGGTGGGTAGCATAAGGGGCAGGGGCCCCATGTCAGGGACTAGAAGGAAATTCTCCTTCAAAGAATAGCCTGACAGCCCCCTGGGAGACATCCTGCAGCTACCTATCTCCCTGGAACATCCTGCGGTTATCAGGATCATCAGACATCTTGCAGCTGGCAGTTTTACCATCCACATCCAGCAATTGCTGATTAGAGAGCTTCCCCATCCCCAGCATATAAATACCCCTGTGTGAACAATAAAAATTTGTAGCTTGATCAGAATTCCTGTCTTGCTGTCATCCTTCTGTGTCTCTTGTCCCTTCATTCCTCCCCATCTAGGTTCGCTGCCCACGTGGATGTGTCCTGCTGGTCGGGACAGCCCCACTTGGAAGACACAGCATAGAGATGGAAAGCAGTGGAAGGACTCTTGTAGATGTGGCACCTGATGCAGCCACACCTCCTCCTGGATGGTGGTCTGGAAAAGGCAGGGGAGGCTCAGGGTCCCATTGCTACATGGTCAGAGATATAGAGGTGATAGGGATACCAGGGCTGGAAGGAGGGTGAGGGCCTGGGATGAACATGGAGTGGGCAGGGCAGGGGAGCTCAGAGCCTCATTGGAGAGGCATCATCTTCATGCATGTGGCCATACCTGCCTCTTGCTATGGCCTTTTTGAGGACACCTCATAACAGAATTCATCATTGTCTGGGAGTCCTAAAGTGAGAAAATCACAGGTGGACACAAACATATCACCTACTTGGAAGAGAACAGTGCCTCAGAAAACATTCATCATCTGGGTGCATAGTCCAGGGAAGTGTCCCCTAAAGAGTGTCCAGGGGCATGTGTCCTCAGATCCCTCAAGTGCCTCAATGCACAGCTGTCAGGCAACTGAGGACTGATGAACCAGAGCCTCCAGGCAGGGCCACAATCGTTCCTGTGACATGTTCTCTGGGCTGATACCATGTGCCCAGCCTGGAAGTCTGCTGTTAGGAGGGGCTTTGGACCTGGCCAGGGCCATTCTGGGGAGACACAAACACTTTCTTTTGTTTCAGTCTTCATCCTTCCAACAGAGTGAGTTTTTTTTTTTTAATTCTATTTTTTTTTCTTTGCAGCTTTGCTCACCTGCTGTTTCTCTCCATGTGGGATGGCCATCTGAGGGTTTGGATAAAATGTAGCAGAAAGCATGACTTTTGACCAGCAGCTTCTCTTCTTTGAGGGAAAACCTGAGCCTGGAAGTCAGAGAGCACCTGGCAAGCAGAACAGGTTCCCTTTGATTATTAAAGCTGTTCTTCCACATGGCTGTGGCTCCTGGCGTCCAGCAGGACAGGAGAACACAGGCTGTGCCCAGCACCAGATGGTTGCCTGCTAGCATGGCCTTTGGTCAAGTCTTCATGGACATTTGGTCAAGTCTGGTCACCTGTCGTCATTAGTTTAATTAACAAATAAATTTATTTGTTAATTAAACTTTATTTTTAAGCAGCATAGGCAAAAATTACCACACAGCTATCTTAGGGTTACCAGTGTTCACATGACACAGTGATCTCTGAATAATTTCTGAGAAATGAAGCCACATTGCTGTTATCAGAGAGATGGGTAATAGCTAGTTGTAATTATACTTTACAAACTCATTATTTGACTATATTCATAGCAAGGTCCCCAGAGAGTGTTTCCCAGATGTGGCTTCACTATATGAGTTCATAGCAATGTAGAAGGTGACTCCTGTCCCCACTGCCTTCCTCTTTGCAAATTTTCTCAGAATTTGAAACAGTCCATGGGCTTATATCCAGCACATGGTGAAAGAACAAGACGATGTTTGCCCAGAGCATGTCACCAATCACTGGCACCAGTGTAGGAGCAGAAGACACATATGGTTGGGATGTGTGCCCCTCCTTGAAACCATCCTTCCAAGAACCCACCAGGAGAGGGTGATATGGATGCCTATGCAGTTTCCCTGGCCATGCTTTTGAAGAGCCCAGCCTGCAGCAGCCTCGTGGAGGGGTGGAGACAGTGTTAATTCCAGCACTCTGCCAAAACCACAAGGAAAGCATGAGGATGGACGCTACAAGCTATGGGCCTGCACACTCTTGCATCAGGGATAAGGAAGAAGCACAGGGAAGTGTCCTGGTGAGGTGGCTGGGAGGTAGCAGGATGCTGCCAGCTTCCTCAGGTTTCCTTCATGGCCTCCAGCCCTTGGCCTGTGTTTTCAGTCACAATTCACTCAGTGAGAGGGTTTTCCTCTGGCTTTGTCTCTGATGTGCAGTCACAGTGTAGATAGAACCAGGAGGGGTCACAAATCTCTGGAAAAGAGCACCTGGGGTGGCTGGGGTGTACATGCACTGAAGAACTTGCCACAAGGCACACAACACTGGCCTCACATATGACCCACAGAGCCCTTAGTAAAGAATGAGTGCTGCTTTCTCTTTCTGCTTCTCAGGAATTGTTTTCGAAAAATCACATTTTGGGCTCCTACTGAACTTCCTGATTCTGGGATGACTATAACCCACTTCCTTAATGACACTGATGTGCCCAGCTTGTCAAGGGCTTCTCAGGGAGACCCTGAGAACTAATTTTAGAACCTCTCTCTGGCAGTACACTACATGATATCACCCCAGAGGGCATGAAATTGGAGTTCTGTGATGGCCTTGCATCCACTCAGCTAAAGGGGACAGAGGTGCAACCCCTGGCCCCCCTCAGTAGGAAGGAGCCAGGTCGCCTGGATAGGCAGGCAGGTAACCGGAGGAGCTGATCAGTGCCATGTAGTTAAGGTAAATTTTTCTTTGTAGAAACATCAGGGAAGGCCTCAAGAACACAGCATTTCTATGATATGATAAAACAGCAGCATAGGGTCTGAAAAGCATGGGCCCATCCTCCCCTTCTACCTGAAGGGGAACCACCATGTTCACCATGCAGGACCTGGGGCCCTCTGACTCTGTTCAGTGTAGGAAAACCCCAGCGAAGTAGGCTGTGAAACCAGAAATCTGCTTCTATAAGCACACAGGTTACCTCAATGCAGGAAAGCCCTGAACCCACTACATTGTTTAATAATAAGTGGTTTTCCTAAGGACTTATTAAAGTAAAAGCAGAAAACATAGAAGTGGCAAGTTTATGAGAATCTGTCTAAGAATTAGTTAATTCTGATGATCTTGGGGGAATCTGAGCATAAGATAAGGGGTTGGCATCCATGCTAGTGGAAATGAGGTTGAGGGGACTTGGGTATTTAAAGAAGATATTTCTGAGATTACTTTTAATATCTTAGTCCTGGAGCCTACTTAGCTTTCTGGATTTTTCTGACTCAGGAAAAAGCCAGGTAAGTATCTTGAGAGTGTCCTACATGTGGTACCACTGACATCTTCTGGAAATCAAAACTTTGTGAGATGGACTTCAACTCTACCACTCTGAGAGGAATCCACTCCATGACTAGGATAGTATATGAATGGCAAAACCACTGGGTCCTGCAGACATGACTGTGGCTGGTGGACTTTTCTGCCTTGATCCATGACTCAGGATAGCAAACAGGAAGCCTTCCAGAATCCTTCAGCCTATGTGCAGTAGTCAAACTAGTGCTATTTTAATCAAGGAAAAATAAAGTCATAATAGATTCAAAAGATAAATGTAAGCTGCTGATGTCTTAGGGCATCTTTTCAAGATTCTGCAACAAGCTTCTAATCTACATTAAGAGTGCCACCTCCGCCATACCACTGAGGGACCACAGAACCTGTCCCTCATCCCCTCCAGGGCATCCCCACACTGGGATGCTCCCACAGATACTCTTGTTTTTAAAACATGCTAGAAAAAGAACATGGTCATTCCCTGATCAAATAACTTCTTTATCAATTTTAAAATCTATGCTCACTATTAATTTTGGATGCTTTCCAAGGCCCCCCACAGGTTAAATTTTACTCTCATGTCTCTGAGAAGTGTACTAAATCTTTTCATATTGGGAATTTATTCTGGACTTTAAACTTGGGTAAATTAAAAACTAAAGAAAACTTTTGATAAAGCTAGCTAATCATGATGACAGAGGATGCACTCAGTACCACCCCAGCAGGTACAGGGGATCAAGACCAGGTCCTCCAGGCAGTCCCTGCATCACCCTGCCTCCTACCTTCCCTTAGCCCTGCCACCACAGAAGTCTTTGACATCTCTTACCTGGAATCGGTGGACTTCAATATAAGTAGAATAACCAGCGCTGTGATCCTCAGAGACTAGTGTGGCCATTCAGTGTCATGTTACTGTGTTTCCTTTGGTTTCTGCATACATTCAACTGGACATATAATGGTTGCTAGTTTGGGGCCACTATGAATAAATCTGCTAAGGACATTCACTTACAGAGGTTTGTGGAGAATCCATTGCCTTTGGACAAATTACCAGGAGTGCAATCCTAGGTCACATTGGTTGCCTATTTCATGTTCTTTTTTTTCCTTTAACTTCCCCACTGATATCCTGAGTGGCCACAGCACATCATGTTCTCATCATCATGAATACCAACTCTTGGTAGGCTCCTGATTTTTAACACTTCCCCAATTATTAGGTTACTTCCACTTTATTTGTGAAATGACAGACACAATCTTGCTATTGTGATATTTTCATCTTGTTTTGTTATGTGTCCAACTTACTTGTGTCCTAACCCTTATATTCATTTAGTAACATTCTATTGTAACCTGAATTATGCCACACTACTTGGCACTATTTAGGAATAGTGGACAGTCCAATATCTTTCCCCATTTATATGTAGAATTTGGGGAAATAAGAGCAATTTTTTTAGTTTATATTTAATTTTTGTGGTAACTGCTGTCTAACCATGTGATTTTGAATGACAAGTATTACTTAAAATACCTGTTTTTTTTTTTTGTTTGCTTGTTTGTTTTGTTTTTGTTTTTGAGGGTGGGTACCAGGGATTGTACTCAGGGTCACACAACTATTTAGCCACATCCCCATCCCTATTTTGTATTTTGTTTATATTTTCAGACAGGGACTCACTGAATTGCTCAGTGCCTCACAGTTGCTGAGGCTAGCTTTGAACTTGTGATCCTCCTGCCTTAGCTTCCTGAGCCATTGGAATTATAGGCATGTGCCACCATGACCTGAAAAATACCTATTCTTTACCTCAATGGCTATTTCCTCTGAATCAAATATTGAACATATTTTTGTTTGCTCAAGATAAGCTGCTCTCTCAAGTGTATTCTCAGCCACATTTTATACAAAATCTTATAAAAGAATTTCAAAAAAGCTCTGTATATCTTTTAGATTCAGCTACAAGTGATATGAACAAATGTCAGGTGTGCAAATTAAAGCTCACAAAGAACAAACAACATTCAGAAATCCAGATCTAGAATTCTTTTGACTATCTAATGAACTATCTACAATTTATATTATGTCTAATACAAACTAGTCATCATTTTTCAATTTATAGATATGTTTCCAATTTATACCATCTTGCTGCAGAACAGTTATAATTATCTCAGGTACGTTAAGTGACTTCTCCTGTAGAAAGTACTAATAATCTTGAAAGTAGGATTTCATTTGGTTATCTACCATTGATCCATAATTTACTGCTTCTGTGTGCACCTGGATGCCCATAAGAAGACACACTGAATAAAATCAGAAATAATGTAGTCACTCATTTATTTAAAGATGTTACTACATATTGAAAGTATTTAGTGTCTTTTTAATAATTTTTAATTTGGCATGATGTTTCCATTTTAAATTATTTTGGAGTTTTTAAAAATATTTAAGCAGTGCTTTTAAAAAAAATCTCTATTTAGGGGCTCGAACTGTGGCTCACTGGTAACAGACTTGCCTGGCATGTGTGATGCACTGGGTTTGATTCTCAAGAACACATATAAATAAATAAATAAATGAATAAATAAATAAATAAATAAATATTTAAAATGGGCTATCAACAAATAAAAAAATATTTTTAAAAATATCTAAGTAATATCAAATGAGGTTGTTATAATTGCTGGGTGAATGAAGCAAAGTGCTTCAGGAGACCATTGTATTTGTCATTTCCACACTGTTATTGAAGGCGTAGAGTGATTTAGACATAAATATCATAGGCATTAAAGAACTTTTTAAACATTAACTTCTAATTTCTACTGCTTTTCATTCTAGCTTTATTATATTATGTCTCTATGAATACAAAGAAACATGTACTTGGTACTAGTTTGCATTCAGTCCACCATTTCAAGAAAATTGTGACTGATGAGTATATTAAAACTAGTCTATTTCTATGTATGTCAAGAGAATGTTTACTTAGTATCATTGATTTTGGTGCAATTGAGTTTGTGTATTTGAATTTTCTACATTTGTGAACTCAATTATCTCAGAGTACTTTACGATAGTAAAAGACCATTATACTAGAGGTCTTTCTGCCCCTGCTGTGTGTTCTCTTTCTTGTTTGCCTATGTTTATCTGACACCCATGACCTATACCTTAGATGATTGTGATTTTGAATATATATATATATATATATATATATATATATATATATATGGAGAGAGAGAGAGAGAGATAGATATATAGATATATAGATATAGATATATAGATAGATATTATGAAAAAACATTTATGTTACTTGGATTCCTAGTTTGGTATAAATAGTTATTGGGAAGTAAGTATTTGTTTCCTGGTTGAAGAGGTGAGAAGTTTTTTCTCCCCCATGGAAACCTAACATGATGTTCTTCTCTTGCCAGAGACTTTAAGCAATAAGGAACTAGAATCTCCAGAACCACAGCCAATAAACTTTATACATTAATTGCTTTGGGCATTTTGTTATTTGGACAGACAGCTGATAAATTCAAAACTTAATTAAGCAAAATGGTATATCTCCAAAATAATTCTACTCCCTTCATTAGTTTACATTGTATTACTTTTTAAAAAGTACTTAATTATCATTATGTTTTCAATTTTGTTAATATAAAAATTTGTGGAAATTTGTTTTCTATTTTGTTATATAAATATATACATAATAACCTTGATTTTTCTCTTGGCCCACAGCATCTAAAATATTTACTATTTGACATTTTACAAAATGGTTACCCATGATCTAGCAATGGATGATATTCCATCTTAATTGGTGCCTGTCTGGAAACCACAAATTACCCCAAACCTGGAGAGCAATCTGTTGAATTGTAATCCATCTCCAGATAGTAGGTGTAGGCAGGGGAGCGCTAGGGAGAGGTGTAAAGACCATAAACTGAGCCACAGCCCATGGAGACAATGCTGCTTTTTCTGAATATTGTATGGAATGATGGCTTTGTGTAAGGATAGGACAGAGATATATTTTTCTGATGCCTGCATAGAACCACATGGAGACAAGCAGTTGAGTACTGTCTCACTAAGAGGTCAGTTTCTTAAGGGTAGGAACAGAGGGATCTTTTTATTGGTTTCTCCAAGAGACATAACCTGGAACATAGTGGATTTTTGTCCCTATTATTCTTGGTTTGGGTTTTTTGTTTTGTTTTGAATACTAGGGATTGATCCTAGAGAAAATTAACCACTAAATCAAATACCCAACACTTTTTATTTTCAGTTTTGAGAGGGTCACACTAAATTACTTAGGACCTTGTCAAGTTACTGGGGATGACTTTAAACTTGTGACCCTCCTGCTTCCAGATCCTTAGCAGGTGGTATTACAGGTACATGTCACCTTGCCTAGTGCACATTGTGAGTGTTTAACAAACACAATATTAATGAATAAATAAAGACTTGATGAGTTATTAGGTTTATATGACCTGAGTAAAGACCTCTGATACATACTCCAACTCTCTTTTCCAGACAAATTTTAATGGTATTGACCAAGCTGTGCTCCTCAAGATGCTAAAAGGTAGGAAAAAACCTGGTGCTCTGGTGCATGGTTGTAATTTCAGCGGCTTGGGAGGCTCAGGAAGGAGGATCATGAGTTCAAAATCAGCCTCATCAAAAGTGAAGCTCTAAGCAACTCAGTGAGAGAGACCCTGTTTTTAAATATTATAATAATAATAATAATAATAATAATAATAATAATAATAATAAGGCTGAGCATGTGGCTCAATGGTCAAGTGTCCCTGAGTTCAATCACTGGTTTAAAAACAGTAGAAAAAAAATTTGTTGGTAAATATATTTTGAAAATACTGAAAGTCATGTGCCACTAGTAGTTCAGAGTACATAAGGGCTCTAAGACTTTTTCTTATATTTTTCTCCTCACACATCTCTTTCATTTTTACAGTTTCCAAATGCCACTATTCCCAAAAATTTGGGGAATTAAGTAATGAAAATTAGACTGGTTCCCAGCTTGTTCTGCAACTGGTGCAAGATTAAGCTATCTGCATACAATTTAATCCAACTTCCCTCAGGTTTCCAAATTCCTGTTGTATGATGCCTCTTCTACTATGTTTCTAAACTTGTCCATTTATAATTTTGAATAAAAATCCTCTTCTTCTTGGGATTTTGGTTGAGGAGGTAGGAAAGTCCAATGTGCATGTGCCTGTCAGCCATTTTTATATGGAAGGGTAATGAACCCAGACTAATTCCATCTTAAGTTTGAGAGTCATCTCATCACAAAGTCATGAAAAGCTAATTTATCTTTTACTATAAATTACTGTGATTTCTGTACTTGTTTGGAATTCCTGCCCATGCCTTGAACTCACACATGCCTGGCTTTCCCTAATAAGATAACAAAACTCTCTAAAAACTTAGTGGCACCTCATAAATCCTGGCTCCCTTTGACCAGATTAAAAACACTCTCTGAATCCTCAGCAGTGCCTCATAAATTCTAATTTTAAGTTCTGAATTTACTCCCTACCTCGAACTATCATGTCATGTAGATCATTAACCTGCTATATGCCTTTATATTATGCTTGTCAAAATCCTGTTTTCTGTAGTTGTTAAGACACCTCCATTTGCAACTTTTTATACTAAAAATCCTTATTCTTGGAGAGCTAGGAGGCTGATATGTAGCTCAGGGTAATCAGGAGAGACAGTTGCTGGCCAGCTTTTGTGTACAAAAATACAAGCTTGCTTTAATTTGATTTAAAATTGGAGTTGGTGGTCTTTTCTTTGCATCAAGATTAAATATCTGGATAACCCAGTGGGATAAGACCACCCAAAATTATGAAACTGAAATTTCACTCTGGGCTTCCAGGACTGGAGTGCTGCCCCAGGGAGTGTGCATCTTGAGAAGTTCCAAGGCCCTGGTGTGTGCCTTTGGTGCTTCAGATGGATGAAGTAAACTTCCACACTAAAACAATTAGCAAACATTTGGTGAAGGAGGCCTTCATGGGTAAGTGGCTCACTTATAACATTTGGTATTCAGCTAAGAGAGATCTCTTCTGGGGACAGTGAGATGCCTGACGAGTCACATACACACTCCTGTTCAAGACAATAGTGAAATGTTGCACTGTTTTCGGATATTGGTTGGTAAGAATTTTTTTGGGGAGGGAGGGAAGACAGAGAGTTGTCTGATGAGACAAAACACACTCCTGTCTAGGACAGTAGCAAGATATCACACTGTCTTCTTTTATTGGTTTGGTGGAGACAGAGAGGGGTCTGATGAGGCACATTGGTGCTTCTGTCTGAAGCATTAGCAAGACATTGCATTGCTCCCTGTGTTTTGAGGTCTGCTTCTTGTACTCCTGTGATTTGTCATGTGTTCTACATGTTTTTTCTGCCCTTTCATTGTGCATCTTCTCTAGTAGAAACTTAAGAAAATTGAACAAAAAAATGGGTAATAAGTAAGCCTGATATTCCTTTGAGCTGTGTTTTAGGGAACTTTGATAAGCTTTACTCCTCTTTGTTAAGCAGGATTATGAAAACAATGTCTCCTTTTATTTCTCTAGATGGCTGCCCTTGAGTACACCCAGTGCAGGAGGGAGATGTCTTCTGGGAATGTAGAAAATCAATCTCTCCCAAATTAACAAGTAAATTCTAACATGCATTTAGGGCATGCTGGAAACACTTACTGAAATATAACTCTTGAAAATTTATTTGGAAACCTCTAGTCCCTCCTGATCAAGAGAGTCAGAGCCTTTGGAAAAGGAGTCTCCCGTGGTTCTTATTTGCTAGTAAAGCAATAAGCCCTCTATTTTCTTTTTTTCAAAAGTGTGTCCTCAATATTAATTTGGAATTTGTTGGCTTTGGATAGGGACCAAGCTTTTTGTTAGAAACTTTGACACACCAGGTGGGACTCCAGAACAGCTCCCACTTCCCTTACTAGGGAAAGCTTAGTACTCCAAGCAACTGTATTTCCATGCCAGAGGATGTAAGATGTTGAGAGCTGACTCTTGGAAAGGTGGGAGACAGGAAAGTGTGTCTGGGGTTAGATTGAACTTTAAGTAAAGAGAGAGACTGAGGAACTTCCAGAATCTGCCAAAGACCTTTTTGCTTCAGGGAACTGCCACCTTCTTTCCTTGTACTGTAAGGGTTGATCCATCTTGGACTACTTAAAAAATTAAAGAAAAAAAGAAAGAAAGAGAATATAACAAAATTGCTACACAGAGACTCCTGATTTTCCATTTCTTGTTTCCAATTGTAAGAGCATCTGATACACTCTTTGGGAAATTTTTGGTGCCACTGATGTAGGAGTTATGTTAATTAGGATTTGGCAACTTGAAGATATTTTTCACTCCCTGGTCTGTCTAATTTGTCTGTAATTGTGTTTTTCTTTGTATCTGTTTCTGGCCCTTAAGACATGGGTCATAATGTGTTTATCTTATAGATTGTTTTTTTGAAAACAGTCTTGGCTGAATGAGTCACCTACAGATATAAACATGTCTAAAATATGTTTTACTGTAACAATCTGGTCTTTGAATGGTTTTCTGAAATATTGTACAATCTTGCATTTGGGAATTGGTTTGCCAGAGGTAAAATAATTATTAGAAACACTAGCAATTTAGATTATAGGGCTAAAAAAAGACATGAGATAATTTGTAAGAAACATCCAAGTTCCCTCTGTTCACATAGTTAGACTTCACAAGACAGTTTAAAATCTCCCATTACTGTCCTTGTGCTCAGATGTACTCAATGTATTCTTTATATTGAGATATTTCAGAACTTGTGCCAAATGCTTGACATCATCTGAAAAGATGTTATGCTATTACTTAGCCAAACTTTAGCCTCAAATGCCCCAGGTATTTTTCTCCTTCTCTGTAGGGAGACAGAAGCCAATTTTCTCTTTAATACAAGTGCCAGGTTTACTCTCCCTCAGTTATGAATAGGTTTTGGAGAGAGATTTAACCTGTTTGACACTGAGAGAGAAAGACTAAACCTAAAAATGGTAACAAAAAAGTGGAGCTGCTCAACAGCAACTGGCTTATCTCCGTAAGAAGCTTAACATTGTAGTCTTGTTCTCAAAGGCAAAAGAAAGTAAGGTACCATAATTTTAGACATCCAAACCTGTCCAATTACCAACTCGGGGGTGGGGGGGGGGGAAATTCCTCAAATTCCTTAGGCATGAAGTTTCTGCTGAAAAAGGCAGTTTTTCCTAGCTCATTTAGGACCTCTGTTAGGACTTACATTGAAATGCAAATAGAAGCTCACTAGGAGACTGGTCTCAGACACTTGATAAAAAGTAAAAGTGTCTTTTACCTTAACTTTTACTAGACTAAACAAAAAGTAAATTTTATAATACTTTACTGATTCTGGCTGGTCTTTTTTTTTTTTTGGTTTCTTGTTTTTTCCTTACATTCTGTATTTTTTTTTTTTTTGGTCTCATGATTTTAATCTTAATGACTTAGGTTAATGTTTTTCCAAACAGTCTTATTTTTTTTTATTCAACTATGGAATTTTTAAACTTTGCAATGAAGATTTCACCTGCAAATAGCTACAAGGCATTTACTATTGTGTTATGTGTGCACACTTGTGTTTTGTGTTGTATACTTATATATGCATATATTTATACACAAAGCCTCTATTGTATATTTATTCAAACTCTATCTGAAGGAACAAGCATTAATCTTTTTCTTTAATTTCATTAATTCAGTTAATTTCATTAATTCAAATGAAAGTTAATCTGAGTTATTTTAAATAATCAATTATAGCAATATATCTTACAGTAATTTAAAAAGCTGAGATGCTATAACTGTATTTGAATTCTTAGAAATGTCTATTACAACTTGCTGAAAGACACTGGTGCATCTGAAAGTTCTTTGGCAAAACAAAAATTAAGTAAACATTTTTAAAAGGTGCACTTTTACTGTGGGGAATAGAAAGATTTGAGACAATAAACATAAATGTTAAAAATACATTGGTGGGCTGGGGTTGTGGCTCAGCAGTGGAGCACTCACCTAGCACATGCAAAGCCTTGGGTTCAATCCTCAGCACCACATGAAAATAAATAAAGGTATTGTGTTAAACTACAACTAAGAAAATAAATAAATATTTTTAAAAAATTGTTTTCAGTATTCCAGGGTTCTACATGCATGGATTTGACCAACTACAGATAGAAAACATTTTGGAAAAACACGCTTTTGTTCTGAACATGTACAGACTTTTTGGAGGGTAATTATTCCATAAGTAATTCAATCTCACAATTATTTACACCATATTTATACTATATTAGATATTATAAGTAATCTAGAGATGATGGAGAGTATTTGGAACAATGGGTATAAGTTATATGCAAATATTGCATCATTTTATATAAAATAGTTTAGTATCTGCAGATTTTGGTGTCCACAGGGGTTTCTGAAGCCAATTTCCCACATACACCAAGGGACAAACAAATATGCAACTTACTAGGATATTGTGTTATATGGTAGGGTGGCAGGACAAAAATATTTAGCCTCTAAGTTAATATAACTGTATTTTTGCCTTAATTTTTAAAAGAAACAAACAGCCTCTCCCAAGTAGGAGAGTAATTACTACTTTATATAAACACAATTATGTTTTTCTAAAATTTAAATTATAAAAATTATGGCATACCCAATCTAACAATACTTTGGCTTTACTGAATATGGAGTGAAGACAGAGTTGGGAGCACAGTCATCTCAAAATTAAAGAGTAAAAATATCAAAGTTGAGTTCTGGCAGAGAGTGTGGTGATAAAGAGGAGTGCGGCCTGATCCCCTGGGCCCTCTGTGCCACCCCTCCCCCCCTACCTCCCCCCCCCCCCCCCCCCCCCGCGCCCCAGGCAGGCGGTTGAGCTGGGGGGCCCAGGGACAGGACATGGCCTCTCCTGCAGATCCCGGAGCTCCTGCTGCCAGTGCCCACTTGCTGGCCCTGGCTGTGAAGGACGGGTGAGCCTGCCACACAGGATGGATGACCTGATGGCGGCGACTTATCTGGCCTGGACTGAGGGCTGCGGGTCTCCTGGCTCAATCCTGCCCGTCCCAGCTGAAAGCCGTCACCAAGGCCGTGTCGCCTTTGGGTGGCGGGCGGGTGTAGCATGGGGAGAAGAATGGCGGCCGGCCCCTGGAACACTGCAGAGGCCGGCAGGGGCTTCAAGGTGGCAAGAAGGAGGATGGACACCTGAAAGCTGGGCCTCACGTTGGACAGCGGAGCCGCACAGACCAGGGCCCTCCATGAGCGCTCAGTGCCAGCTCCTCTAGACCGCACCTTGTCTGGGCCAACAAAGACCAGAACCGTCCTGGAAGGTGAGCGAAGCCCCAGAAGGCAAGGAAGGGTGGAACAGTTAGCGGACTCCGGCGGTTGGTGTTCGTTCTACCAAAGAGAGAAATGGTAGAGTCACAAGCCACATCTACCCAGTTGGAAACGTGCACCACCCTTTGGGAAGATTTCCTGGCCCTTTGAAAAAGGCCTGTGTATATAATATGAAAAAGCTGCTCTCAACTTGCCCCCCAACCTTTTAAATCTTGTGCTGCATCTGGACATTCTAAATGTAAAGAGGATGCCTGAAGTATGATAGAGTTAGAAAATAACGTCTTGTAAATGTCCATTTGTTTGAAAAAATCAGAAATGCCTTCTGGAAGTGACTTTGAAATGAATTTGTTAGACCACCTCTAGGAGCAACACTTGTCCACATTTGTTCAGTGGGTTGTTGGACATGGAGAAGACTGACCATGAGAAGGAGGTCATGTGCCAGACTGGTTTTATGTAAAAGACATTTTTTGTATAATAACCATTATTTTGTGTTTGCATTTTATTCCTCATTAGTGTATATATAGTTGAAAATGATAAATACTTTTTTAAAAAATATCTAGGCTTTCTAGATGTTCTAAAGTGTCTGATATATGTTAAAAGTAGAAGTGGTAAAATATATGACACATTTTGTAAATTTCTTTTGTTAAAATTCTTATGAAATGGTTTCTTTTTTTGTGTGGGGGGGTGTGTGCAATAGCCAAACCCCTGTTGAATAGTACAGTTGTGTGCTAGTCCTGGGGAGCACCGTGCCAGTGTGCTTACCGAGAGCCAAGAGTTGTCTATGGGTTTTGTTTTACTTTGCTGTGTATATAGTGTGTATATAAAGGACAAATGAATCCTCTTAATCTACATCTAGTCTTCTAGATGTTAAAGAGGTTGCCAGTGTATGACAAAAGTAGAATTAGTAAACCAGTTTTGTATGTTTTGTGTTAGAATTCCTAGGAAAGATTGTCTTCTGAAAATTTGAGCATTATAGCCCACTGGGTCGGTGAAGGGCCAGAATGCTCATATTTTGAAGACATTTTCAAATTAGAACTTTTGTTACATGTGTGCAGTGTATTCAAGACTGTCATGTACATAGTGGACAAATTGAGTCCTTACTTGAAACGTCTAGTCTTGTCTAGATGTTTAGAAGTGCCCGATGTATGTTAAACGTAGAGGTAGTAAAATATCACTTTGTAAATATCTTTTTTGCTAAAATTCATATGAAATAGTCTTTTGGGAATGGAATTATTAAACCACCTCTGTGAGCAGTATAGTACTGTCTGTATTTGCTCAGTGATGTGGAGGAGGTGGGAAGGAAGCAATTGCAAAAGTTTAGTGTGCTCATATTTGGATATTTTCAGATATCAGTTTTCTGTTTTGTACATTTTGTTTTTGCTATGTATATAGTGTATATAATGGACAAATAAGTCCCAATTTTGCAACATCTAGTCTCTAGATGTTAAAGAGGTTGCTAGTGTATGAACAAGTAGTTAGTAAAATTAGAAAATTTTGTACATTTTTTGTTGAAATTCATAGGAAAGCTTGTCCTCTGTAAAAAGACTTTTAGATATGGATTTGTTCGACCATCTCTAAGTGTTACATATGCCTGTACTTGTCCACTAGACTGAAAATAGAAAGAAATTAGGAGGGAAAGGTTCAAGGACAAAATGGTCATATTAGAAGATACCACACATTTAACCATTGCTATGCATGCAATTTTATTTACCAGGGCTGTTTGAATAGTGGACAGGGTCTTATGTGGAATATCAAGTCCTTCTATATATTTAGAAGTGCTTGATATATTTAAAAGTAAAAGTAGTAGAATTGAAACTTTTTGTAAATAGCTTTTAAAAACTGATGAGAAATATTGTGTTTGGAATTGTTAAACCACATCTTAACCGAATGCTGTCTGTTGTACTTGTTGATTGGGTTGAGGGAGGTAGGAGGGAAGAAGTTGCAAAAGGTGTTTAACATTTTTAGAGTGTACTAGAAAACTTCCTTGCCTTGTACCACCATGCATTTCATTAAACTTTGCTGTCCTGTATATATTGTACATATACTGGACAAAGGAGTGCGAATTTTATAGTATCTAGTCTCTAGATATTAAAGAGGTTACCAATGTGAAAAAAAAGACAAGGTCTCACTATGTTGCTTAGCACATCACCGCTACTGAGGGTAGATTTGAACTCATGATCCTCCTGCCTCAACTTCCTTGTCTCTGGAATTATGGGCATGTACCACCATGCCTGCCTCTCTTTATTTTTTGTTTTGATACAGGGTCTTGCTGAGTTTCTGAGGCTGGCTTTGAATTTGTGATCCTTCTGCCTCAGCCTCCTGAGTTTCTGGGATTACAGATGAACACTCGCACTTCCAGCCTCTCCTCTTTATTAGAATAATGCAGATGTTAGTTGGGCACATGATGTCCAACATGATGCCCACTAGAGTCCACATTTCTCACAATTTCTTTACAGTATGGTGTGGCCATGTGACTAAATTTCAACCAATGGGATGATGCTAAAGTTGTTTCAAGAAAATTCTAATGTCCCTCAGACTCTGTTCTCCTTGCCTTTGGCTAGATATAGGCTCACTTGGATGATTAAGTATCCTTGGCCATGGCCATGAAGATGAGGCCAAAATTTTACCAGATTCTAGAGAACACAATAGAAAGAATCTGGGTGCCCACACAAGCTCTGGAGTTTGCTCTGATTTTCTACCCAGTCCTGAACCACACGTGAGAAAATAATACAATTCTCATGTGTTCTAAGATCTTAGCTTATTGTCCATTAGCTCCTGGAAGGAAACCTGCTTGCAATCCCTCTGCCATAACATCCCAGCTCCTAAAGGTCTTTGGTTCATTCCTCCTGCCCCCACTCATCAAAATGTGGTCCAAATCCCTTTTGGTTTTCTTTCACAAAATTGAGAGAGAATGGATGAAAAAAAAATGTGAACTACAAAGAATAGTCAAAGGAATCCAAGAAATGAGGCATAAACGGATCAAGTTTATCACAGCAATGCCTCACTCCACCATGACCATGATCAGGAAAGTCTAATTGGGGGCTAGAAATTTAGAGAATATGAAATTTAAAACAACCATGACAAAGAATGGTAAAAATTTAAATGTTCTAACGTTTATATACATAGCATATGTGCCTCCAAATTGATAGAGAAAACAAAGGGTTTGGGATCTTCCCACAGGAGCTTCCAGGGGGCCTGTTGTTAACATCCCCCTCTTTGTGATTCATAGATGGAAAATCAAAGTTGGCTTGAGGGTGTGTTTCAGGGCCTCTCACATGAGGCAGCCCAAATTCCAGAGCTCCAGGCCCTACACTTGGGACTCATCCATGGACTTGCACTTTTTTATGGGCACTTGTAAAATTTCCAATTAGTACAGCTTTGTGATCACTTTATGGAGTTTCTTGTTACCCAGGATTCAGGCTGCTTCTCTCCAACCAGCATCATCGTATTTCCTGCCTTTTCTTACCTGGACTTATTGCCATGCTATTTCTTTCTTGATAAGAACAAGGAAAATTACCTCCAAGCTTTTGGAATTATTTTTCTTTATTCTGAGTTTAGTTAAGAGTGACTTGTGTCACCCTTAGGCCATTGCCAGAGTCAGGTGATGAGTCAAAGAAATAACCTGTGACCACATATGTCCCAGAATCCAGTGGGAATTTCATATTTTTAAATCTCAAAGTCTCATAATCTCTTAATTATAAATATCTTTTGCTTCCACAAGCATTAAAAAAGGAATTTTGAGGCTTCTCTTGCCTACAAAAGACTCAGATAATAATACTTAATGTCACTTTGCAGATCAGTGCCAAAAGTCACAAAAAGTGTGAGGCCAGGCAAAGTGGCCTGCAGTGATGTTCACCCTTTGTGGTCATGTCCTCAGTGCCTAGGGTATCAGGGAATCCTCAGAGTAAATTCAAGGCAGCAGGATGGAAACATTCTGGAGCATTGGAAGCTTGGGTTTAAATCCTGCTTCTGTCCACACTGACAGCAGGACCCCAGGCAATGACCCCAGCTCTCTGCCAAGAGTTGTGTTTTCTCATCTTTGAAATAAGTTAACATTTCCAAATTGGTCAATGTCACTATAAGACATCTAATGCTCCACGAAGCAAGAGAGTAAATGTTTCAGGTTAGGAGATATATGATCTCAAGAATGGCCATTTTCCCATTTTAATTCAAAATCAGTGTTTTCTGACACTCATTCCTTCAAGTTCAGAGATGAACTGCTCTGTGAGGCATTATCTCCATTTTATACATAATGAAACTGAGTCTCAGAGAAAGAAGGGACATTGACTGAGATCAGATAGCTGGTGGCTTGATGTGATATTTTTCTCCAGAATGTTCACCACCCCTTCAGCCAGGCTTGGAAACCTGTTCTCTCTCTCTCTCTCTCTCTCTCTCTCTCTCTCTCTCTCTCTTTCACACACACACACACACACACACACACTCACACAAACACACACACACAAGCACACACACACACACTGCTTGGACTACAACTTCTTAGGGTTTTTCTATTCTCCTATGATTATATGTATCATGTACACTTCTCACGTATTTCCACCCAAATATCCACTTATCTATCACCCACTAAACTCCATGAGAGACGGGGCCTCCCCACACTTTGGCATTTTTTTTCCCCAGGTCCTAGATGCTCTTGGCCAAGCAGCCCTACCCTGGTACCCAAGTTCTTTGGAGAGCCTGGAAAGCGATAGTGTCCTAAATTCACCTACCATCTCCAAATCTTTCCTGCTTCCCAGCATGACTCCAATGCAGAGCCCTTTATCCCTTACTTAACCACAACAAGATCAGAAGAACACCAGCTCCAATTTTCAATCAAAGCAAGCTTGTATTTATGTCCACTGACACTTGCCAGGACTGTCTCTCCCAAAAACCCCAGGCTAGAGACCAGTCCCCCAACTCTCCAGGAA
This sequence comes from Marmota flaviventris, assembly GCF_047511675.1. Lineage (NCBI taxonomy): Eukaryota > Metazoa > Chordata > Mammalia > Rodentia > Sciuridae > Marmota > Marmota flaviventris. Next base: position 129,526,432 of record NC_092506.1, read on the forward strand.
CCAGGTCTTATAACACAAAAGTTCCAAAATGGGTGTCTTGAGAATTGACAGTTCAGGATATTTACAAGCATAAAACAAAGACAGGGAGTAGGTTAATGATCTCCATGGCTTCATATTTCAAGGTAGAGAGTCATTTCAGATCCAAACATAAGAATTTATGAGGTGTCACTGAGGTTTCAGATAGTGTTGTTATCTGGTCAGGGAAAGCCAAGAATGGGTGAGTTCAAGGCATGGGCAGGAATTATGAACAAGTTTAGAAATCACAGAAATTTATAGTAAAACAGAAATTACCTTTTCATGATTTGTGATAAGATGCCTCCCAAACTGAAGATGGAATTATGCTGGGTTCACCACTTTTGCACGTAAAGATGACTGACTAGCCCATGCACATTGGTGTTTCTTACCTACTCAACCAAAATCCAAAATAGGTGAGGATTTTATTTTTTTTTAGTTGTAGTACACACAATAACTTTATTTTTTAATTTATTTTTATGTGGTGCTAAAGTTTGAACCTATGGCCTTGCATGTGCTAGGTGAGTGCTCTACTACTGAGCCGCAACCACAGCCCAAGAAGAAAATTTTCTTTAAAAGGTATAAATGCACAAGATTATGAAGATAAGAGAAGAGGCAACATACAACAGAAATTTCAAAACTTGAGGAAAGGTGGATGAAATGGAATGGAGAATGTTCAATCTTGCATCAGCTGCAGGGCAACCTGGGAACCAGTCTGATTTTCATTATCTGAATCTCCAAACTCTTGGAAATTGTGGCATTGGGAATATGTGTGAGGATGAAAATATTAGACTGTAACAGAGCCCACCTGTACTCTTAACAGCTAGTAGCACATGACTTATCAGGCCCATTAATAAGTGAGCATATTTATTGGGACTCTCCAGAAAAGGATTTCACTATGTAGTATTTTCAAAATATATTTACCCACAAAATTTTTATATTTATTTCTTCTTCCTCCTCCTCCTCCTCCTCCTCCTCCTCCTCCTCCTCCTCCTCCTCCTCCTCCTCCTCCTCCTCCTCCTCTTCTTCTTCTTCTTCTTCTTCTTCTTCTTCTTCTTCTTCTTCTTCTTCTTCTTCTTCTTCTTCTTCATCTTCTTCTCCTTCTCCTTCTCCTTCTTCTTCTTACCAAAGATAACTCAGGGGCACTTGGCCACTGAGCCACATACCAAGCCCTATTATGTATTTTAATTAGAGACAGGGTCTCACTGAGTTGTTTAGTGCCATGTTTTTGCTGAGGCTTGCTTTGAACTCATTCTTCTCCTGTCTCAGCTTGTCACTGGAATTACAGGCATGCACCACCACATCATGATTTTTCTACCTTTTAACATCTTGAGGAACACAGCTTGGGATATACCATTAAAATTTGTCTGGAAATTGAGATGGGAGTATTTATCATAGTTCTTTACTCAGGTCATTTAAATCTAATAACTAAGGGAGGCATCACTTATTCATTAATAGTGGGTTTGTTAAATACCCACAATGTGTACTAGGCATGGTAGCACACCCTTGTAATCCTATCTGCTAGGGAGGCTGAGGCAGGAGGATCATAAGTTCAAAGCCAATCTCAGTAACTTGTCAAGGCCCTAAGTAATTTAATGAGACCATATCTCAAAAAAAAAAGAAGGGTTTGGAATCTGGCTTAGTGGTTAAGTGTCCCTGGGGTCAATTCTTGTTATGCAAAACAAAACAATATGAAAAAACCCTAACCAGCAAAAACAAACCACTATGTTCCAGACTATGTGTGTTCTTTAAACCAAGAACAAGATCACCCTGTTACCATGCTTAGAAAACTGACCTTCTAGTGAGAGAGTAATCAATGCCTGTCTCCATTTGGTTCTATTCACATAACAGAAGGATCTATGCCAGTCGTGTTCTTCTACAAAGCCATCTCTCTATAGATTTTTCAGGAAAAGTGCATTGTCTCCATGGGCTTTGGCTTAGTTCCTGGTCTCTGCACCTCTCCCTAGTGCTCCTCTGCCTCCACCTCCTATCTGGAGATGGTTAACAACTGATAGACTTGAACTCCAGTTTGAGGGCAAAGTCGGGTTCCCAGTCAGGCACCACTTAAGATGGAATATCATTGATTGCTAGATCATGGGTAAGCAGGCTCTTTCTGTAAAAGGCCAACTAGTAAATATTTTAGGTGCTATGGTCCAAGAGCAAAATCAAAATTATTATGAATAGATGTATGTAACAAAATAGAAAACAAATTTCTACAACTTTTTTTATATTAACTAAATTGAAAACATAAAAATGATTGAGTACTTTTTTTTATAATACAGGTAACATAATAAGAAGAGTGGTATTATTTTTGAGGTATAACATTTTGCTTAATTAATGTTTGCATTCACCAGCTGTCTGTCCACATAAGAAACTGGCCAAAACAATTAACTTATAAAGTTCATGGACTATTGTTCTAGAGATTCCAGTTTTTTATTGCTTAGGGACTCTGGCAAGAGAAGAATATCATGTTGGGATTGCATGAAGAAGCCAAACTTCTTACCTTTTCAGCCAGGATTCAAACAAAGAGCAAGAGGCCAGAATCCCACAATTTTTTAAGACCTGCTCCCAGTGATGTAAGGATCTCCTACTAGGCCCTTTCTCCTAAAGGACTTCTTACCTTCAAATGGTTTTATACTAGAGACCAAGACTTTAACACACAGACTTTGGGTGGACAGTAAATCACTGCAGGGATCAGTGTGGGTTTTTCTATCCAGTTGCAAACTTCATCTATAAAAAATTATTCTTAGTGCACAGGCCTTACAGAAACATACAGTAGACCATGGTTTATTGACTTCTGTTGTATTAGGTTATTTTGTGTTAACCATAACACAATTATCTGAGACTGGATAATTTATAAACAATACAGGTTTATTTCACTCATGGTTAGGAAGGCTGAGAAGTTCAAGATCAAAGGGCTGCTTCTGATGAGGCCCTTCATGCTGCATTATCCCATGGCAGAAGGCAGAGAATAATAGAAATCACTTAAGTCTTACTTCTTCTTCTCATAAGGACACTGATCCAACCATGGGGGCCCCATCCTCATGACCTCATCTAACCCTAATTAACTCCCAAAGACTTCATCTCCAAATACCATCTATGTATGAATTTGGTGAAGTTTCCAAATAATGAACTTTGGATAACACTTTCAACCCAAAACTCCTTGATTCACTACCTACCTGTCTAACATAGCTCTGGCTTATCCTCATGTCACTCCACCAGACCTTTCTTCTATCTAAATCCCTACCTTCTACCTACTCCCTCATGTCTAGATTCAACTCTGGGAACACTGTTCATTTAGTATATGGACATTTGACTTTTTTTAAAAAATCCAAGGACCTTCATTCTATCATGCCATGAATTCTTAGGCAACAGAGTCCAGCGACTCAAGCAATTTCCATTGATATTCTCTCTCTCTCTCTCTCTCTCTCTCTCTCTCTCTCTCTCTCTCTCTCTCATCTGGGTACCAAGGTTGCACTCAGGGGTGCTTAACCACTGAACCACATCCCCAGTCTTATTTTGTATTTAATGTGGAGACAGAGTCTTACTGAGTTGCTTAGCTCCTCTCCTTTTCTGAAGCTGGCTTTGAACTCAGAATCCTCATTCCTCAGCTTCCTGAGCTGCTGAGATTACAGGCACCACTGCACCCAGCTCCATTGGTTCTCACAGAAAGTGCTGTTCTCGGTGGAGCAGACAGGGGTTTCTACTAAACACAGCCCCTTTCTCTTTTGTCTTCTTATTTTTCTTATCTTTTTTTCTGCACCCATTTCAAGAAGCTTTCTCAGCTCTTAGAGGGCTTAATGGGTTCAAGATAAACATTAATTTTTTAGGCAAGAATCTTGCCTTTAATTTTCTTGTCCATGACATTATGCACAGCAGGCAGGGTAATTTTATAGACTTTTCCAGTTTTACCACAATCACATTTGTGGGTCACTCCTTTTTGAATAGTAGCCATTCCCTAATGTTTGCTATATCACCCTTCTTACAGATTTGCATATATGTGACCAAAGGAATGACTCCACACTTGCTAGAAGATCTAGAGAACATCAATAATGTTCCTCTCTTTTTTCCCTTTTTGTTCTTTATACTGAAGAATTACTGGAAGATGTTGGTTCTGGCCAAGAAAAGAAGAAAGTATATGAATCTTGTTGATCTAAAATGTTCCTACCTGCTGCAGGGGTCTGCTAATCTCATGAACTGAATCTTACCTGCTATATGTGTGTGGTCTTTGAGCTAAAAGTGTTTTTGTTTGTTTTTTAGAAACAGCTTTATTGATATATATTTCACCCATTTAAAGTGTGCAATTCTGTGGTTTTTAGTGTATTCACAGATAAATGCATTTGATAATTCCAAGGATAAACTTCACCACCTTAACCTGTAATCCCTCACTCCCTCACCCTCCCAGGCCTAAGCAAATGCAAGTCTGCCTTATGGACCCCTGAAAAATGATTGAATAATGAAAAGAAGAGATATGTACAGTGGAGCACACCTGGAGTCACAGTGACTCAGGAGGCTGAGGCAGGAGGATCATAAGTTCAAAGACCTCTTGGGTATCTTAGTGAGACCCTAATCAAAAAAAAAAAAAAAAAAACAGGTAGGGGGATATTTTAGAGGTAGAACATTTTTGGGTTCCACACTCAATACTCAATACTAGGAGAAAAAAAACAAAAGAAGAATATTTTATGATGTGGGACAATTATATGAAATTCACATTTTAGTATCCACAAATAAAGTTTAATTGGAATACAGTTGTCCCATTCATTTACATGTTTGTGGCTTTCATGCTACAAGGCTAAGTTGAGTAGTTGTCCCAGAGATTCTATGGCCCATGAGCCTAAAATATTTACTAGCTAGCCCTTTGCAGAAAAAGTATTCTGACCTCTCTTTAGGCAAAGCCAAGGGTGGGGTTACAGAGAAGAAAATGGGCAGGATTTCTCCCCCAGATTAGTAGGCCCTTTAGGAGAGGTTTCTCACAGGGGAGGACAAGGAGGCTCTCGTGGGCTAGTGCTCTTAACCAGTAGTGTGGGGGGCCTTCGCTCTAATGCTCTTTCCTGCACCTCATTTAAGCAAATTTGGTTTAGTGGGTCTGAGGATGGACCCAGAGTCTGCCTTTCAATAAACACCTATAATTCAAAGGTGTGGGAGGGATCTCCAGGGCACACTGATAAGTGCTGTCCTCTGCAAATGCACCCAGACCTGTAGCTCCTCTCATGGGTTCAAGGACATTCCATTTCTGTTCTTGGAGGCAATGACCCTACAATGTGACAAATGCCACTCAGCTGTACAGTTGTGTGTGTAGTTGAGGGGAGCCCAGAAGAGGGCTGCTAGAGTGTCCTGTAGGAGCATAACCATGGGGAAGAGTGTTCTGAAGGGATCTAGTTGGTCTTCATGGTGAAGGTGCAAGAGGTGGGGACTAGACATGGCACAACCTTTCATGTCCTCAGCAGCCAGGCTATTGAAAGTGACTGCAGACTCTGATCAGTCATTGAGCACCTGGCTGGGGGCTGGTAACAGTTTTGTTCTTATTGAGGGTCCCAGATTTAAGGGTGTGGCCTACAGAGCAATGATTGTTTTTCCAGGGGAGAGGGGAATGGCATTTCTGAGGGCCAGACAGGGTCAGACTGACTCATCAGAAAAAATTCTCCTCCTCTTTCTTCTTTAGATTATATAAAATATCAAATATGCAGAAAAATAGACTGGAAAATTATACACCTATATATTTATAGCTTAGAAAAAAATAGTCAAATTTTGCCATTCCCTTAATTGTTTCTTTCAATATATCTCTCACTTTTTTAAGATTATTTATTAAGCCTGGCACAGTGATGCTTCCCTGAATCCTAGTGATTTGAAAGGCTGAGATGAGAGAATTGCAAGTTGGAGGCTTGTTAAACCATGATGCCAAGAAAAGTCCACTGACTCCAATTGAAATCAAATTAAAGCAAGCTTGTAATTCTGACCAGTCAGGGCTCTCGATCCTGAAAAATGTGAAAACAGAAGACAGTCCCACAGCTCTTTAGGAGCACAGCTTTATAACACAGAAAGTTACAAAAAGAATGGGGAATGTCTTGAGAACTTACAGATAGCAAAATTTTGACAAGTATGACACAAAGGCTAGTTAATGGTCTGCTGTCAGCACTTAGGAAGTGAATTAGATCTCAACATTGGAATTTATGAGGCACCATTAGAGCTTCAGAGAGGGTTGTTATCTGGCCAAAAAAAGCCAGGCCTGGGTGAGTTCAAGGCATGGGCAGGCATTCCAAGCAGTCATTTATAGTAAAGCTGAAATTAAATTTTATGCTTTTGTGGCAAGATGGCTCCCTATCTTAAGAGGAAATTAGACTGGGTTAATCATGCTAGCATCAATCACTTAGTGGAACCTCTCTCAGAATAAAAAAGGAAAAAGGCTGAAGATGTGCCTCCGTGGTTAAGTACTTCTAACCTAAAGTCCCAGCTCCTCCCAATGTATATTAAAATTGGCGTGTGTGTGTGTGTGTGTGTGTGTGTGTGTGTGTGTACAGTTCTATGAATTTTAACACAGAATTTTTTTAACACATTTTAGTACATGTATAATGAGGTTATGTAACAGCTTCATTACCCAAACAACTCCTGGGTCCAAGTCCTCTCCAGATATCCTGCTCCCATTGGTAACTCTTGGCAACCACTGCTTTATTCTTCACCCATATTGGGTTCTCTCTTTGGGAGTGTCATGCAAGTGGAGCAACACTGTATATCACCTTTTAAGATCAGGTCCTTACATTAAAAATAAAAATCTTGAGTTTAATCCAAGTTGTTTGTATCAGTAGCTCATTCCTTTTTATTTATTTATTTATTTATTCTTTTACTGGGAATTGAACTCAGGGGCATTCAACCACTGAACCACATCTCCAGCCCTATTTGGTATTTTATTTAGAGACAGGGTCTCACTGAGTTGCTCAGCACCTCACTATTTCTGAGGCTGGCTTTAAATTTGCCATCCTTCTGCCTTAGCCTCCTGAGCTGCTGGGATTTTAGGCCTGCACCACTGCACCCAGCTTGATTCCTTTTTATTGCTGAATGTTATTTTGTTTTATGAATTGGTCACAGTTTTCTGTTTGTTTGTTTGTCTTTGTTTTAAGTTTCATTTGCCTCCCAGAGGAAATTTGGGTTGTTACAGCTTTTGGCAATTATTTATACAGATGAAATCAACATTTGTTTACAGGTTTTTATTTGAAGGTAAGTTTTTCTTTCTCTAAAGTAGACATCCAAGAATACTTATTAAAAACACATGGTAAACATATTCTGAAATTTATAGAAACTTGGTAAAAAAAATCTGAGGGTGTAGCTTGATGGCAGAGTACTTGCCTAATATACATAAAGCCTTGGATTGGATTGCCAGCACAGACAAAAAAAAATGAATAAAAACAAAAACAAAAAAATAGCTCATGAATTTCAGGTTAGTGATTTCACAGAAAGAGGAAAGAGGGAGTCATTATTTAAGGGAAATGAGATGTTAGGAAATGATGGAGAAGTTTGCAAATAGAGAGAGATCATAGTTGTATAACATTGTGAATGCAATAAACACCATCCATTTGTTCACTTTAAAATGGTTTTTTGTAACTGGGTGTGGTGGCACATGTTTATAAACCCAGCAAATCTGGAGACTGAGGCAGGAAGATTGCAAGTTCAAGGTTAGCCTAAGCAACTTAGTGAGGCCTTTAGCAATTCTGCCAGATCCTGTCTAGAAAAAAATAAAATTGGCTGGCAATGTGGCTCAGTGGTTAAGTGCCTCTATGTTTAATCTCTGGTACCAAAAATAAAAATTAAAAAAAAAGAAAAAGAAAAGAAGAAAAAAAAGTTAATTATGTTATATGAATTACACTTCAATAAAATAAAACCACATTATTCTAACAAGAACTGCAGATTATACTTAATGGTTATGTCTCTCAACTTGCTTTTATATAAAACAAACTCTCCTCATGCCAACCACTTTATTTTCTTGACATTGATTTTTGTTAATTAATCTTTTAAAAAATAGTGTTCAGGGTTGTGGCTCAGTGGTAGAACGCTTGCCTAGCATGCACAAGGCACTGGGTTCGATTCCCAGGCACCACATAAATAAATAAATAAACAAATAAAATAAATGTATTGCTAAATAAGTAAATAAATGACAGTGGAATGCAATACAATTCTTATTACACATATCCAGTACAATTTTTTGTATCTCTGGTTGTGTATAAAATATGTTGACACCAATTCATGTCTTCATACATGTACTTTGGATAATGATATCCATCACATTCCACAATTCCTGCTAGTCCTGTTCCCCTCTCTCTCCCACCCACTTCTCTTGAAATTGACCTTAAAGAGAGACTGGACCAGTTTTCCTTTGGAAATTGTGCTTTGTTTTCTTTTCTTATTTAACTCTCTCCCTCTTCCTTTGACCTTGTCATCTACTTAGGTGAATCATTTTGGACAAGGACGTTTTGGGGCCATGTGGGGCACTCCATGCAGCATCTCATCAGGAAGCACCTTATGTGGGCACCCTATGACTTTTGATGCAAAGTTGATCACTAGATTATGACAAGGGAGGCCAGATCACTTTGCAGGCAATGTAATTGTTTCTCTTTGGCACAGGCCAGAAATTGGGGGTGGAACTCAAATCATGTGAACATCCAGTTTCCTAGAAGAATTCTAAATCTCTTCAACAGCGCTACCATGTAAATTAATAAATGCAACTGATAAGTAAGGTTTCAGCTCCCTGAAACCTTACCCAATAATTTGCCCAGCAGGTGTGATGGCACACATCTGTAATCCTTGTGGCTCAGAGGCTGAGGCAGGAGGATTGCAAGTTCAACACCAGCCTCAGCAACAAAGCAAGGCCCTAAGCAACTCAGTGAGACTGTGTCTCTAAACAAAATTAAAAAAAAAAAAAATGGCTGAGGGTGTGGCTCAGTGTTTCAGGACCCTGGGTTTTATGCTTGGTACCCCCCAAAAAAAATAAAACTTAAAATTAAAAAAAAATAATAATAATAATTTGCCCAAAGCACAGAGAATTGAGAATTTGAGATTCTTACTTGTGCTGTTTTTCTTCTGTTTAATTTTCTTTTAGTAAGCTCCATCTGTTTACTTCACAGGGCAGACACAGTGTTCCTTTCTGAATGCAGGCAGTCCTGGAGGACCCTGCCCAAAGCATAGACCTCTGAAGGCTCCAGACACAGCCTGAGACCCTGAGGGGCTGACAGTGGCTGGGGAGAAGGGACTCCCTCAATGGGCATGATGGTAAAATCCCCTTTCCTCCCCCATCCTTCTCTTCTAGACTTGTGAATCCAGCAAGAAAATCTGACCAGATTCTCTCTAAGAGTGGGGGAATATAAGAAAAAAAGTTCTCACATCTGTTGAGAATTAATCTGTGAACTATTTAACCAAACGTTGGCTTATTCTGTCCTTGGATAAGGTGGATCCAGCAAAAAGATGAGAAAATTGGGAGGCTATTCTTTTAAATTACATCAGAAACGGGCTTGTTTCTACTGCAGAGCTCAAAGGGTTCTGTCTGAGAAATCACATTACCATCAGCTCACTCAAAGACAAAATTGAGTGCTTTCTTCTGACTGGGAGTTCAGGTATTCACAGGGATAGACAGATGATATATAGATATAGATAGATGATATATAGATATATAGATATGTGGATATATACATACATAGATAGATAAGTAGATGGTTAGATAGATATAGATATAGATATAGATATAGACATAGATATATAGATATAGATATAGATATAGATATAGATATAGATATAGATATAGATATAGATATAGATAAAGCAAGAGGTATTTTAAAATAAAGTGCAAACATGGCAGGCTGTCTGACCTGAGCCAGGGCTATAGTAAGGATGATTATGGAAGAAGAAATGGTTTGTGTCACCATCACACAGAAGTTTCTAATGGTTCTTCTGCAGGGACATCACCTCTTATTTTTCCAGAGACCCTGTGTGAAGACTTCCAGAGCTGTTGAGGACATCCAAGGCAATCCTTCCTGCCCCAGCCCCCACTTTGAGTACAGAATTTCTTCTTTCTTGGCAGGATGGGCCAGGAAGAATTCTAGACAGATAGGGCTGGCCAGCCAGCTTCCACTGGCAGATCAGAGTCATTACAAGGCCACCAGGCCTTGGACAGAAAAGTTGGGGTCCAGGCTTTGGATACTGCCAATGGACCTACCTTCTTTCCTGTTCCTCTTCTGATCACCAAAGATAGAAGCAGGTTCTATCTCCCTTTCCATGACACAGGTAAGCCCTCTTCCAGTCCCACCCAGGCTGCATGGGAGGTGTCATGAACACCAGAGGGAGTTGGAAGTCTTCCATGAATGCCTTCATTGACTCCAATAATAACCTCTTCTTTTTGTGCCTCAATTTCCACATGGGTCAAAGGAGCTGGATAAGATGATCTTCAAAGCCCTATCAACTCTGCACATAATAGTGTTTGTTCCTAAGATTCCCTGGATTTTTTTATTGACATAGATTATTTTCAAGAAGCAATTTTCCCTTCTTCTCCCAGAAAAATCTTAGCCATATGTTTCTGATCTTTTCCACACCACCTTCTCTGGACTTGTCTCACTGAATCTTTGCTTTTTTTACTCAAGTCCCTGGTGGCCAGAGCTAGTACGGTCTTGTCTGCCTGCTCCCCAGGACCCACTTATCTTATATTCCCATGGAACACCTTCCCTGGTGAGGGAAAGACAATGGTGCCCCCTCTCTTTGAGCATTGGCTCAGTCCTGGGCCCCAGGCTGGGCTCTTTCATTTGGGTTTGTTAATTCATTAAATTTTGAAAGTATCTCAGAGCCACAGAGAAGTCAGTTCAAATGAGGAAACTGAGGCTCAGAAACCATGGCTTGTGCAATCTTCGAGATTAAGAAAAGGTGAAGCTGGGAATCCAACTGCATCTGTTTGGCCCTAAAGCCAGATTTTATCTTTTGCATCATGTAACCACCTGGCTTCTTCCTGGAGGAAATTCCTGTCTCAGGGACAGGGTGGCCAAATAGCAGAGAAGGCAGAGCACAGAGTGTTGCTCTGAAGAAACAAATACATCTCAGGTCAACAGGAAAGGGAAAAGGACACACTCAAGTCTCAGAAACTGGCAATAATCCACTTGAAGCCAAGGATCCTGGCATGGGACATCACACCCAGTCTGCTCCCCACCAAGCTTTGTCAATCTGACTCTTTAGGAGGACTTTGTACCAAATTCTACAAGAGCCCAAATGGCAGAGTGCAATGTGCCCTCATTTCCATCACAGAGGAGCTGTGGGAATTTGGATAAGTTCCTCCCATGCTCAGAAACCTTGATTTATTTTCATGAGTAATGAGTGTGAGACTCTGCACCTATCTCAACAGATTATGGTGGGCAGCAAAACTGAACAGACTTCTCTGATTCAGATGTAAAAACATACATATTATTGTCTTTCACTCATGGCACCCACACATCTCAAGCATCACCTGTAGCAATGCCTGACAGACATTTTTGAATCTCTACCTGTCACCAACTTTGAACAGTCCTTTAAAGCTTCATGAGTATTTCCATACTTTCTAGTCTGCAATTCTCCCCACAGACCTCTCAGTAGGCAGAGCTGCTCCTGTCCTTGGCTGTAGTTCACAGATTTAGAAACTAAGGCCCATCATTTATGGTTCCCAGCTTGTTGAAGGGTTGACTTGGAGTTGGAGCCCTCTGTCAACATTTCTCCATCTTCTTGTCATTTGGAGAGAGCAGGCTAGTAATGACAACTCTACAGCCATCTGTGGTCCAGATGTGCCCAAGAACCTCCTCGACCCCGTGTCCCTCCACACCGGCCACGTGCCTGAGTTCAAAGCCAGCCTCAGGACTGAGCATGGAGGCTAGCACACAGGTAAGCCCTCCTGAGGCCACCAACATCCTGAGGGCTTCTGGTCTTCTTTCCTGTTTTTTTGTTCTTTTTTGGTGTGTGTACTGGGGACTGAACCCAGGGATGCTTCACCCCTAAGCCCCACCCCCAGCCCTATTTTTTTATTTTATTTAGAGACAGGGTTTAACTGAATTGTTCAGGGCCTCATTAAGTTTCTGAGGCTGGCCTCCAAATTTTGAACCTCCTTCCTCAGCCTCCTGAGCTGCTGGGATGACAGAATGTGCCACCATACCCAGCTCTGAGGATGCATGGATACCTGCAAATGTACCATGACCCCAACTTGAGTGGGACTCACCCCCAGAGCAGTAGCCTATATAGGCATCTTCCTCCACAGCACACTCACCAGTTTCCCTTCAGTTTCACCGGCTGGGCACAGTCCCTGGGGACATGACTGCTGGGAAACTGGCTGCAGAATTGGATGATTTGGAATTTGTTCCTCATGGTCATAGGATGCTGGCTTATTTTTGTGTCTTCAATGACATTTTGAAACCAAGGTGGTTCAGAGTTCTTTACAAACATCCAGTCATGAATTCAACTTTATTAAGGCCAATTAATCCTGGATTCATTATAAATTTGCCCAGAGGAAGTTATTATACTTTCCCCTTTGATTGGAATTTGGGCTTTAAAGATGCTTTCAGGAGTGAAATGGAAATTTCTCTTTTCTCAGAGGGGACCTACCTTGCCAGCAATTGCCATTAACCCTGTGTGTTCCTCAGTGTGTCATACACCAACCTCTGAGCAGACTGTCAGGCCTCCAGCTGAGCTCCCTGTCACATCCAGAACTGAACAGATCTGCTAATGCCACACTGAATCAAAGGTGGAGGAAGTCTGACACAGTGGCAGAATCTCATCCCAGCAGGGCACAGTGGTGCTCGTCTGTCATCCAGGTGGCTCAGGAGGCGGAGGCAGGAGGATGGGCAAGCAAGTTGGAGGCCAGCCTCCACACCTTAGTAAGACAGTGACTCAAAATAAAAACACCAAAGAGAGCGAGGGATACAGCACAATAGTAGAGCATCCCTGGGTTCCCTCCCTAGGACCGCAATCAATGAGATAACCTGCCGCTGAATTTGGTTTACTAATACCAGATTTTTGTTTGAAATTTGGTGTCTATGTTCATGGGGATATTGACCTGGGTTTTTGTTTTGTTTTGTTTTTCTTTGTAGAATCTTTACCTGATACTGTTACCAAAATGATGCTGGCTTCATGGGAGCATATTAGAAAACATTTCTTCCTATTTATTTATTTGGTAAGAGTTTGAGATGCATTTGGTTTCATTCTTGGTTTTGGCACCGGGGTTTGAACCCAGGGGCTCTTAACCATGGAGCTCCATCCCAAGCCTTTTTTTTTAATATTTTATTAAGAGACATGGCCTCAGTGCCTGTGGTCTGCTGGCAGAGGCAGGGCAGGTGTGACTCCCAGGCCACGGAGTTCATCCTGGAGGCCGAGGAGAACATGCTCTGCTCAAGGGCAACGGGCACAAGAAGAAGGAGTTCATCTAGGACGGGACATTGCATGACCTGTACATGGCCCACGCCAAGGCCCTGGGAACCAGTGGTCAGGGCTGTGCTGTCCTCCTGGAGGCCCTCTGGGAGGCTCAGCAATGAGCGACATGAGCTTTTGCATCTTTGTCCCAATGTCCAGATGCTGTCACAGCTGATCTCTGGGAGTTGTCTGCCCCTGGCCACCTGCCAACCTGCTGGGGGATGCTCTCCACCCCAGGCTGGGGGTTCCTGGTGGGAGCCTTCAGAGGGCCCAGACAGCCTCACGGAGGCTCCAGTCTCTGCAGAGCCCGAGCCCCGAGTCCTCCAGCTCCCAGCTGGTGCTGCTCTGGGCCCCGCTGAACAGAGAGTCAGGTTTGCTCTTCATCCTGAAGGGGGCCTCCTCCTTCTCCCCTCCAGGAACGGGCTTTCTGCTGGGAATCTGGTTTTGCTTTTTGTCCCTGGGAGCTTTGACCGGGAGAGGCTAGAGACTCTTGGGATTGGAGTTTCTTCCTGGAGTTTTTTTTTTTTTTTTTTTTTTTTTTTGTACTGAAGCTTAAACCCCAGGGGTGCTTACCCATGGAGCCCCGTCCGCAGCACTTTTTATATTTTATTTAGAGACAGGGTCTTGCTGAGTTGCTCAGGACCTCACTAAGTCTCTGAGGCTGACCTCCAACTTGTGATCCTCCTGTCTCAGCCTCCCAATTGTCAAGATTTTTAAAGACACGAGCCACCATGCACGACTCTGCTTGATTCTTACAGGACAGGGGAAACCTCGACGGAATCCCTCTGAGTTCAGGAGCCCCTCATTTTTCCCAGGGGATCTGGAGTTGAGTGACATCAGGGATCCGCAGGAGGCAGGAGGATGGGCTTTGGTAGCTGCCTTAGAAAGTCCTCTCTCCTACAGGGGGGACAAGATGTCCTGTCCATGATGGGCCAGTTGATGAAGCCAAAGAAGACAGAGATCACAGGGAGGATGTGTGGCAAACCCTGAGCCCAGAGCCGAGTTGAGGCCCTGCCTCTGACATGCTCCTGGCTCTGAGCACCACCCACTATGTGGCTCTGAGTCTTCACTCCCTTAGAAGCTGTGGCCACACTGTGTGCTCTGGCCCCACTGAGGTCAGCATCTGCTTTCTTTGAGGTCACGGAATGGTGCCCACTTTGACACCAGGCAGTGAGTCTCCCTTGCTCCTTTGTGGACTTATTTGTTTTTTATGCTGGTGATTGAACTTGGGGGCCCTCGACCACTGAGCCCCGTCCCAGCACTTGTATTTTTTATTTAGAGATAGGGCCTGGCTGAGTTGCTTAGGCCCTTGCTAGGCTGCTGAGGCTGGCCTCCAACTTCTGATCCTCCTGCCTCAGCCTCCCGGGCTGCTGGGATGACAGGCATGTGCCATCGTGCCCAGCTCTTCCCCAATTTTATGTCCTTCTTGGGCCCATTACCACTTTACTCCCTGAAAATGTAAGTTCAACATGAATCCACTGTTGCCTTGAGGCCTAGCAGCAGCCTAAGCTTCCTCCATAAGTGGCCAAGAGCAGATCTGTCTCTGAACTGGGTTCTGACAGCCCTGCGTCATGGCTCTGGGTGAGGACAGACCTCACATCCCTGTTCTTTGGGAACAGCTCCATGACAGGGGGTGCTAGTTTGGAAGGTGAGGGCTGGGACCTGAGGCAGGTCTGCTGTTCTGCAGGGGCTGGTGGTTCTGGGGGCCGAGGCTGAGCTGGCTCTGACCCTCCTTGCTCAGGTTTCCTGGGAAGAGGATTCTAACTGCACTTGATGGAAAGTTAATTAACCTGAGCATTGTCATGCAAGGCCACCAAAAGGGCTCCTTGACTGAGTGCAGCAGAGGAGAATTTGCATATGAAAACACATCTCTCTGGGGCTCCCAAGTGGGGTATCTTGGCATCATGCTCAGGGCTCTGTGGGGTGGCTCCTGGACACTGCACCCCACAGCTCCACAGAAGGCTTTTTGTGGCATTTTGGGGCGATGATGCCTGTTTTCTTTTTTTTTTTAGATGGGGGCACAGGGATTCAACTCAGGGGTTCTTGTACCCTGAGCCCCGTCCACAGCTCTATTCTGTATTTTATTCAGAGACAGGGTCTCAACTGAGTTGCTCAGGGCCTTACTAAGTTGCTGAGGCTGGCCTCCAATTTGTGATCTTCCTGCCTCAACCTCCCAGGCTGCTGGGGTTATATGCATGTGCCACCACACCTGGCATGATTTTTGTTTTCAAATGATGACACCAAACTTGGAATGGGTCCAGTACCCAGCCTGGGGTCAACGAGCCAGTAGGAGAATCAGGCTGCAGGGTTGGGTCTGGAGGGAATTGAGGCGGCGAGAAGAGAGCAGGTGACATTTCCCTGCGCTGGCTGGGACCCTGTCCGAGGTGGGATCAACAAGATGGTAAACAAGTACATCAACCAGGGCATGGCTGAGATGGTCCCCAGCATGCTATTCATGGAGGAGGAGCACATGCTGGACTTCAAGGGCTTCACCTCCCTGCACCGAGCTCTGGAATCTTCCATCCCCCCCATCATGATTTTTGCCTCCAACTGAGGCCACTGTGTAATCAGGTAAGTGCTGCCAGATGTCCCTGCTCCCCTGGTCTGACCCCACCCATGATGTCACAAGTCAGGATGGGACAAAGGGAGCACATGTTGCCCCTGGGAGGAGACTTCAGGGGGACTAAAGGCCACAGCTGCCCTATCCCTGATGGGGAGGATCTCCGTGGGCCTCTGAGGCTGGACATTCCTGTGGGGAGCAAAGGCCTGAGGAGGTGGGGCCACTCTGGTTACCTGAGTGTCAGCTCCCTCACAATGGCGCCCAGAGGCCAGCAGAGCCCGGTTCATCTTTAATGAGGACACTGATTGACATTGCACCTTGTCCCTTGTCATAGGTGGGAACACAGATTTGTCTCTGAATTTGTTCTCCTTAGCTCCCCATGACAGCAGCGTGCATCCTGCCACATCACCTACATGGGGTGTGACTTTCATTCCTGTGGCTGGCCCTGCTGTGGGGTGTCCCTGGTTGTGTTCCTATGTGAACATGAGAAAGTGATGTCCATTCATTCCCCTGTCTCTCTCAGTCCCTCCCCTTCCTTCCCTTTGTCTTATCCAATGAAATTCTCTTCTATTTTCCTCTATTGTGAGTCAGCATCTGCATGTCAGAGAGGACACTCAGCCTTTGGTTTTAGGAATTGGCTTACTTACTCAGCACAGTCCTCTCCAGCTCCATCCAGTGACCTTCAAATGCCATCATTTCATTCTTCTTTATGGCTGAGTAATGTTCCACTGTGTATAGGGACCACAGTTTCTTTATCCATCCATCTGCTGAGGGGCACCTAGTCTGGTTCTGTAGCTTGGCTACTGTGAGTTGAGCTGCTCTAAACACTGAGGAGAACGCAGGTCTCTCCAGGAACAAAACCAGTAAGGACAGTGAGACCTTCCTAGAGACATAGTGGGGCCTCTGGCCCCTGCCTGACCTCAGCTTGCCTTTGAGTATAGCTGCTCCAGGCAGTGGGGACAGGGGTTTGGTGCAGAATGGCTTGGACACATCTTTAGCACAGTGGCTCCACATGGATACATGCTCCCCCCCATTCTGGGGAGCCCTGCTCACAGCCCCCCCCCCAGTTTCCCTGGCCTGGCCAGCAGGTGTCTTCAGAGGATGCTGCTCTGTCCACCCTGAGCCCCAGAGAAAGCTCCACAGGAAGGTGGCTCTGACCCGAGAACCTGCCTGTGGGGATGGAGCCACGTGGTCTCAAGAATAGGACTCTAGTGCTTAGTCCTGGGGCCGTTGTCCAGCAGCACTGAAGGATGTGGCCGCTGCCCCCTGAGCCCAGGAGCAGGGGCTGTGACCTGGTGTCCAGGGAGTGTGCAGCCCAGAGGCAGGCTGGGCAGTGACCAGGGCTGGACTGGGACAGGAGCTGGGGCTCCTGGCAAGTTGGGGTTGGGGCGGGGGCTGAGGAGTATCTGGGACATGGGCACACTGTGGGCGACTCCTGACCTGCTGCCCTCAGGCCGCTCCCAAGGGGACCTTCCAGCTCCCTGCCCCGCAGACCCACATCTGACCCCGGGGCTCATGAGGGACAGGGGGAGAAGGGACAGTGTTGGCTGAGGGCTTCTTCTCATGGCTTCCCACGTGGGCCCTGGGGGGCACTGGGACGTCTTGATGTGCTGAGAGCCTGTGGGGCTGTCCTGACTCAGGGACCTGCCCAGGCCAAAGCCAGCAAGTGTCCACCCCAGCACCACCTGGATTCAAGGCCCATCCCCCACCCAATGCATTTAGATACAGAGTCTTGCTGAGCTGCTTATTTAGCACCTTGCTTTTGCTGAGGCTGGCCTCCAGGTACGATCCTCCTGCCTCAGCCTGCCAAGCTGCTGAGATGACAGGCTTGGGCCACTGCAGCATCCAGTCTTTTTAAAAACTCTTAGGTCGTGAGTCTGGATGACAGCCTTGGCCTCCTCGTTTCCTTCTGTGTGGGGCTAAGGAGGGAGCCCAGAAGCGCCATGCCAGGCCAGCTCCAGGCCATAGGCATCAGGCCGTAGGCAGTGGTGTGGCCTAGTCCCAGTGGGAGCCTGTGGCCCAGTCCCACGTGGGGCTTTGAACAGCCCTCTGGAGATGCAGCTCCTAGACCCTGGCAAACTCCAGTAGCACTTAGTGTGGCCACAAAATCACAAAACTGCCACCACAGTTTGTTTTAGAATGCTGCCACCCCCATCCCCGTCAGCCATCCACAGTCCCTCTGCTGCTGCGCCCTGTCCATCACCAGACCTCAGGCAGCAGGAGGCTGCTTTCTGTCCCTTAGCCTTCTGTGGCTGTGTGTGGGGTGTGACTGACAGGCTTCACCCCTGTCCTCCATGCCCTTGAATCCCCCGTGGCTAAGGAGCGCCCACTGCATGGGGCCTTCACCAGCTCAGGGATCTGGGCACTCATCAGCCCAAGCCCGTTGGGGGGGTTTGGCTGTGGGACTGACACTGCCGCAGACGTGTGGGGACCGCAGTTTCTTTCTTTTGGATCTGTGTGGAGGGGTGGAGCTGCTGTGTCACACGGCACCTCTGACCTTCCAAGGAACTGCCAGTAGGATGGCTTTATTGCCACACTCCTACCAGGAATGTCTGAGGGTCTTGGTTTTTCCACGTACCACTTGACATCTGTTACTGTCCACTGTATATGTCCTGGTGGGTGTGCGGTGGCCTCTAACTTGATTTGCATTTGCCAAGGGCCAGCGAGTCTGTATTTTTTGTGTTTTACTGGCTATTTTTATATCTTTGTAGAAATATATCTTTGTATCCTTGGCCCTTTTTTATTATGTTATCTTTTTATTATTGAATTGTAAGTGCTCTTTACATAGTGTGGATACTAGACCATTTCCACGTGTTTGATTCATGAGTATTTTTTATTCTTTGAGTAGTCTTTTCAGTGTTGAACAGAGTCTTTGACATAAACGAGTTTTGAATTTTGATCTAAAGCTCCAGTTGATTGTGCTGGAGGTGTATGTGGCTCAGTGTAGAGTGCTTGCCCAGCATGCCTAAGGCCCTGGGTTCCACATCCAGCATCACATACACATACACAGTTTATCTGCTTTTTCTTTTGTGTTTTTGGCCTCATATTTAAGATATCATTGTCCAGCCAGGAACAATGGCGCACACCTGTAATTCCAGAGGCTGAGGAGGCTGAGGAGGCTGAGGCAGGAGGATCATGAGTTGGAGGCCAACCTCAGCAAGGCCCTAAGCAACCCAGCGAGATCCTGTCTCTAAACAAAAATTAAAAAGGGCTGGATCTGTGGCTCTGTAGTGGAGTCTCCCAGCATCAAACAAAATCAACAAAGCAGGGGTTCTTTGGGGTCACCTGAGGATCAGTTTATTACCTGTCCCTGACTCTGCTTTCCTTGGGTCACCCCCTAGCTCTCTGTGGCTGTCAGTGCCCCCTTCCCAGTTCCCAGTGTCCAGTGTCTTGTCTCAGACAAGCGTAGGTGACGGGACTCCTCTTGGCCTTCACAGGGGCACCGAGGATGTCCCCTCTCTCCACCGGATCCCCCTGGACCTGCTGGACCATGGGATGACCCTCTACACTATGCTCTGCTCCCCCGCAGGAGATGAAGCAGGTGCGCCCCTGCTGCTGTCCCCCCCCCCCCGCCTTCACTTTGGGCCCCTCACCACCCTGGGCATCTCCTCTTACCCAGAGGCTCTGTCCCCTCGTCTGCAGGGTGGGTTGGTTACAGGGACATTGTCCAGTGTCCCAGAGCCTCTGTTCCCCTGGGTATTGCCTGTTCTCACCTTTAACCCCCTTTGGTCAAGTTTGAGGGAGAGAATAAAAAACAGGGACCTGACAACAACCAGGGACTGAACCAGGGCCTTCGACTCGGAGCCCATCCCCAGCCCTGTTCTGCTTTGATTCAGAGACAAGGTCTCACTGAGCTACTCAGGGCCTCACTTTTGCTGAGACTGGCTTTGAATTCGTGATCCTCCTGCCCCAGCCTCCCAAGTGCCTGTTCTCTGAGCCCAGATGAAGGGCTTTGCTGGGGCACCTTGCAGCAGTGGTGGCCTGCATAGAGGGTCACTTCCTGGGGTGCTTGCTGGCCTGGTCACCTGGACCCCATCCTGATGGTCTTGCAGGGCCTATTCTGTGTGCAGGCCCCAGCATGCCCCACATCCCTGGATCCCTGGCTCTGACCCTCTGGACAACCGGTGGGTGGGCTTGGACATAGATGTCCCAGCACCTCTTGCGATAGCTGCAGGGAGGACTGGGTGTCCCTAATCCCTGCATCTCCAACCCTGTAGTGTTTTGATGGCTTTAATTGAAGCCAGGGATCCTTGAGAGTTTGTTCACGACGCTGCCAGAGTGAACAATCCCGATGGTGGATGAGGCGCCAGGCCCAGGTGATCTTGGCCACACCACACGCCACCTCATTGCCCCGGCCCTTATCACCCAGCACCCAAGGGACCAGTGACAGGTGTCACCATGACAGATGACACGGCCCTTCTGATGCTGTGTAGGCTGCCAGATTCTGGGGACACCTTCTGATTTATTGGACTGTCATGTTCACCTCACAAATAAAAATGGCTCCTCTCGGTCCCAGGCTGTGGAAAGAGGCTGGAGCCTCAGGGACCAGTGTTCTGGGACAGAGGGGGACATTAGGTACTCTTTAGTCAGTGAGCAGGACACTGGCCGTGCAGCTGGTCCGGGTCCCCTGGAGGGTGCAGCCAACCTCCTGCTCCCCAGTCCAGCAGTACGAGATGCTGTACAGTGTCATTTTAAAGAACTGTATAAAGGAGACATTTGGGCCCTGTCACTTCTTTTTGTACCAGGCATTGAACCCAGGGTCACTTAACAGCTGAGCCCCCTCCCTAGCTGTTTTTCTATTTTATTTAGAGACCGCATCTCACTGAGTTGCTCAGGGCCTTGCTAAGTTGCAGAGGCTGGCCTCCACCTTGCGATCCTCCTGCCTCAGCTTCCTGAGCTGAGATTACAAGTGTGCGCCACTGTGCCTGGGGTCCGGTCACTGTGGATCATGTTTTTTCTCCTCTGAAGGATCATTAATATCTAAGCCCAGATGGAGGGAATCCACATCAGTAAGGAGGCACTCAACCACGTGGGGAAGATCGGCACCAAGACCACTCTGAGGTGAGGCAGTGGCCTCCTGGCCCCAGGTGGAGGCTGACCAGGGCTCAGGCTGTCTCTGGGCTTCCAGGTGTGGCAAGTTCCAGGACACAGTGGCTTAGACTGCTGAGCGTCTGAGGTGGCTTGTGAAAGTTCGATTAACGAGAGAGGTCCCCCTTGTCCTGCAGCTGACACTCCCTCTGCAGGAAGTCACTAACTCTGCCACCGTCTTCTGGGACAGGAGACGGACAGAGCCAGAGCCTGGGCTCTGTTGGGGCCTTGCCAGCCTAGCCCCTCCCCTGGCCCCTGGCTCCTGTCCAGATGCACGAGGACAATGGGCTCTCCAGACCAGGAATTGTGTCCCCGACAGTCTGTGAGGCCCTGGGACCCATTTCCTCGTCCCCCATGTGTCCCTGGGGTTCAGCTGAGCCTACAGCTGAAGCCGCCTTGGCTGGGTGGTGGCTTCAGTGACTTTTAACCTTTCTGAGCTGGAGACACACGGGGCCTTGATTTTGTTGATTTATTGTGACATGGGGCTGAGAAGCAAATCCAGGGCCTTACGAGTGCTAGGCAGGCGCCCTACCACTGAATTCCATCCCCAGCCCTCTTTTGCATTTTATTTAGAGATAAGATCTTGCTGAGTTGCTCAGGACCTCGCTAAGTTGCTGAGGCTGGCCTCCAACTTTCCATCCTCCTGCCTCAGACTCCAGAGCCCTTGAGAAGCCACTGTGCCCAGCTTGAGGAATTTCTAGATTAGGGTGAAGATGTGAGGACCAGAACTTATGTCACACTGGTGGCCTCCATGATGGGGCTGTGACTGTGATGTTCCCAGTCATGGAAGCTCTGTCCTTTGCTGGCTCCACAACAACCAGACAGAGCCTGGAGGGGGCCCAGCTGGCAGAGTCCTGCCATCCGTGGACCTGGGGGGGACCTCTGGGTCTGGCTGGACTCCTGGCCCAGCTGTCCACTGCAGGTCCCTTGGTGCAGCTGCTGACTCCAGCCAACCTACTGGCCAAGATAATCAGGAAGGACAGCATCGAGCAAGAGCCCGTGGAGGAGACCAGCGAGCTGTTCACGATGCCAAATCCTCGGCCAAGATCCTGGATGACCAGCGGGACAAGTCCATGAAGGGACCCGGGTGGCACTCCATGGAGACTGCGTCCCCACGAAGGCAGCATGCCTGGCCTGGACCGGGCCTCCCCTCTCCCATGAGCTCTGAAGTGTGGTTAGTTCTGTCTGAAGAGATTTTTTGTTTTGTTTTAAATTCTAACTTTTGGGATTGCTTTCGTCGAATCCTCCCTCCCCTGAGGTGTTTTTAAATAAAATCTTAAATGTTATTTGGACGACACCACCACTACCCCTCCCCTCCCTCCTCCCCCTCCACTCCCCCTCCCCCTCCTTCTCCCTCCCTCCCTCCCTCCCTCTCTCTCCCTCTTTAAAACTTTTTTTGGGGGGGCAAGGAATAACTGGGATTAAACCCAAGGATATTTTTATTCAGAGACAGGGTCTCACTGAGTTGCTCAGTACCTTGCTGAGTTGCAGAGGCTCACCTCCAAATTGCGATCCTCCTGCCTCAGCCTCCCAAGCCACTGGGATGACAGGTGTGTGGGACCATACCCAGTTGGCCATATCTTAATTATCTACTATTGTGTGTGTGTATATATATATATATATATATATATATCAACATGGCTCGAGGCCAAAGGTGTGGGTTCTGGGCACTGTCCCCAGGAAGGTTGCCTCTGTGTCCCCCACTGTGCGCTTTTGGGATTTCTCTCAGGTCAGGCCCTGGGACAAGCTCACTTGTCACAGGGTACAGTGGGGGCCAGGGTGAATCCTGAGCTTCACCTCCACCTCTGCCCACAATCTCCTTGTCCACTCCGTCCCATGTCCCCACACCCTGGCAGCTGAGGTCCTGCCCATGTGGGGGATGCCTCTGTGTGCTCATGCACACTGTACTCGGCCTATTGAGAAGGAACCTTCTGGAATGGCCAGCTGTAGGGGCTGCCCCCTCCCACTCACTCATTGGTTCTCTAACCCTGAGATGGTCAGTGATGGGGATACGCTGATGGGACCAGGAGCTAACAGAAGGCTCTCAATGGCCCAGCTGGACCAGTCTGAGCAACCAGAGAGAGTCATTTTGGGTTGTCACCCAGTGCACAGTGATACGAGTCATGCTGACATCAGAGGAACTTGGTCAACACAGGGGGCTGGGCTAGGCCACCTGCAGGTTCCAAGTCAATGAGGTAAATGTGCAGCCCAGGACACAGAGCCCATGACACTTCCCTCCACCGGTGGACAGAAAAGGAGGGACCATGTGGGTCTGAAGCATCCCCTCAACCCAGCCAGGAGGTGGCTGTCAATGTCAACTGGACACTTCCACAGCAAGCACCTTGGCAGACACAAGGGTACAGTGAACTCCCCACACCCAGGGTCCCGGTCACGCCATGAGCTCAGCTGAGGGACACAATCAGAGCAACCTACCAGTCCTCCCCCAAACTGTTGAGATCACCAAGGACAAGGGCCATTGAAGAAAAGGTCACAGCCTAGAGAAGCCTATAGAGATGGGACAATAAGGCCCCTGGCTGGGATTTTAGGACAGAAAAAGGGGCATCAGGTAAAACGGAAGGCAGTGGGTGCAGGTGGTGACTGGGTGCCCACTACAAAAGATGATGGGTGACACACAGGAATGCACTGCCACTGTCACACTGCTCTGCAAATCTAAAACTGTTCTAAAATTTTAAGTACCCCCCCTTTGTGGCACTGGGCATCGAACCCAGGGCCTCACAAGGTCATCAAAAGTTCCAAGAAGGTGTGTGCAGTGGGGCTGGCCTGTCATCCCAGCAGCTCTGGAGGCTGAGGCAGGAGGATTGCAATTGGAGACCAGCCTCAACAATTTAGCCAGGCCCTAAGCAACTCAGTGAGACCTGTCTCTAAATATAATATAAAATAGGGCTGGGGATAGTGCTCAAGGTTGAGTGACCCTGGGTTCAATCCCTGATACCCCCCCCAAAAAGATGGAAGCCGACTGGCCATGAGAGCCCAGAGTGCCCTGGGCTGCACCCCCTCCCTTGGTGTGTGGAACTGGCCTCACTTGAGTCCTGGGTATTTGGAGGTTGCTGCGTGTCTTCAGATCTGACCTCTAAGAACAGGTTTTGCCGAGGCCCCTCCTCTGACCCAGGCCCCAACCTTTCCCAGAAAGAGACCAGAGGCCGCAGTGACAGCAGGCCCCAGCTGTGGGTTGGGACAGAGGTGCCCTCATGACCAGAGGGGTGTGTGGTCTTCTTGTTCCTTCTCCTCAGGGCAGGTTGGATGGCCTGGATCTCCTCTGACTCCCCGGCCGCCAGGCCTGATGGTCACATTCATCTCCCAGAGGCAGTTTTTCTAAGCGACCCCTCGCCCACCATGTGTGTGGGGGGAAGTCTCCCTCCATTATGAGCAGGACACAGCCGCAGGAGCGGGAGCAGGGGATTTGTCACATCTTATTGCGCTGACCCGCCACCTAGCGGCCATGACAGCACTTCCATTTTTTGCGCTATTTCAGCTCTAGCCTGAAAAATGGTTGTGATGTTTAGGTGAAGGGGGGGCTGCTCCCCTGAAGTGTTTGAATTGGTCACACCTGGGCCCAGGCTCTGGGGTGCCTCCCAGTGCAGGATTGGGTGGCCCATCAATCCAAGCTTCCTGCCGGCTCCCAGGAGCCCCTGTGGTAGTGAGAACCCAGGACAGGAAGGGCTTTTTTCTTGACACCACGGACTGAACCCAAAGTCCCTTACCCACTGACCCCTGTCTCCAACCCTTTATATATATTTTTTTAGAGCCAGGGTCTCACTGAGTTGCTCAGGACCTCTCTAAGTTGCTGAGGCTGGCCTGCAACTTTCAATCCTTTCCCCTCAACCTCCCAAAATGCTGGGATGACAGGTATTTGCCACCCAGCCGGGCTCCTTTCTGTCGTTGAGCCTCAGTTTCCCTATCTGTAAGATGGACCTCCATCTCCTATCACTGGAGGTGTGTGACCATAACCCATGGACCTGGAAGGTTATGTGTGATCAGCCACTCAAGCAGCCTGGATTGAGAGGAGCCCCCAATCCTGGTCCCTCCAGGAAGAGGACTTGGCAGTCTGTCAACAAGGAGACCCCCCTACCGGTACCACCCTCCCCTCCCAGAAGCTGGGCTTAGAAGAAAGATCTCTATTTCGGGGATAAGAACCCAAGGCCTGCAGAGGGCCTCAGAGCCAAGAGGAGAGGATAGGATCAGGAGAAGTCACCAGCTCCTCCCAGTATCCCCACTGGGAGAAAGACCCTGCCTGCTGCCCCGGGGCTGCTCTGAGGGGAGGGAGCAGTGACCTCCCTCGGTCCCAGGCCTCGGGGAAGCAGAGCCAGGATGGAGGGCATTGGCCACCCCTCTCCCCGCTCACCCATCGGTCAGCATCGTGCCTTGTCCCCTCCCAGGGCAATTCACCAAACTGCCACCTCCCACTTGGAGGACAGCCGGGACAGCCAGGTGCAGGGGGCCTCTGTCACCCTCATCACGCGGTAGGCGGTGATCAATAGGCGGGGCGATAAGATGAGCTAATGGACGCCCAAAGATTGTCCGCTCTGTCACCTGCATTCACCGTCACCATCATGCCGCCTGCTTGCAGGTCTGTGCTGTCAGCCTCATGTGATTAATGGGGACACCAGCGGCCTTGGGGAGGGATGTCGCTGGATTCCGTGCGGAACACAGGGGATGCAGGGCAGATTTGGGCCTGGGGAAGCGCAGGGGGACCCCTAGGGCTCAGCTCCCGCGTCAGGCTCACCCAAGGACCAGAGGGACTTCAGCAAGGGTAAGGGCGGGAGCACAATGACAACCAGGCAGGCTTCGTGACCCCACCCCTGCCTGCAACAGACTCAGCCTCTAAGGCCACCATCATTGTCCCTTGCGGACCCCTTTCAGACTGTCCCAGTCATTGGAGAACACCAGGTCCTAGACGGGCGCCTGTCATCACAGGCTGGAGGCTGTGGCTGGAGGACGGCAAATTTGAGGCCAGCCTCGGAACTTAGCAAACCCTGTCTTAAAAGTCCAAAAGGGCTGGGACGTGGAGCAGTGGCCAGCGCCCCTGGGTTCAGTTCGGTCCCAACCACAGGGGCGAATCCCACACCCACGGCACCCGCACTTGACAGACTAGGGGCAGCTCTGGCCACTGGCGTGCACTCTTCACCTTAAGAGGGAACTTGTCGCACTCAGGACGCCGTGGCAGTGGCAACAAGCTGCCAGGGTCCCCGGACTCCCGCATATCCCACCCGACTCTGACGCATTCCTCCAGGCGACCGGGTGATCCCTGAGGTGACCTGTCCCCTGGGCGGCGTCCCTGCAAACCAGCGGCTTGAGCCTTTGAGCCTGAGACCCATCATAAGGCGTTCCCTGTCATCCCATCAACCTCTGCGCTGTCCATGCCACTTCCAGTGTCCTGCATTTTGGAACTGCACATGCAATTCCTTGGTCCCCGAAGACTTCAGGATACATGCTGTCACCCAGTGTTCAGCACTTTCTTTTTAATTTGTAGGGACTGTAGATTTAGCCAGGGGTGGTCGATCACAGAGCCACATCCCAGCCCTATTTTTTGAGACAGGGTTTTGCTAAGTTGCTGAAGCTGGCCTTGAACTTGCAATCCTCCTTCCTCAGCTTCCCAAGTTACTGGGATTAAAGGTGTGCACCACGGGGCTGGGGTTATGAAGGCTCTTGACCAAGTCCTTGTAGGCACGATTCTTTTCAGAGTTGAGCAGAGAGGGCATGTGTCAGGGTTTTTAGCCCCCCGTTTTCTGCTGACCTGCGGGAGAAATGGGGAAAACATGCCCTGACTAGGACAAGCCAAGAGAGGCAAAGGTCGACTGGCTGCCCACACCCAGCCCTCCCTCACTGGAGGACAACCAGATTTGCCAGGGGACCAGTCAAAGCAGGATCTCGTTTACTGAGGAAGTACACACAGCTAATATACTGCACAGGAGCCAATCAGGATAAAGGTCAGAGGGGTGGAGTGAGTTCACATGTCCACCCATCCCATGGTCTGTAAGAGAAGGCAGGATCTGTCCATGAGGGTGAAAGAGTCCTGGACCTTCCTGGAGGTGGTCTGTTTTTCCGTCACTACCCACAGCACTGCCTCCTGGCTGATCGCCAGGCGCCATCCCAGCCACATGTGCGGCCCCAAGATGGGAAGCGGGCAGCAAGTCATGCCCTACAGGCATGCACCTGTTCTGGCCTCATGGAAACTGCTAGACCTTTCCTGATTCTGGTCTATTTGCTTCTCATCCAGGCTTTAATGCTTCCAGAAAAGACAGATGGGTGATGTGGCCCCAGAAGTTTTGGGGCAAGGAGTGAGGTGGGTGCTGGCATAGTTAGGGCACCCCTGGGAGCCTCCAAGGAGACACATTGGTGGGTGTGGTGGGTGCTGAAGCTTGGGCCGGTGTTTGATGTCCCTTGGACTACAGCCCTTGGATGGTGCTACATGCTCAGGCACCGGCCCTCATCAGGAAGCTGTGCAGTTCACGTGGCCACCCACCTGGAAGCTGAAACTGGAGGCTCATGGGTACTATGCTTGTGAGGACCAGGCCAGGCAAGAGTGCAGGTGGGGGTCAGCGGTGGAGGGAGTCGTGGGAAGGAAACCCAGGAGTTAAGAGCCAGGGGTGGCAGCTGACGCCACCAGGACCCCTCATTTCTGACCTCTAGCAGGTCCCTGCAGGCAGGGGCCTGGGGTAGGCAGAGCCTGGAGCTTGGCCTCCCAGCTGCCTCCTGGCCTTCTACTTCCCTGGGCCTTACTTTTTTCACCTGTAATATGGCGACCAGCTGCTTCCTCCGGGGCTCCATGGTTGAGCAGGGATCACATGGAGGAAGTGGTGAGCAGAGTCTGCCCCAGGGGGGAAGAGCCACCTGGCCACTGAAGTCAGCGGCAGACACTAGGGGTGTTTGAAGGTGGGGCCTGAGCCCCAGTCCACTCCCCCCACCCCCCCACACAGGTTACCTGACAATGGGTTCCAACTGCTCTGCTGTGAGGCAGATTTTCAGTGGCCCCAGGCACAGCCCCAAGTCCCCAGGGCAGAGAGAAAAGGCCAAGCGCTTCCCAAGGCAGGAGGTTCCTGACTTGGGGTTTTGATTTTTCCCTGTATCATGGACTGAACCCCAGGGCTGCTGGACCACGGAGGCCCACCCCGGCCCTTTTTATATTTAGACACAGGGTCTCGTGAGTTGCTGAGGGCCTCACTAAATTGTTGAGGCTGGCCTCCAACTCATGATCCTCCTGCCTCAGCCTCTCGAGTCATTGGGATGCAGGCGTGTGCACAAGGGGAAGCTCCCAGCAGGAGGAAGGCCAGGCTGCAGGCCAGTGCATCTCTGGGGATGAGCCTGAGCAGAAATGACACCGTGAACCAGCAGTTTGTAAAAATTTGCCTTTATTTATCATTTATCCATTGTATCTCAGTTATGCCATTTTGGTGTCCACAGTGACAGTCCCCTGGAAGCTGGGTCAGCCCCTGCCCAACAACCTATTGTGATCACTGCCCACGGACTGGAAGCCCAGGCCATGTGGGGATAGCAGAATGGCAAGCTCCTCTGAAGTCTGATGCTCTCCAGGCACAGCCTGGGAGCCAGGGACTGGGCCTACCTGCCAGAGGCCATGGAGTCCCTAGCAGTGGCCTGGGAGTCCCTGCTCTCTAACAGGAGCAGGAGAGGTATGGCGGAGGCCCCCTTGAGTTGGGAGGTAGCTGGTGTTGGTGTTGCCCTGCTGGGGACTGGGTCTAGACAAGGCCACATGGGAGAAGGTTGCTGGGCCCTGGGCTGGGCCGAGGCCCCTCTGGTTCTTGTCCCAGGTCTCTGGGGACAGTATGCCATCTCTACTGAGCCATGAGAGTGCCCATGGAGAATTGGGGCACCCTCCCAAGGGAGACAGCAGCTGAGTCTGAGAGGGGCTGCTGAGAATTCCAGAAAGGTCCCCAGCTTCATGTTCTACATCACCTGTCACCATAGACGTCGTTGTCTTTCTGTCTTAGACACCAGAGCATCTTCCCAGAGACCCGAGCTCCTGACCCTGAGCTCAGGCCCTGAGCCTGAACCTCCCCTCCCAGCCTCTTTATGTGGTGAAGGTTGAATGTGGTGGTGGCCGAAAGAGCTGGTGGCATCTTGCTGTCCCCTTACTTGCATTTGGTCCCTAAGTGCAGTCAGAACATTCTAGAAACACATGGAGAGACAGAATATGTCCCTTCCTAGGGGCGCTGGGGCAGCTGCACAGTGAGGACAAACCACGGCTGGAGTCTGGACAAATGGACGTGGCGGGGTGGTCCCCTGAGGGCACCGAGCTCAGCCAGGCGAGGGTGGAGATGGCAACCCAGGCCTCCCCCGGACAAGGACAAAGCTGCCTGGCCATAAGGTGGCCATGAGGCGGCAGGGATGGCAGTCCTGTCTCTGCCCCAACATGAGGCCCATCTGGACACTTGGTGGGAGATCAGCTGCCCACAGTTGGGCAGGGAGCTGTGTCATCCGGAGCCCAGAGGACCCAATGTCCCCCACGGAAACAGTCTTCACCCAGATAGTGCCACCGCTGGTGATGATGGGGACAAGCTGGTGACGCTGTCCATGTCCCCAGAGGAGGTGCGACCACCCTAAGGCCACACATAGAGATTTTGTGCTGCCAAGCAGAGTCAAAAAGCCACCTTTGTGGGGACCAGAGATGCCACGGTGGCTGCACACATCACTGAAGGTGGGAGAGGAGGCCAAAACCAAAGTCAGACAGAAAATGGGGACAGCACTCCCCGTCCCTGTCACGGCTGCAGCTGCCAAAGCCAGAAGGAGGAGAGAAGCCCCGCCGAGGGTGGCCGCCCCACGGTGCAGAGGAGGGGCAGATGTCAGCCAGATGACGATGTCCCCATGTGCTGCAGCACCGCTGCCCCCGGCCACCACTGCCTTCCGAGGCACTGCTGAGCCTCCTCCCTGGTCCTTGGGTAGGCATGGCTCTCAGAAAAGCAGGGTGCCCATACTGCCCACCTCGCTCGGCTCCTTGATGAAGATCTCAAAGGACTGGGAGATGTTGGTTACCACCAACAGGATCCCCGTCCCCAAGGAGATGGTGCCCAGGAAGGCAGCCATGACCGAAAGGCCCCAAGGCACAGTCTCCCAGAGGCCGCCACCATGGGGATGTATCTGGGGTAGGGCAGGTGGTCAGCCCTGGGCCACCACAGAGCCCCCAAACTGGCCATCAGTCTTGCCCATGATTGAGACCAGAACCTCAGGAGGCCCCACCACCTCCCTGAAGCATCATCTGCTAACAACCCTGTGTGCCCCACTAATGCTACGGGACCTAGTCCCTGCTAGGGGACTGCTACTAGTCCAAACTGAAAGGCTGCCAGATGCAGTGGTCCACACCTGTCACCCCAGTAACTTGGGAGGCTGAGGCAGGAGGATCACAAGTTGGAGGCTAGCCTCAGCTACTATCCAAGGCCCTAAGCAGCTCAGTGAGACCCTGTCTCTAAATAAAATTTTTTAAAAAAGGGCTGGGGACATGGCTTAGGGGCCAAGTAACCCTGGGTTTGGTCCTCAGTAAGGGGGTTGAGGGACTCGGACATGACTCTTGAAATGGCCACTGTCCCTACCAAGGACTCGAAAGCAACCTAGAATTTGCAACTGTGGCTTTTTCTGTCATTGCTTCTTTCAGGAAAGGTCACCAAGTGAGAGCCCACAGGACAACCTGGGCTGTCACCTGACTTTGTAGACACAGCCCTTCTCACTGTGGCTGCTGCCAAGTGGCACAGGAAGAGCTAAGAAAATGGCAGAGGGAACCAGGGAGGCTGGGGGCAGCCCTCAATCCAGGACGAGGTGAAGCTGCAGCGGGCACTCCTCCTGCCCTGGGCACCTGCACCCTGGGGCCTCTCCCACCCTCCGTTCTCTCCACCCCAAGGTGACGGCCACACAGGTCACCTGGCTGTGGCTCAGCTGGTCTCTGGATTCCTCTCTGCTGTGGTCTTGTCTGGTGGAACTGACCTTCCCGCTTCAAACATCACTTCAAACTCTGACGCTCTGCTAGCCTCTAAGCCACATCAACCATCTGTCTTTTTTCGGTCATGGGGATTAAACCCAGGGGTGCTCCACCCCTGAGCCCCATCCCCAGCCCTTTTTTTGTCTTTTATTTAGAGACAGGGTCTCATTGAGTTGCTTAGGGCCTCACCAATTTGCTGATGTTGGCCTCCACCTTGCCATCCTCCTGCCTTGGCCTTCAGGTGTATCCCACAGAGCCCGGTGCTTCAGCTCAGGTCCATCTGGAGCCCCACTCTGTGCTCAGAGCCTGGGCACCTGCTCCTGGATGCCTAGGGCAGCATCCCACCAGCATGAGCAGAGGTGAGGGTCCCCTGCTGCCGGAACCACCTCTACAGAGCCCCATGCTGCGTCACCAGGCTGCATGCTCCTGGCTCCCTGCTGAGGGCGCCAGGCATCTTATTGCATGTCCCCAGCATCCAGCACTTAGCAGGTTCATAAATATCCAATGACACAGGGACCTTGCCTACCCTGTGATCCGAGAATAAGACCCATGGACACTGGAGACCCCAAGGCCCACCAGTGCTCGAGGCCTGGGTGCTGCACATGCTGACTGGGGGTGGGTACTACACTCACCGGTTGAGCTCATGCACCAGGATGTCTCCCGGTGGCCCCGCATCACCCTATGCTGTTCCTTCAGCTGCTTGGACACATGCATGATGCCCAGAGCAGAGGATGTGCTCATAGATGTGTTTGGAGGGAAAGATCTCGAGCTGCTGGACACTGAAAGGGCTCTTTCTGCAGCTCTACATCTTTACATGGACTTTAAAAATGCCCTAAGTGCTGGGGGTGCACCCCTGTCATTCCAGCAGCTTGGGAGTCTGAGGCAGGAGGATTGCAAGTTGGAGGCCAGCCTCAGCCACTTAACAAGGCCCTGAGCAGCTCAGCGAGACACTGTCTCCATATGAAATTTAGCAAGTGCTGGGAGGTGGCTCAAGTGTTAAGTGTCCCTGGACCAACAAGGTGTCATAAGGAGAAGACCAGACAAGATGTGGTTTTCCACTCTGGCTTCAGGTTCTCAGACCTGCTACTGATGGCTGAGCTTTGTCCATCTGTCCTTAATGCTCTGAACTGTCTAACCAAGGTGGGTGGCCCATCTGCATGTCACAAACCACCACTGTGACAAAGCAACAAGCCAAGTGACACTTTAAGAACCTCCGTTTATACTTATGTCATTGGCAGAGGAGCCCGAGACCTCAACCCAGGTCTCAGAAAACAAGGCACAGGAGCCCAGCATGAACATGAGGTACACTACCACATGGACAGGGTCCTCCAACATGGAGCCAAAGGACTCCAGTGGAGACAGGTAGTAACACAGACTACCAACTGGGTAGGCACAGGCAGGGCCTCCAGAAGATGTGTCCTGGGAAGAAGGAACAGAAGGTCTGGGATGCTGAGTTTACTGAACCTGAGCTTCGAGATGAACCCAGAGCAGACCAAAACTGTGATTGCAGCCAGGCACAGTGACACACACCTATCACCCCAAGCTCAGGAGGCTGAGGCAGGACGATGGCAAGTTGGAGGCCAGCCTCGGTCTCTTAGAAAGGCCCTAAGCAGCTCAGTGAGACCCTGGCTCTAAATGGGGGTTGAACAGGGCTCAGGGGTCAAGTTCCCCTGGGTTCAGTCCCTGTTACAAAAAATGTCCTGCACAGAATTTGGGAAAGGACACAGGGGAGGAGATCTGTGCATGAGACATTTGGTCAGGAGCAAGACGCACAAATGCTGAGCAGCACCACCCACTCTGTGGCCAGGAGAGGCTCCCCAGGAACATTTGACTGACACACCAGGTGCCCAACAGGCTGACAAGCAGGTGCCCACTGAAGTGGCCTGACAGCATCTGGGAGATGATGTAGAGGTGGGGACCAGGGTGGACTGCAGCACCATCAGGACGTTGAAGATGAAGAAGAGCTCAATTGGGTAGGTGTGGTACTGGCCCTGGTAGTGCACAGTCTTGATGGGCAGGTCAACCCGGAAGCCCTGAGGACAAAGGCCAGAGGCACGAAAGGTGGCACCAGCTCTGGGGACCCGACTTCTGACAGTGCTGGAGAGCACCTGCCCCTTCCCTCACTCCCACTGTGCTTGGGGCACACACAGAAAAAAACGCAGAAAAACTGGCTTCAAATGTACTAAAGTCCACTTTATGGCCATTTGTATCTAAACGGGAAAAAAAAAAAAAAGAAAAAGAAATTATAATGAAGCCAGAGACAGTGGCACAGGCCTGTCATCACCAGCAGCTCTGGAGGCTGAGGCAGGAGGACTGCAAATTTTGGAGGCCAGCCTCAGCAACTTAGTGAGACTATGTCTCTAAATAAAATATAAAAAGAGCTGGGGATGGGGCTCAGGGGTTAAGTGCCCATGGGTTCCTTCCCTGGTACCAAAAAATAAAGAAAAAGAAATGCAGACTTCCTGTGCTCACGCTGGACTCACTTGGAAATGGATGACCACAGCAAGGCAAAGATGGAGGCAATGAGGTTCATGAGGTCGGGGAGATTCTGGCAGGAGAAAGCCTCTCTAAGGGCTCAGTCTTTGTCTGTGTGCGTGGCCCAGAGATGGAACAGTGCAACGATGGCACCCTCCAATTCCATGCCTGTTGGCAGAGGAGGACACAAATGTGAAGGGAAGAACAAGGGGCTGGACTCTGCTGGGTCTTAGGCCTCCTCCTGGCCAAAGCAGAGGCAGGAGAACAAAATCAGCCAGGAGACTCAGCCAGGAGACTCACGGCACCCACAGTCACGGGGTCACGGTCTGGATTTTTTTGGCACCAGGGATGGAACCCAGGGGCCCTAGGCCACTGAACCACACCCCCAGCCTATTTGTATTTCATTCACAGACAGCATCTTGCTGAGTTGCTGAAGCCTTGCTGTAGCTAAGGCTGGCCTCCAAGTTGAGATGCTCCTGCCTCAGCCTTAGCAACAGGCAGAAAGGTGCCTGGCCTGAGGAATAGGCAACACACTGACCAGGAACACTGAAGCACAGGGCGCCAAGTTCTGAGCACTTCAGAAATGGCATGAGACTGACTTTAGGACAAAAGCACAGTGGGAAACACTGTCACCATGGCCCCTGCTGACAGGTTGGTGCTTCCCTAGACATGGCTTTCGTGGGCAGAGTGGCTAATGGCTGGGGACTCAGATGTCCCAGTCTCTCCCTGGGACAGCATTTTCCTGTCACCCCAGAGTTGGGACAGCAGGACTTGCATCACCTTCTGGACGGCCACTCAGATGGGCCATCTGTCCTGTAGACCACATGGACGGGATGTCTGTGACAGAAATGCTGTCCTAGCTTTCCCTGGCCCCCTGGCATCCCTGTAGTGGTCTTCTGACAGCCGCTCTCCCTGCTGCCTCGCTGTGTGGGACAATAGCTTATGTCTCTGTGGTCAAAAATCTGGAGACATGAAAGCTTGAGCATTTTGTAAAGGAGAAAGTTCAGCAATCCCAGGGACTTGTCCTGGTTTCTCTTGCCACCAGTGACCTCTCAGAACTCTCCTCGCTTGCTCCACTGAGCCATGCACTGACCCTCAACACACAAGCTCATCTCTGCCCCAGGGCCTTTGCACCTGCCAGGTTCTCTAGATGGACCCGTAAGACTCTTCCCCAGTCGCCCCATCTTCCTTCTCTTCTCTACTCTGACCCGGGACCCTGGGATGACACTGACGCTCACACATCTTATGTTATATCCCTTTGTATTCTTAGCACCCACAGAAGAGCCTGGTGCTTTACAGTACCTGCCTGACAAGTGTCTGGAATGAAAGGTGGGTGACAGCAGTGGCAGGGTGAGGGCCTTACGAGCATTCTGAATGTTTAATGTGGTCATTTCTTGCAAATCACTACCCCCTTGTCTCTGGGAACTGGGTTGTTTCATGTGCTAGTGTCACCCGGGGGGCGAAAGCCATGTGATGTCTCCATCTCCCTCCAAGCCTGGACTGTCCCCCACCTCAGAGAAGAATGACCAACTGCACTCTCCACCCTAGGGGCCCTTCCACACCCCACTTTCCAGGTTGCAAGCTGAGCCGTGGTGGCACTCCTGGTAACAGGAGACCCTTCCAGCTGCAAGCTACCTGTGCCTGCTCCACCCTCTTCTTGCCCATCCTGGTGGTGTCCCTGTGGCTCCACCATTTTGGCTTCTTACAGCACCACTCAAAGCCCCCCAGGTAGACCCTCTGCCCCAGCCAGGTTCCGGAGGTTTCCAAGGGCAGCCACCTCCATGTCTTGGTTGTCTGTTGCCTTCATCTCTCACTAAGTCCTAAGGCCCTCACTCTGATGTCACACTGGCTGGCTCAGGCTGGATGGCTGTGCCACCATTTTCTCAGCCTGTCTCCCAGGGACAGCAAATCATTCCTTCAAAAACTGTCCCCTCACTCACCATCCTGCTCCAGAGCAAAGTGATCCTCTGGCTGGCTGCCACAGCCCAAGCCTTCACTGACTGGTCCCCTGTGGCCACCACTGCTCCCACTCTTTTTGAAGGCAGCCCTCCCAAAAGCCAGGAGGTCTTGGCAGACTCCCTAACTCCTACCCAGATTTCACAACCACATCCACAGCTGGGGTCCAGCTGCTTTGCACCCCCAGATCCTCAATTCACCTTAGATTTTCTGAAATTCTAGGAAGAGTCTGGTGTCACCTTTGCCTACTCTTCTGTAAGTGTTCCCGACCCTCCTACCTGAGGTCCAGTCTTTCCCATGGGATCTCTCAGGCACCCTGCAGGGACTCATCTGCAGTTTCCTCAATTTGATGACGTGGCACTAGAAGCCAAGAACCAGCTCCACATTCAATTCCAAGAAAACACGAAAATGCACACAAATATTTTCCATGAGAGACTTCCCAGCAAAAAAAAGATTCAGGGATCAGAGGCCAAAAGAAAAAGAAAAGAAAAAAAGTCAATTTCCCTCTCCTAAGAAGTCTCACATGTTTTTCAATTTTTATTTTATTAAGATTCGTAAGCCAGGTGTCATGGTGCCTGCCTGTAATTCCAGTGGCTCTGAAGGCTAAGGCAGGAGGATTGCAAATTGGAGGCTAACCTCAGCCAAATTGGGGCTCTAAGCAACTCAGCGAGACCCTGTCTCTGAGTAAAATGCAAAAGAGGGTTGGGGACGGGGCTCAGGGGTTAACTGTCCCTGAGTTCAATCCCCAGTGCCTTCCTCCCCAAATTGGCAATACTGCAGGGTGAACCCAGCAACAGTCATTCTACCCATAACTGTTTTGAGACAGGGTCTCATTTGCCAAGGCTGTCCTTGAACTTGTAATCATCGAACTAACTGCTCCTTGACTGAACAAGTGGTTTGGTGTAGAAATGTCATTTTTAGAATCTTATTCACTAAGAACAACTGCTAAAATATGTGCAGATGATTGCCCAAGGATATTCACTTCGATGCTAACTGTGACTGAGAAAGGACTGAAATGTCCACCAGAAGACAATTGGCTAAAATCAACACTTCTTCCTTGCAGTGCAGGTTCCTGCTAAGAAATTTGAGGCAGGATTACTCTGTGGCATGTTAACTGTCCTTGAAATATTCTTATAAGACATGAAAGTTTAGATATCATTTTGATTGTAAGTGTTGTTGTTGTTATTGTTGTTGTTGTTGTTATTATTATTATTATTATTATTATTATTATTATTATTATTATTATTTGGTACTAGGGATTTAACTCAGGATCACTTAACCTCTGAGCCATGTCCCCAGCCCTTTTTCTATTTTATTTAGAGACAGGGTCTCACTGAGTTGCTTAGGGCCTCACTAAGTTGCTGAGGCTGACCTCCAATTTGTGATCCTCCTGCCTTGGCCTCCTGAGCTGCTGGGATGACAGGCTTGAGCCTCTGCACTCAGCTATAATTTTAAACATTTGCACACTGAAAATTCAGAAGAAATGATTCTGAAACAGTCATTTTCCCACAGAAGAATACTCTGCATACATGAAAACTTCCTGCAGAGGTACCCAAAGGGGGGCAGGCCCTTACCTTGGTCGGTTTTGATGGTGGTGGGGTTGAAGGCCTTCCCCAGGATGGTTTCACAGATGTTGCTTGAGATGGAGAGGGAAAAGCCACAGCCCAGGCCGTGCCCTTTATAATGAAGCTCATCCAAAAGGAGGACGATCAAGCCCACCACAAAAAACTGCAGAATTAAAATAAATTAATTAATAAAAGTGGACTCTGCGTTACTGGCCCCAGCGCCCTGGTTCCTTCCATCTTCAATGTCAGGGTTCTCTGCTATGAGGGCCAAATAGGAGACCCTTCTCAATCAGCCTCACGGGAATTCAGAAGCCAAAGCCAGGGTCTTTTGATTCTCTTTTATTTATTTAAATCTATTTTTTAGTTGGAGGTGGACACAACATCTTTATTTTATTTTTATGGGGTGCTGAGGATGGAGCCCAAGGCCTCACATATGCCAGGTGAGCCTCTACCCCTGAGCCCCAGCCCCAATATTTTTTTTTTGTTTCTTAATTGTTTTGGGGTTTGCAGGTGGACAGCATGCCTTTATTGATTTCAATATTTCTCGTTGTAGATGGGTGCAGTGTCTTTATTTGATTGATTTCTTTTTGGGCGGTGACCAGCCTCCAACCCAGGGCCTTACCCTGCTCAGGCCAGTGTTTAGCCTTGAGCCCAGCCCTGAGCCTGGCCTGGCCCCAGCTCTGGCTGAGTACTGATGAGGAGGAAGAGGGATGACAGGGTCACTCAGGAAGCGGGGTGAGAGTGGGGGTTCACCTGAGTGGTGATCAGAAGGCAGATCCCAGAACCCATCTTTGAGGGAGTCCCTGTCCATGCCTGTCATCACATCCATAATGGACTGGCCGATGGTGACATCATGCCAAACACTAGGGTCCTAAGAAAATCTTGAGCAGAGTGTGGCAGGAACACAGATGACAAATACTGACACTGCCCACGGGAACCTTGGTGAGGAGTGTCCAACTGTCACACATCAAAGCGCATGAGAACTCAGGCTTTCTAGTGAAAGCACCTTTCATCTTTTATTGTGGCTTTAGGGATTGAACCTAGGGCCTTTCGGATGGTAGGCAAGTGCTTTACTAAACTTTAGACCAGTCATCCTAAATTCTTTTTTTAAAAAAATGATCTTGAATACTTAATATGGAAAAACATTTTTAAAAAATTGTCAAGGGTAAGGAGAAAACTTCTGGGGCTGTAGCTCAGTGGTAGAGGCACTGAGTTCCATTTTCAGGTCTGCAAAAAAAAAAATATTAAAAACAAAGAGAGAAAGAGAAAAAAAAACACCCAATTTGGGCTTTAGAAAAATAATGCAAATTTTTTGTTTGTTTGTTTTGATTTTGGTACTGGGGATTGTACTCAGGGGCACTCAACCTCAGAACCTCATCCCCAGCCCTATTTTGGTTTTATTTAGAGACAGAGTCTCACTGAGCTGCTTAGGGCCTCGCTGTTGCTGAGGCTGGCTTTGACTCACAATCCTCCAGGATCAGCCTCCCGAACTGCTGGAATAAGAGGCGCGCACCACTGCACTAAGCCAAGTATATTTTAAAATGTCAAAAATAAAAATTAAAAAAAGAAAACCACTTATTAGTGCTTTAGAAGGATAATGCATTAATTTAAGGCATTGAATAATAAATGCATTACTTAATATTTAATAATGCATTACTTAATTCATTAATGATTAATGCATTAATACATAAATATATTCTACAATCTTGATTTGTGTCTGAAACTCACAATTTAAGTTAGATGGATTTCTCACTGAATTATTTAACCTACTAACTTAAGATCTCTAAGACATGCTGTATGGAATATAGCAGAGTAGAAAATTGTAAATATTGTTTTCTAAATAGCACATTCCAGTTACCAGAGGCTAGGCTTGGCTGACTCTGAGGCTGGTCCCCATTATTGGGGCTGCCTATCATTTGATACAGCCAATACTCTTAACCTAGTTTAACAGCATGTAGAAACTGAGACTCCAGAACTATTATCTAAATTTCTTCCACATCAAAAAAAAAAAAAATAGCCAACAGCAGAGCTGGACTGAGAGGATCACCTTTTTGCTCATTAAATCCTTTTAAATACAGAAGAAAAATAGCACTTGCTAAATAACTACCATGTGTTAGGCACTGTGAGAGTGATTATTTAATTTAATCCTTTTTTTTTGATACTGAGGACTGAGCAGACGTGCTTCACCCCTGAGTCTCATCCCCAGCCATTTTTTTATTTTATTTAGAAACAGGGTCTCATTGAGTTGCTTAGGGCCTCACTAAGTTGCTGAGGTTGGCCTCCAAATAGTGATCCTTCTGCCTCAGCCTCCAAAGCTGCTGTAATTAGAGGCATACTCCACAGCATCTGGCTTTCATTGAATTCTTATGACAGCTCTGAAGTAGATGTCACCTCCTTTGTGAGGTACGGAAATCATGGCTGGTGAAGGGGTGACCTCCATGCACTGATCCTTCAAGTG
The DNA here is from genome assembly GCF_047511675.1 of Marmota flaviventris. Classification (NCBI taxonomy): domain Eukaryota; kingdom Metazoa; phylum Chordata; class Mammalia; order Rodentia; family Sciuridae; genus Marmota; species Marmota flaviventris. The sequence continues at coordinate 129,565,887 of NC_092506.1, forward strand.
CATCCTCTGGGGCATTCCTGCCCTCCCCTGCCCTGCCTGGCCTTCCCCCATACCCAGCACCTCCCAGAAGTGCTCTCTCACTAACAGGCCATGGAGCACCTACAGGGTCGGCAGGCAAAGCACACAGGCCAAACTGGGCTGTTTTAATGCCCCCAATTTTAGAGCCAATTCAAATTTTCAACTAGACACCAGAAATATACCCATGATCTTTCTTAAACTTCTGGGCTCCCGTTGAAGAGGGCTTGGTCTTTTGGGGTGTCACCCACTTCAATCATCTTGGCGCAAGCCAAGAGTTGCATGATGAGGCCCAAGGTGACCATTGCAGAGATACCCAGCTCCATGAGTGTGTCTAAGGAAATGGGCAGCCACAAAGCCCCTGTGAGCTCAAGAAAGCAAGATATTATTTAATAAAATGAACCTACAGAATTGAATGTGACCCCTTCTCCACATTGGATGGGCTTCAGGTTGCTGGCAGCAATTATAGCATAACCCCCCAAAAACCAAAGATAAGAACACAACTGAGTCCCTCTGTCGAGCCCACCAGACCCCATGTCATTCTGTTTGGAAAGTCACATACCCCTCAAGAGCCTGCTGCATTCCCACCCCAATGGACAGATCTATTCTGGCTGGACAGAGGACAGAGAGGCCCGTCCTTCATCAGTTCATAAAACTGGAGAACATTCCAATCATTTCCTGAGTCTGCAGATGGGGCTGGCACATTTGGATCTAGTTGGGAATCAACCTTCCCTTTCCATAATGTTCAGATGAGCTCTGATTCTGAGTGACTGGAACCTCTTTGGAACCCCATTTTTAAACCGTGTCCATCAAATGCACCATCAATATACACAAGAAAATCGTTTCTAGACCCACAGGTGACTGGTTAGATTCGACCCTCCACTGTCACTCGTGGTTTTGATCCATATATTTCACCTGTAGATATGAAAAAGATGCAGCTGAGAAACCAATAGAGAGTTCTAGAGAGTATTCCATGTGGACTCACCATCTCATTTCAGGGATTTCAAACACTCTAGTTTTTTTAAGTTTTCAGAAATTCTCAAGCAGAGACTTATCTTGCTCTTCCAGGTTTTGTATTGCATTCAAACCCAATTCTAAAGAAGATGGTGTTGCCCAGGCTGAATGCACCGTTGATCAGGCTATTTGACATGGCACATGCAGACTTTCCAGGCCACAGAGCTGCCCATTCTCTGAGCTCCACAGAAAGGCTGTAATTCAACTAAATGGTGCTGGTCCAGCAGAGAAGAGGCAGAGTGAGTCTGAGCCTCCCTCTGTTGGAGGCCAGAATCCCTCACATCCAGTAGAAAGGGTCCACAGAATCCGAGGCCATAATACCAAACAAAGGATATGGAAACAAGTAGAAACCAAAGGAGTGGCACATGGTTTCCCCCTCTCCCCCTTGCCCCAACAACAGCACAGGAGACCGGATTGACCTTACTGGAGACTAAGAAGATGAAAAGGGGGATGGCTCTCCACAGCACCTTCTCCTTCAACTGGATCTGCAGAAGAGGTAGAATCAGAGGACATGAAGTTTCCCAGTAAGTCATTAAAAATAGAGTCCCAGAGACACTTTCTCTGATCACCAAGAAAGGCCAAGGTGGGCTGGAGACACAGCTCCATGGGGAAGCACTTGCCGAGCATGCATGATGTTCTGGGTTTAGTCTCCAACAGACAACCTCCCCCCAAAAAGTGAAGAAACCAAACCATGCACCAAGCAGAGTCCTGAAAGGTGAGTCTCATGCTTTCTGTGGACAAAGCCAATGCGAAGATGTCCATAGGTGTCACGTCTGGGAATGCTCATATTATACAGCATCATGATCTTCCCACTGCTTAAGTGAGTTCAATGGCAAAGCTGTACTCTTAACCATTGATATGAACAGTTTAGATCCTCAAGGAGGGGCAAGAGGAAGGCAAATTCAAAGACAGCCTCAGCAAAAGTAAGGTACTGAGCCACTCTATGGGACCCTGTCTCTCAATAAAAAACAAACTAGGTCTGGAGACATCTCTCAGTGAGTGGTTGCTACTGAGTTCAATCCTAGGGATAAGTAAGTAAGTAAATAAATAAATAAATTCTTTCTGTTGTTGATATTTTTAAAATAATATTTAATCTTTATTTTATTTACCTCTTCTCTGATGTTTAGTATTTTTTCTTCTACTAGTTTTGGGTCAGGCATGTTCTTGATTTTCTACCTCCTTGAAGTGGAAGTCTTGGTTGTTTTCTTTTTTGATGTAGGTATGTACTGATCTAATCTTCTTAAAATTGCCTCTGCTCTATGCTATATGTTTTTTTTTTTTATTTTGTGTTTCTATCATCATTTTTCTCAAGAATCTTTAAAAATTTCCATTCTATTTATTCATTGACTCCTGGCTATTTGAGAGCTTGTTGTTACATTTGCAGACATGCAGGATGTATCTGAAGTTCCGCCTGTTGTAGGTTTCCAGTTTTATTACATTGTGTTCAGAAAAATAGTTATTTCAAATGATTTTTAGCTTCTAAAATTTGTTAAGATTTGTTTTATGACTTAATCTGTTGTCTATTCTGTAGAATGTTGTTGGTACTGTTGTGAAGAATTTGTCTTCTTTTGGTTTTTGTCGGAAAGTTCAGTTAAGCCTATCTGCTCTTCAGTGTACTTTAAATCCTGTGTAAAGAAAGAAGAAGAGACAGAAGCAAGGTGCAGAGGCAGAATGACAGGATGGTAGAAAGTCTCCTTGTCCAAGCTGCCAGCTTTACTTATAGTAGTAGGTTACCTTATGGCACTGGCATCAGTAGTACACTGTTGTTCATTGTGCCATTAGACTACAGATTTAGCAACATTATGCAGCTTCTTAGATAGTTACCTACTAAGGTTGCAATAGGAGACTTGTGTGGCTCTCAAGTAAGTCCATTGTTTAAAGTTACTATTATGTGGACAGATTCAGGTGCAGCAGAGCTTGGCAAAACAATGTGGTTGTCTAAAAAGAGAGTCCCTCCCCAAAAGCTAAGTGCCTAAGGTCAAGGTTGAGGCTGATAAGATTCTAGCAAAGAGCTTCCTCATGCAAGGCATTGCCACAACAGCTAGGTATTGCACATGTATTAGTTATCTTGCTGGTTTCTGAAAGAAACTGCAGAATATTCCAAACATAGGAAACAGGGTGCCTGTTACCTCCTGGGAGTTTGCTCACCAGAGGAATGCTTTCCTTATATTTCTATGGTCAAAACACTTACAATCCTGTGTCTCTTTTTTGATGTTTTTGGATGAAAGATCCATCCATTTTTCAAACTTAGAAGTCCTCTATTAATATACATCGAAGTCTCTCTCTCCATTTAGATGAAGTAGTGTCTGTCTTATGTCTATGTGTTGTATTATTATGTGATTTTATATTTATACTTATATTTTCTTGCTTAATTGAAACCATTTGTCATTATATAACGACTTTAGTCTATTTTTACTTTTGGTATTAAGGTCTATTTTTTGTGATTTAAGAAAAGCTACTTCTAGTTTTTATTTCCATTTTCTTGAGATATCTTTCTTTTATTCTTCACTTTTATCCTATGTGTTTTTTTAGAGGTGAAATGAGATTCTTCTAGGAAAAATATAGATTTTTTTGTTCTATGTATTATAGAACTTTATGTCTTTTTACTGGAGAATTTACCCCATTAAGGTGGTTCTTGACAGGTGAATATTTACTAGTGCCATTTTGGTTAATGTTTACTCCTTGTGCTGTGTGACCATTCTTCCTCTCTTACTGTCTTCTATTTTTGTTATCTTGTAATACATAGATTTGTATCACAACTCTTTGAGAGTTGAAAATTAAATGAATATGTAAATCTAATTGATATAGCATGTGCACAATCAAATAATTAAAAGGTCTGAAGAGGCTTAGGCTTTTTACCTGTGACAATGTCTACCCTCCTGACAAATACTATTTACTCTTTTATGTTTGCTTTTTTCTTTGCATATTATTATTATTATTATTATTATTATTATTATTATTATTATATTATTATTATTATTATTATCATTTTACTAATCTTTATACATCTTAATACTATGCTTTAAAGAAATATGCATTTATTTAAAATATGTTATAAGTAAATAACAATGGTTATTTAGGGATCAGAACACTAACCTATAAATCAGTTGAAATAAGAAAAATCTTATTTTAAAGCTTTATATATCAAAACAATAACATTGATATAAGAAGAAATGAACGTTTTGGTTATTGGAGTAACTGGATATGATTGAACAGTTAAAAGAATTTTTTGTAATTTGATTGAATTCCAACTGCATTAAAAACTAAAGTCAGCCAAGTGTGGTGGTTCACACCTGTAATCACAGCACTTCAGCTGGCTAAGGCAGGAGAATTACTTGGTATTAAGGTGTAATTTTTGTGACATAAGAATAGCTACTTCTGTTTAATTTTTGTTTCCATTTGCTTGAGATAACTTTCTCTTATTCTTCACTTTTGTCCTATGTGTTTCTTTTGGAGGTGAATTGAGATTCTTCTAGGCAAAATATAGATGGTTTTTATTCTGTCAAAAATCAGTACCTTGTGGTGGTTGATGCTTTTGGAAGTGCAAGGATCTCACATTAGATTTCTTGGTTCCTCTTAAGTAGAAGGGAATGGGGGACTTGACATCTCTTGGAATCCTAGCATGCAGAGCAGGAGGTCACAGCTACAGGGTGTGATGATCACCCCCAACTCTCTGCCCAGCCAGCTGTCTCTGCACAGTGTTGACTTAGATGAGCCATTTGGAATGGGAGTCATACTGGGGATGCTGGGATTTTGATTTCTCCTTATGTAGCTTAAATTTTTTATAATGAACACCAATCCTTAGAAATAAAAATATTAAAGACTATTGAGGGGAAATGTCCACTAGGTGTTCATCTAGCTGTTCCATCCAGTGGGACAGAGAACTGCAGGATGGGGACCCATGAAGGGACCCCTTGACAAGCATCTTCAGAGCCTCAGACAGTGGTCCAAGCCCAGGCTTTGGAGTCAATGGCTTGATTTTATATAAGTCTGTCTATATACATGTTTGTGTGTTTGTGATTTTTACAAAATCTTTTCATAAAATAAGTTATAGATGACCGAATCACACAAGATGTTCCTGAGAGACAGACTAAACCTCCCCTGTGTTCTTTCACTTTTCAGTTAACCCTTTAATAGAAGGAGAGGAGAAGCTAACACCAAATGGCGGTGAGGAGGGGCAGCTGCACTGGCTAGTTGCAGAGGTGCTGCATGGCCTGGTGAGGACCGGCCGGCAGCTGCCTCCTTCTTCTCAGCTCAGGTGTGAAGTGTAAGCCCACTGGGAGACACAGCCTGATTCATGCCTCATGAACCATGATGTGCTGGCTGTCTTAATCAGCATTGAGTTTTGGTTCCATGGCCAATGGCTAAATATTAACAAAAAGCAACTGGGTTCCTCAAATTGATTGACAGGGTGGCCCTCCCCTGTTTCATTAGTGATTGCTTCCATTTGGATCTGGGTGGTCCCTAGAGGCCAGGTGTTGATGGGGTTCCTAGTCTGGTGTTGATGAAGTGGGGAACCTTTGGGGACTTTGCAGAAGATTCTAGATCATGGGCCTTGAGGGAGGCTGCAGGAAGCCAGCTCCCTCCTCTTCTTTGTTCAGGGAAAGAGTGAGTGGACATTTTCTCTACCCCACGCTCCCTGCCACAGGGTGCTAACTCACCACAAGCCCCCAAACCTGACCACAGTCTAAATCCTCAAAAACTATATGCTAACAAACCCCTTCTCTCTGCAAGTTGATGTCTCAAGTGTTTGCTCCAGTAATGGAAGCCAGCGAACTGTCACCATGTTGTCTGGACTACAGCAGCAAAGAAAAACCCAGAAGGGAGCTGGGGATGGATTCTAGATTTCCAAACATGGTCATATTTCCCAGCGCACGTTGCACCAGGGCAACAGCATGGGGAGGGCCTGTCCTCTGCAGAAAGCCTGGGCTTTTCTTCCCCTCTTCCCTGTGGACAACAGAGCCTCCCTCTGCCCCAACCACAGTGCTCAGAAAAGGAGGGCTTTGAACTATGGGTCCTGGTGGCTCACCTCCTGAGTTCTAGGTCCAACAGCCAGACAAGGCAGGGAAACACTTGCCCCCACTGGCCAAAGGCACATGGCTTCCATGCAGAGAGCCATGTCCTCTGTCTTGTTCCCTTGGCTTCAGATTATGTGTTCTGAGCCTTTCCAATTTGCTTCTTTTTACAATCTTTTCTCTTTTGGCAATGCAACCATTTGTCTTCTGGTTTCATCTTTATTACTCACATTCCCTCAGGATGAGTATTCATTACAATATTTTAAATTAAGACCTGCACTGCCCTCCTAGCTGTGTGCATCAGGGCTCCCCACACAACACGTGTAATTCTTATCACAGGATTTCAGGCAGTTTGTACATTATATTCTATTAAAAACTCAGTTCCACTCAAGGTTGTCACAACCCAGGGATCACAGCTTCCTTCCCGATGATGTCCTGAGATACATTCACACATTCCTGTTAGCAGCAAGTTTCCTCCACAGGCCTGTGTTTCACATCTCATTTGATATAAAAATGCAACAGAAGGCATAAAAAGAAGCAGTTATTTATTTACATTATGGAATGGATTCTAGAGGGATACTAGATAAGCATAAATTATCACACCATAGCCACAATCCTTGCCCTTCTTCAGCCCGGGGGAGGAGGGTGAGGCCAGGAGCTGTCAATCACACAGCTGTTTCTCAGTCACTTCTAAGAATTGCAGACTTTGCTCTTAGAAAACAACAGTGACAACCACCTCCAAGAACTTGTGTGGTTCTCTGCATTTGAAACATTATCATTTGACCAAATATTTCAACAAAATTCTCTCTGAATGGAACCTGGACACCATCACCTACCTAGTGTCCCAGGATGCAGGGACAGATGGCACCCACAGCATGCTCTGTGGGTATCAGGACCCCTGACACTGTGGTGACTGTCTGGCTCACTCTCACTCAAGTCCCCACCAGAGTTCATGGCCCCCCAGATCCCCTCCCACATTCCATCCCAGGCCTTCAGCTGAGGTTGATGGGAACCCCTGACTTCAGTGTGGGCTATGGCAGTTGCTTAGGGGATCACATGTCATAGTTATATCCCCAGGGCCAGGGATGACCAGGACTTGTGCTGGGCCTGTCTGGGAAGAAAAGCTTCTATCAGAGTGACCACATCAGCAGATGGATGCAGATGTAGTCAGTTTCCATCCTCCTCCTCCAGGGTGCAGAGCACCTGAGAGGAATACAACCATGGGAAGATGGGGACAGACTCTGAGGAGAAGGTTGGAGCCCCAATCTAACACTCCTTTTGCCTGTCCACGATGAACTCAACCTGCCTGTTAATTAAAACAATCAAAGAAGGCTTGGTGGTTTTCCTAGCCTCAAACATGCCTGGCCTAGGACTGGCCCTCAACAATAAAATTTGTACTGAGAATTAATAATTTCCAACAACAGTGTTTTTCTTTTATTTCTTTCTTTCTTTCTTTTTTTGTATATTTTTTTGTGAAGTGGTGCTGGAGTTTTCCTACAAAAATCAAGAAAATCTATTTCTACAATTTTCATGATCTTTTTAGAGAATAGTGAACATAAGCCCTTAGTGAATAAACTAATTCGTTATTAAAAAGATGTTTATACATCAATAAAAAATGATTATTTATCACTCTGCTCCGTAGGTAGTAATTCTTTGAGTACTAAGGAAAATATGTTCTAAACTTATTTTACTACAAATAATCATGAGAAAATTATCTGAGATTTTTTAAAGTCCACCTAACTTCCAATATGCTACCTATATAATGAGATTACTTTTTTTTTTCTTACCCAACAAATCTCTGGTTGAAATAAATGAAGATAGTCCAAGTAAAGAGGTGTACTGATACACATTAAGGGGCAGATAAATTGTGGGTGATATTACTTAGAAACACAGTCCTATTGATCAGATAAATACTAGGCATTTGATGAGACTGAAAATTCCATATTCTTTCTCCATATTTTCTTTATAACTTAATCCTTCCCATGTAGATCTTTCATTTCTGAGCTATGGTAGTTACTAACACTATCCTACCAGAAAGAGATAATAGGGTCCATGAGTCATTTCTGTCCAGATCAAGTTCCATTATGCTCACAACAATATTTAGTAGAGTTAGGCATGACCAGGGCCAGTCAGGGCCTTCTTTTACATTTCTCAGCCAAGGTTAACAGAAAAGAGGTTCTCAGTTTGGTTCCTAGAATGGGAAAGAGAAAATCCTGCATGATTGGCATCTACAGTTCATTTTTTTCACAGTTCTTAAACTACCTGCTCGTGGCTAAGCTGAACTGTACAGTAGCTGAAGAAATTATCTTCAAGCACAGATTGGTTCATAATGACAATGTACATCTGCTAAATATTCAATTTGATGAGGTCGAGAGAATCAGAAGATGGACTAGAATGGGAAGGGGTAATTGGAAGAAAAGCTGGCTTCCTCAGAAAGAAGGTGCTTTAACCTGTCTTCATTCCCAAATGAGAAAAACCATTAGTCAAATGTGTTCCTTCCTTTCTCTCTTCTCTACTTTCTTCCTTTCTCATTTTATTGGTTATTTCCTTCTTATCTCTCACTCTCCATCCCTTCTTTGATTTCTTTCTAAGAGAAGATGTCTCAGTTTACTCTTCATATTTACTTCTCACAAACTAGTCATTTGGAAAATAAAGCTCTATGGGAGCCATATACATTTATATTAGGTATCGTTACTCTGAATTTTTTTTAGTTGAAAAATATATTTTAAGAGTATACACACTCACATAAAACATTAGTGTTTTTTGTTTAATTTAATTTTTTATACAACAAATCATACATGTCCAGGGTCTAGTGAGAAGCCTTACATTGTTTTGCTAGGAATAGAACCAAAAACAAATAAACAAACAAAAATGACAACAGTAATAAAGTCCAAATCATTTTCTATTACATTACTGAATTTTCTGTAATAAGAGCAGTTTATAATAATTTAGAGAAAGTTATTTTATCTTTTCCTGAGAAGTATTCAAGCTTTCAAAGGAATTTTCACTGATTTTCTTCACCCAAATATCAAAGGATGATTTTGTTCACTGAAAACTTTAAAGAAAAAATGCATTTCAAAGACATTTTAAATTCATTCAATGAATAACAACAGACTTTGGATGTTCAGGTAAAGTAAGCATTTTCTATAGAAAAAATTTTTTTTTTTTTATTTTAAAAGAAAAAGGTAATTGGATCATCAGAGTACAGCTTTGCTCCAAATATCTGAATCCACACATTGATGTCAGGATGGCCAAAGCTGGGGAAAAATGAAATTTTTCTTGAAGAAACTCAAAGCCCTGGCTACCTATTTCTTTGTATTCATGTGTCTTTCAGGCCCTGAGGGACTATTCTGGAAGAGGCAGCAGAGTTAATGAATATTGCAGCATTATTCAAAGTGTAGCCACTTATCTGAAAAGACTTTCTGTTATTACTGAGTTTATTCATGGGAAATAGTCATTTTTCTTCTTGGTCATAGATGTGTCAAAAACAGTTTAACAAGTTGAACTTGACAGTTTTTTTCTACCACAGCCTGGTTTATTAGTTTCCCTTGAAATGAAGCATTTTATTGAATTTATTAAAAATATGTCTGTAAACTATTATGTTCTACTCTGTCCTCAGCAGCAAGAGAACTGATGATCTATTTGCTTAACTTTGTTTCTTTCTACAAAACATCTCTAGGCTTCACATTTGGGTTTCCAGCTAAATTCAGCATGATGTTTATGATAGGGCTCCTTTTATTTCCCTATTTCTTAACACTGTAATAGTATCTTATATTCTCCTACTCTACAAATACCTAAATATCTTAGTGAAGTAATTATCCCAATACACACAAACACACACACACACATGAAAAATGTTGATTCCACCTTTCGTGGAACTTAGCTTTTAATTCAGAAGTATTTCATAATCTTCATCCTGCTCTCATGGGGGCTCTGTCACTTCCCTTGACTGATCCTCTTATGTTTCATTTATTTCAAAGGTTTTGACATTTATTTCAGGAGAATTATGTCAAGAGTATGAATGACATTACACTCCATTAGCAATAAATTGGATAATATTGGAGAGTTAGAGTGTTAAAATATTTTATCCCATCATTTCATACTTCCATGTAGAAACTCTGATAGAAATTATAGCTACTTTAAGTGTTGTATGGATCAAAAACTTAAGATGTGGACTAAAAATTTTGAGTAAAATACCCAAATTGAAGTCATGGCTGTGTTATTTAATGAAGTTTTAACAAGTGACCACAAAACACTGGACACACACACACACACACACACACACACACACACGTGTTTAAAGAAAGGAATCTTGGAGGTGTCAGTCCTCTTCTGGGGAAAACAAAAAATGTTTAAAAAATATTGTTATTGAGGACTAACATTTGTCAAAGCAGGCTAATGTTAAGGTAGGCATTTCTCCTCTAAAACATGAAGTCTTGAGTGTACTACATTAATTCTCTCAAGGAAGCATTTATCACAAGCCTAACAACTAAGAAAAAAAAAAAAAAACATTGTCAGAAGAATTCTCAGCCCAGTTCTACAAGAAATTGAAAAAAGAATGAACACCAATTTGTCTAAAATTATTTTATGAAATAGAAAATAGCAAAACTTTCTAACCTCATTCTATGAAACTAATATCAACCTGATGCAAAAACCAGACAAAGACACATCAAGGAAAGAACATTTCAGGCCAGTATTCCTGATGAACAGAGATGTAATAATTCTCAATAAAATTATGGCAAACAACATACAAAATCATATTAAAAATATTGTACAACATGATCAGTGGGCTTTGTCCCAGGGATGCAGGGTTGGTTAAACACATGGAAATCAATAAACATTTTTTTTAAGTAAATAGATGTAAAGACAAGAATCAAAAAAATTATCTCAACAAATGCAGAAAAAGCATTTGACTAAATACATGGTCAAAACACTAGAAAACTATATATAATAGAAAAATATCTTAACACTACAAAAGCTGTTTATGGTAAACACAAGGGAAATCTTCTTCTTCTTCTTCTTCTCCTCCTTTTTTTTTTTTTTTTTTTTTTTTTTTTTTGAGTAAGGAGATTTTACTGAAAACAGAACCAAAACCGGACAAAGGATTACAAACAGGAATGTGGACTCCTCACAAAACAAAAACAAAAACAAAGAACAAAAAGTGTCCGAAGGACAAAAGGGGGTAGCGAGAGTGAGAAAAAGGGTGATTTTTTTTCCTTCCCATTTCTTTTAAAAAAGCCAACACAAAGAAACACACGCACACACAACCCTTTGTTCCCGAGTAGAAACATAAATACGGAAGAATCTAAAACTCTGTTCTTCTTTCTTCCAAAGGCAAAAAAAAAAAAAAAAAAGTAAAAGAAAAGGCAGGCTGAAGGCTGCGCCGCACAGAGCCCCTTCTGCAGCAGTGTGTAGAAGGGGCGGCTAGGCCCTGGGTTTGTGTGACATCTGGCGGCAGCACGGGGAACAGAGGCAGTACGAGGGGGTGTCATGCGCTCGCCCCCAACCCCCCAGAAGCAGGGAGTCCAGCTTGTCAAGTCCAAGGCGCCCTCTCCAAGTCCTGGGCACCCTCTTGGAGGGGGTCGCCAGGGCAGCACCATACCAACTCCTGGGAGCTCAATCCCCCCCCCCCCCCCGCAAGCCCGCCCCTCAAGAGGAGGCGGGCGAGGATGCGCCCTGTGCTTGGGCTCAGTACCAGGGCACCTAGTACTGGGGTAGAAGCTGGCGGCTGCTATTGACATGGCTGAGGACTTTCTGCTTGAGTTGCGCCACCTGCTTGGGCAGCAGGCTCCTGGAGGACGCCAGTTCCGTGTTCTGGCTCTTGAGCTCTTCACTTTCTCCTCCAGGTGAGAGATGCTCCAGCTTGCCCTTGGGGCACTTGGAGGCTGCGATATTGTTGAGCAGCTGCTTCGGCTCAGCCTTTATGAGCTCCTGCATGTCCATGTCGATTGGCGACAGCAGGCTCTCTCCGAAGCTTGGCAAGGTGGGCACCATCTGTGGCTTTCCTTGAGCACAGCTAGGCACAGCGGCCCCAGTAAATCACTGGGTGGCAGCGGCTGTGAGAAGGGAACGGGCTAGGAGGAGAAGGCGACAGTGGCAGCATCCCCAGCACCCCCAGCGCCATCCTTGTAGTGGCTCAGGTTTAGGAAGACCGGTGCCAGCTGGGAGAGTGGCGCCGATGCCGTGCCAGAGGGTCCTCCTGCGAGGGCGCAGCAGCAGCTGGGCTGCACCCAGCCAAGCTGGTGCTGCTTGTTCAAATCCTCCAGGGCCTTGACAAAGTCCTCGGTGAACTCCTGCTTCTCCCTGGCCACCATCTTGGGTAGAAGAACTGCGTGCTCCTCAGCGTGGTTGTGACCAGCCCGTTGGTCTGGATGGTTGGTCAGCGTGGTTGGACCAGCCCCAGGTCGGGCTGGAGAGCAGGCTGTCGTGGTGACTGCTGGGGGTGCAGTCTGCGCAGGGGGGCCAGAGGTGGCGCCACCACCACTTGTTTGCTCAGGCTCACGTCAGCTGTCATTCTTCACCACTCTGCCTGCGAGGCTGTTTGGGGCGCCCCAGGGACATGCAAATTTGCTGCTGCTGCCACTGACGCCATTGCCCAGGCTGCTCAGCGCCTCATCACCTTAGAAGGGTGTTTCCAGCCTCTGCATCACCATTGCGCCCGGTCTGGGAGGACTGTCCATGGCCTCCCTGGGGGCTCGCTCCCCTCCCCTGCCCATTCAGCCCTGTGCCCACCCAGGCAGTGGCCGCTGCGCCTGGACCTTCTGTGGCGGCTCCTCAGAAACATTATTCTTAAGGGAGAAAAAATTAAAGCATTTCCTCTAAAATTCAAAAAAAGGCAAAGGATGCCTTTTTTTTTGCCACTTCAATTCAACATCATCCTTGAAGCTCTATTCAAAACCTGTTTCTATTCATTTATCTTTAATAAATAAATGAATAGATAAATGAATAGAAACATAGGAAATCAAACTATCACTATTTACAAATGACATGATTCTATATTTACAAAATCCAAAAAAATTTCATTTGAAAATTTTCTTGTCTAATAAATTCAGCAAAATAGCCGAATATAAAATAAACACCGATAAACCAAATTAATTTCTATACTCAAGCAATGAATTCAGTGTAATAAAAATTAGGAAAACCACCCCATTAACAGTGGCCTCAAAAAAGAAAAAGAAAGAATAAAATAAAATACTTTTGAATCAATCTAAAAAAGAGGTAAAAATACCTCTACAATGAAAACCACAGAACACTGAAGATAGAAATTGAAGATCTCCCATGCTCTTGGTAGGAAGAATGATCATAGTCAAAACGGCAATACTAACAAAATACTTATACAGATTCAGTGCAATTCCTTTTAAAAGTCCAATGACACTCTTCATAAAACTAGAAAAAGCAATCGTGAAATTCATTGAAAAAATAGGAGAGCCCCAATAGTCCTTCTCAACAAGCAATTCTCAACAAAATGATTGAATCAATAGACATCACAATACTAGACCTTAAACTATACTACAGAGAAATAATTAAAAAAAGAAAGAAAGAAAGAAAAAGGAAACCCAATATCAAAATACATATAGACCAATCCATACTAGACAAAGGTGACCAAAACATAAATTGGAGAAAAGATAGCCTCTTCTACAATTGGTGCTGGGAAAACTGGAAATCCATATGTAGAAAGATGAAATATCCTGCTATACAACACAAGCAGATGAAGTTGCTATTTTTTCAATCTAAAATAGAAAAAAAGAAAGAAGAGCATATGTTTGTGAGCAAAATATACAAAGAAAACACAAAAGAAACACTTTACAACATTGTTTTAGGAAATGGTCCTTTGGTTATGACATTAAAAGGACAGGGAAGAGAACCATAAGCAGACAAGTATAATTCCACTAAACCAAAAGCTTCTGCACAGCATAGTAAAGCATGAACAGGGAAAAGATTCAACTGTTGGAATGAGAGAAATTACTTACACATCACCTGAGAAGAGTATAAAGTCTGAAACACAAAATAATCTCTATGAAAAACCATTAAGTGAGCTGGGTACAGTGGGACATACCTTGAATACCAGTGGTTTGAGAAGCTGAGGTGGGAGGAACACAAGTAAAAAACCAGCCTCATCAAGTTAGCCAGGCCCTAAGCAACTGAATGAGACCATGTGTCTAAATTTATATATATATATATATATATATATATATATATATATATATATATATATATATATATATATATATATATACACACACACACATACAGAGAGAGAGAGAGAGAGAGAAGCATGTTGTTTGCAAAGAAATGTGGTTAGGGTGAAATGGGGTGCTACTCTTCAATGGATATAAAATTTTAATTGCATAAAATAAACAACTTCTAGATATTTGCAGCAAAATTCTGTACTTACACTTTACAATAGTATAATGTTCACTTATATGTTTTCAGAGTACATGTATCCTACTTAGTGTTCTTACTATTGTACAAGGGAGGAAGGGAGGATACAAGGGACTGAGGGAGGGAAGGATGATGGAGAGAGAGGAGGAGGCAGAAGTCAGGGAAAGGAGGTCTAGCCCCATGATGCTCTTCCTACACAGTCAGGATAACTGCTCAAAGTGGACCTGTCCTTGATTGAATATTCTGCAGTTGTTATCATAATTTTATTGATTTTACCTTACTACTTATTTTTCATAAGTAAATTCCAAGAAGGCAGTGGACCACAGGTATAAACACAGTATATAAATGTAACCTGCAGGTATAGTGCATTTGACCACCTCATGAACACTGAGTTTTCATTCCCATTATCCCAAATTCCAGCAGGCAAGGAAATATGGTAGCTAAGAGAGATTTGAGTATAATGTGACCATGTCTTATTCACCAGTAAGTAAAAAAAGGGAGCAGGATGAAACCTGGGGAGGCCACACCTTAATGTTCAACCAGAATTAGATTCAAATACAGAAAGAAGACAGCTTTGTCACTCAAAGTACTTCACTGTGTTAACCCACCTCTCCAGCTGAGAATATGAAGGGAAAGGAAAAGTAGGGTGATCCACAGTCATTTTTCTTCCAGTTCTTTCAAACTCATTAACAAACTAGCTGGAGAAATTGTTCACAGTTATCAAGTTGTATTAAAAACAATTGCACTGGTTCTGTGTAACATTCACTGCTTTGGTATTAATGAACACAACATGGATATGTAAGCTTTCCAATGTGACTTGCTCGTAAGTTTGCATATAGAATTGATATGGCATACACAAAGATGAATGTTAGAAGTCTTGATAAAAATTTAAAATTCTGTAATAATGACAATTAAAAGAAAGACAAAATTTACCATGACATGTGAAGAGATCACAGAAGAAAGAAATAGATTTCTGTGGCATGATGCCAATTGTAGAGGTCACCTGATTTTATACAGGGAGTCAAAGTTTTCATTTTGCATTGGGCCTGACAAATTACACAAGTTTCCCTAAAAATACCAGTAAAAATGTGTATACTTCCCTGGAGAAAATGATGATTCTAGGATCTGGTAAGATAAATTAAAAAATGAACCTGAATATAGTAGGAGAAAAAGAAGGAAGAGTAAGAGGAGAGTCTCCCAAGATGGCCCACATGTGGATTCCTGACAAATGACATGAGAATTAAAGTAAAAGATCCTGAACGAGTGAAAGCTGGAAAAATATGAGCAATAAAATAAAAACCATTATCAGTAAATTATAAGTGAAAGCAACAAATGAATATATATTTACTGATAAAACATAATTGACTTTATTGATAATAAGTGATGGGAACAGACAAATATTTCATATAGAAGTGTTCAAAACAATGCAGGAGAATAGCATCCCCTCCTGCATGTGGAGTTTAGTATCCTTGTCTTTTATGGGTGGGCAGATTCAGTGGCTTGATTGCAACAAATAGTGAAGGAATAAGGAAAATATTACATTCCCAAAGGATGAAGCTGGCACAAACTGACAATGGATGGAATGTAGCACTTCAAATATTTCAGTGACCATCAGATAACCTCTATATACTTTGAGAACAAGGCATTTCAAATGCATACTATTCCTTCCAAAATTATTTAATAAGTTCTCTTTATAGGTGACTAAAAATAACCATTATCACAAGCAGGAAACAAAACAAAAGTATACTCTCTCCCTCAGTGTTGAGTGCCTACCTTTCAGTGATCAAATAGAATAATTAGTTTTAATTTATTTTTAATTAACAAATATTTATTGCACATGTTAATGGAATTGAACATAATATTTCCAAATGCAAGGCACACAGTTATCATATCTAATTATCTATCTTCTACTTTCATCCCTTGCCCTGTCCCAGCACCCTTCCTACTCTCCAGAAATTACTATGGGGCTTCTATATTACTTCTAAAAAATCAACTCTAGGGTGTAGGTGGCAAACATGGTAATAGAAAAAAATTTCTGCATCTACAAACATTTGCAGAAATAAACTCTTCCTACATCTCAGAGGCCATTAATGTTAACACCTGGCTGAGTCTCCCTTTATCTCATTGTACACAATCAGAAAAATGATCTCCAGCTATTGCCTTCACTATGCTGACATTAATTTTTCCATAAATCTTCCATTTGGCTTCCCACCACCTGAGGACAGGGGCTCCACTGAGATCATCAGAAACCACTATGGCACCAAATCACAAGGTCCCTCCTTGAACACCCTGTAGTTCACATTTTAGTGGCTTTTAGAATAAAAGGTTCTGCCTTTCTTTTTAAAATCATCTCTTCCAGAAATCTATGTCATTACATTTCCCTGGTTTTCTATCTCCTTAACTGGATGCCCTCACTCTCTGTCTCCTTCATATAATTTTCTTCACCAATGCTAAATATAGGAGTGTCCCCAGCTCAGAGAAATGCTCCCTCTACTTCTATATCTTCACCCACACCTAGGGTCATGCTCAACCTCATTGCAGTATTTTGCACATTCCCCCGCCTTCCAGATATTCATTTTCTTCCCAGTCCTCTCCTCTCACATTCAAACATGTTCATGTGGAAATCAAGGAGAAATCACAAACATCAACACAAAAGCCTTCTTTGAGACTAGCCTCATGTGGTTTTTCTGCTCCATACAGGATTGGGTATCAGCAACTACCCTAGAGTGCTCAAGTCAAAAATTCAGCAATTGTCCTTGATCTTTTCACCATTACACTCACACCAATCCATCCCCAAACCTGCTTATACTAAAGACAATATTATAAACATATATTGTGAAAGAGAGATACATGTATTCCAAATTATTGCTTTATAAGTATATAATTATATGTACATTAAATGTTTATAAAATATATAATTATAAATAAATAAATCAGTTTAACCCACTTTTATTCCTGTTACCAAGTCATGCCATCATGTCATATAATACATATTCTATTGATAATCATATCCATGCGGACAAGTTCTGCTAAGTGGCCACAAATCCTCCTCATATTGAGGGACTTAAAAGATGCTTTTGCCAAAAACCACTGAATATTTACTTAGGCCTAGAGATGCCCAATGGACAACTAAAAGTGAGATAACACTTGGCATCTCTGAGATATATTTATTCTATTTAATGGCTTATAATTTCCACAGCATAGAAAAGAGAAAAAAATACCTGCAATATTAGTAAGAACACCTGAAACATCCCAGGAACAACAGGTGTAGAAAGAGGCCATGACTGAATTGAAACCCTTATTCCACTTCTGAATAAATTTTGAAAAAAAAATATATATGTGTATACACACACACACACACACACACACACACACACTCGTATATACACACACATACACACACACATACATACACTGGATAGTTAGTGTACTACTCCCTTTCATAGCTGGATGATTAATTTCATACATACAATTAATGAATATTCGTATGAAAAAAATTAAAAAGCTGCTTATAAAACAAATACTGAAGGTCTTTCTAAAATGTTTCTTAACCAAGCCAGCCAATAAGTAGGCAGATACTTTGGTGGACGCTAGAAAAAAAAAAGTCAAAAGTAGAGTTCTGATGCCGTCTAGTGTCTCATTAGGAGTTAGCACTTCTAACAATGGGAAAGTACCCACATTAAGAAGAACAGTAAGTACAAGTAGGGATGAGACAGGAATTCTTGAAACCTTCGAGAGGGGTGGGGAGATGCAACTGGAGAAGTAAGCAAGGGAGGGATCCTTAAGGAGGCCTTTATCTCACAGGTAGAAAAGGATTGGGACAGCTATGTGACATGGTCTCAGTACGTACACAGCAGACACTAAGAGAAGTCTCTGTGAACATGCCAGTAAAAATTTTGTTCCCCAAAATCAAAGTGTCTCAGGTGATATCCCCAGGACCTCTTCCAGAAACCCCATGGAACCCAATCAACCTAAAATATAAAAAAAGTGCACAGCATCCCATGAGAGGGAGGAACCAAGAAAGGCTGTGCTGTGGCATCTTCAGCCTCCCTCCATTGCCTCAGTGTGTAAGAGGGAAAACTGAGACCCCCAATGGAACAGACCCTGAGGTCACATTTCTATCTCAGAGCCCAAAGATCCTGCTTCCCCACTGGCTCCACAGTCTCCTGACAGAATTTCCAGATGCCTCGCCTGACTCCAATTGCCTCCTGTGGACACACTCACCATGCCCTCTGCTCCTGCACCACTGCACCTCCTGGTTCCTAGGCTGTGCTCACCTAAGGAGTGCTGGATGGGGTGTTGCCTCCCCCACGCTTCCCCTGTCTCCTCCCCACCCACTGTTGGGTGGGCTCCACTCACTCAGCCTGACTCTGCCTCACCAGCTCTGCCCAACATTCAAGCCCCACTAGGTCCTCTCCACTTTATTTAAATGGGCTCCACCCAACATCTTGCCTCTTACCTGCTCTCTTATGCAGAGCCACCCCCACTCCATCCACTTGATCCTCTGCATTCTGTCCACGTGGCTCAGCCTCCACTGACATATTTAACACTCTTGGATTGCAGGTTTTTCCCTCCAGTTCTGGAATATTTGCAGTCTGGCTTGGCCCAATTCCACCAACATCCAATAACATAAAAAATGGCTCTGGTCTTCTTCATTAGCCATAGTTTTCCATCAAGTTCACTCCTACGCCAGCTTCCCTGTGTCACCTGGCCTCTCTACTGCTCCTTGAAAACTCTATCTGAAATGAAAAAACGGGATATTGCAGAGATACCCATGGTTGTGACATCACTGAGTCTAAGGGACAATTACCTTTGGGCTCTGGTCACCTTTGAACCCCACATCTTTAATGTTTGACCTTGAACAACTCTGCTAACCTGAGTTAGAGTATCTCTATTTACAAAATTCAGCTGATGATAATACTTTATTTGCATAAACATGAGCACGTTTTCAACACTGTCTGTGTATTATGGATGCAGAAGAGGCACTGGCAAGCAACTAGCAAGGTCCATGCCCTATATGTGAAAGAGCCCAGCCAGAATTTAAAAAGCATGTTTGCAAAGGATATGGTCTTCTGCTTTTCTTTAGCCCTGTGGCCTTAAGCACCTTCTCTTACCCTTTCAGCACAGGATGGGCACAGCTAACTGGCAAACAAGAGTCATCTGTGATCTCTTCTCCAGCCAGCTGGGGCATCTCAGATTGGGGGAGCATAAGTGTCTGACAATCGCCATCTTTCTCAAGGTTGAGTCTCAGAAGAAAAGCCTCTTTATAATGACTTATGTATAACTATTGTTTATGTATTGTTTATGTATAACTATTGACTCAATGCTGTAGAGATAGGGCAGCAGTTGGGGACTTGGGTTTCAAGCTGCAGAAACTGAACTGGGTGCTTTTAAAAAAATGCTCTAGATGACACTGGGGAGGTCAAGGGAACCTGATGGCAAAATTCAACAAAACCAGGAGCTGGGTTTTGCCAGATGATCTCAGTGCCCCAAACCCCTTTATAGTCTTTCCTGGAACCCACAGATATATGAGCACACTGGAAGCCTTTCTGCTGTTGCTTTGGTGCTGCTCAGATTCTTAGTCTTCAGAGAAGGGGTCTGGTTGGCTGGGTATAGGTATTGGTTGAGAGTATGAATTCTTCACATTAAAGTAGGTATTGAAGGATGAGTTGAAGTATGCTAAAGAACAAATGGAAGGACATTATAGGTAACAACACCATTTGTGACCTCACAATGAAATTTGTGTCTTTTCAGAATCACACAACCACACCATGCCAGGTGCTTTTCTCATCATGTCATTCAATGTCCACAAAACTTTCAAATATAGTGCCATATTTTGGGAAACTGTTTGCATTGTTCTACAACAATGCTAAAGGCTCCTATAAAGAGTTCAAAATATACAGTAGAATACTGAAAAACTGGCCAAAGAGTGGGAATCTTGCCAAAACCCAGTGCCCCAAACACCAGAATTAACATTAGGTAGTATCAATTCTCAGGCCTTTTTAGTCACATAGATTGGAGGGTAAATAAAAATGCAAGGGTGGGTAGAAAGAATGAATAGAATTTGATTAAAATGGGGTTAAATGTGGGCTGGGTTTGTGGCTCACTGGGAGAGTTCTTGCCTAGTGCACATGAGGTGCTGGGTTATATCATCAACACCACATAAAAATAAAAAAAGTAAATTAAATAATGGTGAAAATTATAAAAAAGTTATTAAATATGAAAATAAACCATTTTCACTTGAATTTAAGGAAAAAAATTCAGTAAAAGAGAAGTAGTTGCTAACATGACACATTTATTTTGTGACCAAAGTGCTTGATTGATATAAGAATACACTAATATTGTGTTTAACAATGTGTCTCAAAAGTTAAAAAATAACATTAAAAAAATCTGAAGATGAGGCTCAGTGGTATGTGCCCCTAGATTCAAACCCTTGTACAAAAAAAGAAAAAAGAAAAAAATTGTAGTTCCTTTTTCTTTTGTTACATATTGCAATTTTAGCATTCATTTTCACCTATAGTGGAGGCTGTGAAAAGTCAGTCTCTCACACATGTGTCCATTTCCACACCTGACATTTTGCTGTCAGGCTATTGTTGTATGTCAAGGTCTATACTTTACCTGCCACCTCACTTTAATTGAAATTTTTTTCAAATCCTAGGTTTCTCTGGAGGCAGTGTTCATCTTCAGTCCTTGGACCCTGTCTTCTTCCTTCTGTGTTCATTTAGATTCAAGTCTTTTTTGGAGAAGATCCACTTTAAAAGATGGGAACAGTAAGGCTTGCTTAAAATCACTTTCCCAATGGCTCATCAGTGCAGGAATTGAGATTGGGACCAGTGTTAGCCTGTTGTGGAACAGTTCTCAGGAGAGCCATGGGAGCCCTGAGATTTTGGACTTGAGTGTTGTCATCAAAAGAAAAGATACTCACTCTCTGAAAACATTCTGGGACAGGTGAGAGATCCTGGAGATGACTCAGGCCTAACTCTGCCCAAAGAGCTCAGATTAGGTAATGTCAAGGTTTTGTCTTGTACTTTCCTTCCATCCCCAGAGACCTGAATAATAATTGGTGAAAAAGATGGCTGGTTCTCTTGGCATACATTACTCCTGTACCTGAGGACAATGAATAGAAAGTAAAAAAAAGAAAAGAAAAATCAATGCATCTCTCTTTCCACTACTAGAAAAATATACCCATAAAATACTGAAAAAGATTTCCTTTTACTTGAAAGTCAAATAAGCCCAGAGATTGGTATTCTGGGCTGCTATGGCTATCCAGCTATGCCATCATGCCCCAGAACCCTTTCTGTTTTTCATTCTGCAATCTATTCGATACAGCAATCAGGGGAAAGGGAAGAAGGAAAAACAAAGATCTAGAGGCCCAGTTGCTTCCACTGATATCTCATTGGCCAGCACAGAATTATAGAGACCCCCTACCTGCAAAGAATATTGGGGAATACAGTTTGTTTTTTACTTTTAGTTTGGGTTTGGTTCTGTTTTTGGTTGTGGGGACTAAACCTAGGATTGCTTAAGCACTGAACAACCATCCCCAACCCTCTTTATAGTTTACAGGCAGCATCTCTAAGATTTTTAGGGCCTTACTACATTGCTGAAGCTGTCCTAAGACTTGTGAGCCCCCTGCCTCAGCCTCTATAGTCACTTGGATTATAGGCATGTGCCACCAGGCCTACCTGGCTTTTTTCTTTTTTTCTTTTTTTTTTTTTTTACATGCTGGAGTTGGATCCTAGGAGGCCATCCTTACAGGTGATTTGAGTTACCTCCCTGCCTGGGTGAGAGGTGCTTAAACACAGCCTGTGTTTAAAAAGCCTTCCCCACGATTTCCTAGTCCGAGGGCTTGTCCGTGCTGAGCCGTGCCTTGCCACTGACCTGAAGACACAATTTCCGGCCCTGAACTTGGGATGCTGCCCCCCTTATCCTTCATTGGATGGGATTTTCCCTTGAATTTTTTGTTCCCCAATAAAAGCTCACTCCCTGGCATGCTCTCCCTCTCTCCCTAGTCTCTTTTGTAAACCTCGCCACCACATTAGGTGGCTGGAGGCGGGAACTAGGAGAAGCCATCTTGGAGCTGTGCTAAAGGTAATGAGAGTCTCTTTAATTTAAAACTCACTAGCAATTTCTTATGCACCAAATCTTCTTTCATGAAGCTCACGCTGGTCACGTGGCAGAGGAACCCAGAGCCAGTCACATGGGAAGAACTCTTTTTACTACTGAACTGAACTTTCAGCCCCAAACCTGACATTTTGAATTATTAGAAACCCATTTTATAAAATATAAGGTCCCAGTGAAATGAATTAGTGATACCTGGATCTGGACCTTAACAACCAGTTGTGCTCGGGTGGCTTAGTGCAGGCTCAGTGCATAATCACATGGTGGCATGAAAGAATGGGCATCAAGTGAGGAATGGGTCCTCATGGGCTGTTAAAGGAGAAACGCTGGATAGGTGGCCAGGCTGAGATATTGTTCTTTCATATGTGTTAGGGTGGTCATCCCAGATAGAGAAGGGGTACAGGGTGAGTTCATTTGAGTGGTTACAAACTGAGATACATCTCCAGTTTTTTAAATATTTTTTCTTTGTTTGTTTATTTATATGTGGTTCTGAGAATCAAACCCAGTGCCTCACACATGCCATGCAATTCAATTGTGCTACCACTGAACCACAGGCCCAGCCTCATCCCTAGCACCTTTTATTTATTTATTTGATTTGGCCCTTCTGGGATTGAACTTTTGGATACTCCACCACTGAGCAATATCACCAGCCTCATTTTGTATTTTATTTAGAGTCTCACTAATTTTCTTAGTTCATCACCATTGTTGAGAGTGACTATGAACTCTTGAACTTTCTGCCTCAGCCTCTTGACCTACTGGGATTACAGGTGTGTGCCACTGTATGTGGGTCCCATTTTCTTTCTTGTTTTTTTTTTTTTTTTTTTTTTTTTTTTTTTTGATAAAGGGTTAAATTGTTTCTCAGGAACTCACTAAGTTAATGAGGCTGGCTTTGAACTCTCAATATTCCTGCTTCAGCCTCCACATCCACTGGAATGAAAGGCCTGTGCCACTGAGCCAACTCTAATACAATTTTTAAAGTTATTTATTCCATGGTAACATGGATCTATTTAAACTTACAATCAAAAAACATACATATAATATATTCACTTATTATAAATAAATTTTTAAGAATTAGCATATGCCATTTTTATAAAAATAGATGTCACAAAAATTACTCCCATTGACCAAATGTGACCCATAAAACCTTGAAAACATGGATATTTGATTTATATATTTTTATTCTTTTTATAGATTTATTATTATAGACAAGTTCAAAACACTGAATGAGTGAATGCAAGAATTTTGCCAATTTCCCAAATTATTAATTGAGGATAATATTTTTTCCTAGTAATGACATTTATTTTCCCAGAAATAGTGCATGTGGCATTTATGTGTTGAAGCTAAAAAGTTGATTACACAGAAACTGAAACAGAAATGCTTCCCATATTTATGATAAGAATGAGAAAGAGATTGATTGTGTGTAAGGAGTGCCAAAATCAGTTAAGACCAAAAAGTAACTCTTAGGTTTTATGGCACAATAAGGTGATTATTTTCTATAATAACTTCTTAAACAAATCAAAATAGCTATAAATTTGCAGGTTTCAAACAAAGAATAATAATTTTAATTAGATGAAAATTACCCTGATCTAATAATTACACACTATATACACATGTTGAGTTACAATAATGGGTCTCATATCCAAGTACAAATAGTAGATTCCAGTTAAAAATTAAAATAAACAGAAATCAACTCTTTAATGTCTTAACCAAATATCTACATCCCCTCAGATTTTAAAATGTTATCCTATGTTCATAAATGATTTACTATTTTGGGTTTTCTTACCATCCTGTCTTTTATATCTAAAAGGACTAAAGAGTCATGGAACGATTTAGCCTCATCCACATGGTTTTCTGATGACTGCTATTTTTTTTTTTCAAAACTTGTTTACACTTTATTTTCTTATTTTATTTTTTATATGGTGTTCAGGATTGAACACATTTTCTCACATGTGCTAGACAAACACTATACCACTGAGCCACAATCTTAGCCCTGATGACTAGTATTTTTTTAATATGTGGCTTGAAACAATTTAAAGTACATACCTACTATTTCAGACACTTGACTTAAAACATAACATGCCTTGAATAGAAAATATTCTATCAGATTAACATCAAATTTTCTGTATCAATTTTATGTGTGTGTTTTTTTACTGAAGAAATACATTGCTTCCTTCAAGCAGATGAATATTGGGATTTTTATGGAAGTTCATCTTTTAGGCTTGGGCCAAATTCTTGTTTTTTAATTAATAACCTTACAATGAAATGACTTTGAGTCTATCTGAACTGTGACTTTAATTACCACCTTTATTCCAGATGATTGAGGAGAAGACAATAATAATATATTTCTACTGATATTCAATAGCTAGACTTTGGTCATAATAATAACATATATGCAAGGTGGATAGCTACATTGGGGATTCAAAGACAGGCCTAAAATACTGCCAAAGAGCTTTCTACACATATTGCTATAATATTTTAACATTATGAAAACAATTTGAAGCAAAAACATATGTAGCCATTATTAAAAGAAAAGATTTAAATCTATTAAATCACATATATGAGGAATTGCATAATTAAAACATAATGACCAGCATTTCTACTGAGGACTTTTTATTTTGGAAACCTATCCATATTTGATACTTGTTATTCTTTCATACACAATAGCTCTAGAATATATGTAATGTGACTCCTTATATGTTATATACGGTGATCAGATTTAGCATCAAGGTAACACTTTAACTCAATAAAAGATGATAAATACAAATTAAAAAATCACTAGAGGGCATGATTTTCAGTGTCATATTAGATAATTTATTAAAGGCATTAGTTCTTGTAATAAATGTCAAAAGACAGAACTAAAATATACATCTATGTCCACACCTACTACATTAAGATGCATTTTTGAGAAGTTTGCAATTCTTTACTTTTGTGCAATCATTCCATTTCAATTCACTGAAAATTGTAGAGTTTTCAATATGTTCCTACTGCTTAATCAAGAAGAGAAAGATGAAATTTAGTAAACCTCAAGATGAAATTATATCAAGAACTATTTTGATAATATATGGTAATTCTGAATCTATAAGAAAGCCTATGTACAGAGGGAGCACAACTACCATTACATAATCCAGACATAATTTGGTAATAATATTGGAATGGCACCTGGAGGATATTAGAGGGACTTGATAACTGAAGTGAGAAAAATGTGTTTTGGGTGAATCCACATATATCCCTGGTAAGAAGATAGGCTGAGATTGATGAAGATGACACTATTTGAAACAAAGGCTTCTGCTTCATTTTCTCCTAAGATATATACTATTAATATGGAATATTAAAAAAAACATGAAAAAGAAACATTTTCCTCTGAAGTTTATTTTGAGATTTCAGCTAACACCATAATTTTTTCTGAA
Organism: Marmota flaviventris; assembly: GCF_047511675.1. Lineage (NCBI taxonomy): Eukaryota > Metazoa > Chordata > Mammalia > Rodentia > Sciuridae > Marmota > Marmota flaviventris. The sequence continues at coordinate 129,591,838 of NC_092506.1, forward strand.
GCTTCACATTCCTTTTCTAGCACAAGATCTAGCCCAAGAACTTTACCATTGGTATCTTGGCCCTAATACATCTAGGTTTGCTAATAATTATGGGGTTCATAGTTACAGATGTTTTTGTCTCATAATTTTGGAGATGACATCAAATAAAAATTAATAATCTACTTTCACAGTTTTTTGGGGGGTGCTTCTCCATTTGTACCACCTGTCCACTGAGTGTTCTCTATGACATCACCTTCAGCCCCAGAAGCTCCTGCTTGGCAAAGTTCAACCATCAATTCCCACATCAGAGCCTGTGATTCCTTGTTCCTTGTGGGTATTATACATGTTTTTGAATGCTTGATTCTCATTCTCTTCTACTGCCATCATCAATGTGACCCAACATGATCTTGTATTCACTACTGTATGCTGAACAATTGTACCAATGTATTACTTTCTAAGGCATTAATTTTCAATATTGGGGGTGTTCCAGGAAGTCTTTTTTCTAAGGTTTATGTCCTCAGGTCTTTCTAAAAGTCAATAAATAGATAAAACTCTAACTAAAAAATAAATGATGTTATCACTATTAATACATGAACATTAAAATAAATAAACAATATTTAAACTCTCAGCCCATAGGTGTAAGGACTTAGATTACATAGATCAATTTGGTGGAAGACACAAAATACCAAAATACATTGTATCCTTGGTGATCTTTGTACTGGGAAGAAATTATTGTTTTCAGCATTGAACTCTCACCAAGCCATGGGTTTATTTAGGGTACGACACTACTGTTTTCTTTTGTAACCATGACATGGTATCAATCATATGTAAAAAGAAAAAAAATAACAGAAATAGGAAATGGTTCTCTCAGAAAAAAAGCACAATCACATTGTGATAATGCACAGAATATCCAAAATGTGGCCTCTGTGTATGGGGCATCTACAGAAAGCATGAACTTGTATACCTGCTGGGAGAAAGAAAAATGTTGCAACCCTCCAGCAAGGCTTTATTGTTTGAAAGTATAAAAAATAGCCATTGATAAAGCAATATTTCTTGCAGGACTGAACATTGAATATACATTTGTAAGAATATAAAATAGATTCCCAGAGCTATTCAATACAGAAATATTGTTAAGTAATGAAATTCATAAATAGCCCGAATGTCCATCATTTGTTTAGTTCCAACTTTCGTCTATCTATTTCATGGAAAGTTAAGATTTTTGCATATATGGAGTGTTTTCCAGGTTGTTTCATTGAGTAAAAAATAAGGGGCAGAAAGCATATACAGGAGTACTCCCTTTTGGGTAAGAAAGAAATTTACATAATAAAATATTATTTTTATTACCTCCTACCAAAAAAAAAAAAACAGTAAGAATATATACTAGAAACAATTAAATCAGTTGTTCATGAAGGGCAATATTTAAAGATTAGTGGGGATGGAATATAGGTGAGTCTTCAGTGTATTTTAACATGGGTTTATATTTGAGCCACATAAACAAAAAACATGTTCAAAACATAGAATTAAATCAAAGGACAAAAATCAAGCCCAAGAGACAGGTAAGAGTCTGACAACACAAACATGAACCATACTATTCTATGACTAATTAATTTCTTAAGCTTGCATGATTTCCAGGATCTTTTCTCCAATGTGAACAAAATATTTACCTAAAGTAGCAAAGCTTGCTGTGATGTAACATTTACTGATTAGTAATTGGCAATAGAGGATCACAGGATTCATATGCAATGTTTAGTGTCAGCATAGAAAGGGACAAGATGGGTTTTATGCTTTCTCCATTAGACTGGAGTTTACAAGAGCAGCGGCCACTTCTTATCCAGTGTGAGCAGCCTGGTGAATACATAGATATGACTATTAATATACACTGAAGAATTCTTTGAAAGTTTAATGCCAAGAACACAGAGAGGACTTGACAGTTACTTTCTGGTCCAGGTTTCAGAAGCTTAGCTATACACACTCGGGGGAAAATGACCAGTCCTAGACCCTGTGTGAGTATGTATTTTAATGTTGTGGTAGTTTATCATGAGCCTAGGCAGACAAAGGTGGGGTCCTGCAGGTTATTAAGTCATGGAATAGGATTATTGTAATTTATTAAAAGAAAGTTGCAAAGAAACTTCTCAGTTTATCCTGTGAGGACAGAGATGGTGTATTTCCTTACTCTCATCAAGCTGCTATAATAATCTATGGTAGACTGGGTGGTTTTTAAGCCACAGACACTCATTTTTCAAAGTGTGTAAGATCAAATTACAAGGCAATTCAATGTTTGGAAAGGATATTTCTAATGGGTAGGAGCTTCTGGCTGTGTCATCATGTGGTGGAAGAAGCTAGCTAGCATGTAGCACTGTTCATTAGAACATTAATTCCACTGATGAAGTCTTCAGCCTCAGGACCTAAACTCCTCCCCAAAGACTCACCTTCTAATACCATCACCTTAACGGAGAGGAGTTCAACCAAGTTACCCAAGGGGACACAAACCTTCAAATTACAGCTGTCTATGAAAAAGCAAGTTCTCAATTGTCAATAAACCTGTTGGAAACTTGATCTTGGACATCTGAGCTTTCAGAAGTCAACAAATGAATTTTTTTTTTGCTTGTAAGGTATATGTTTCTAGTACTCCCTAAGAGGAGTCCAAACAGACTAAAATATATTTAAAATGATAATTCTGTCTTTTCAATTGTTCCTTCAATATGAACTCTTCCCTGAATTTTACACAGGTTATCAACTATCTGGGCATCCCTCCATGTATGTGCCTATGTACATGCACATACAACAGCAAGGAGCTTGGGGCTTTCCAGCAAGCCCAATCCTCATATTATGCATTTCTACATGTCAGATTTGGGAACCACCAACTTGGCCCCTTCCCTTCAAGGCAGGCACAGGCCTCTTGTGGTGTTACTCTCTGAGCTACCTCTTTAAGATAGGAGTGAATCCTCCTTCTACACTGCACTCCAAATTCTGCTCTCCCCTCCTCAGGGGCCCTGCCTGTATCCTGGTTAGAGCCAGGCCTTCCATTGCACCTGTACATCATTTTACTGCTCTATGACCTGATCATTATGTGCCAACACTTTACCATGCTCATCTGTGCATTTTTTCCCTCTGTTCCCACAGCAAAAACGAAGCTGCCATTTGCTAGCTGTGTGACCTTGAACAAGTTAACTCGACACAGCTGAGCATTCCTGTCCTGAAACATGAGTGTAAACATGGCTTCAACTCATGGAGTTCTCATTGCCAGTGAAGAGGTCAGGGATAAAATTCTCAAAAACAATAGTCCAGTACGTGGTCATCAATTGCTCCTGATGTCATTAATTGTCACCATTACTAGCTGTCAATCCCACTTCACAACATGGGAAACATGAATCCTTGAAAAGGAAAAAATAAATAAATAAAATAATTAAGTTCATGTGGCCAGTGGGCCCAGGTTTGTTCTGACTCTAGATTCCCTACCCCCAACCAGAACTCAGGACAGAATAAATACAAAGGTGCCACATGAGGAGAGGACTAATGTAAATCAGAAAAAGGCAGTTTCATGAATGGACAAAAGGGAAAGCATTGAGGGAAGGATCCAAATCCTATATCTGACACTTGGAGAATCAGGAGATTTTACCTTCACATTAACTCCCTCCTCTTGAGAACAAAACTGTACTGAAAACAGACCACTGAGACAGGTTAGTCATCAATGCAGACAATAAAGGACACTCTGGAATTTACCAGGCTGGTTGGTGCATGTACCAATAGTCAGAGCCATGGATTGGAAGACCTCCAATGGTTCACATGAGACCTTTTGCTTCCTCTGTCTTCATTCCCTGGTTCACACAATGGCAGGCTGAGCTTGGACCCTGAAGGTCCTGTGTGCTGGCAGGTGATATCCCCAGAAAATAGCATCTACACATATTTTCACAAGTTTACTCATTCTACTCAGCCATAAACAAGAATGGAATTATATTATTTGTGGGAAATGAATGAATCTGGAGAACATAAAACTAAATGAAATAAATCAGATGCAGAAAGTAAATTGTCAAGTCTTTTCTCTCATATGTGAAAGGTAAAAGAAAAATGGAGTAGAAAAAAGAAGTGGATCTCAAAAAAATTGGAGATAGAATAGTTGAGTTTAGACTGATGGAAGAGAGGATAAGAGAGATGATTCAGGCACTGAGAAACGAGACTGGTAAATGATGTTATGCCCATATATGTATAGGTCACAAATGAACATACTAATAAAATAATTACAATGTCCTAAATTAAATGACATTTTTGGTACCAGTGACTGAAATTCAACAAGCTTCACCATTGAGCAATATCCCCATCACCAGTCCTATTTTTGTATTTTTTTAAACAGGGTTTTGCTAAGTTTTTCAAGGCTTTGCCCAAAGAGCTAAAGCTGGGTGCCCACAAAGCAAAAATACAAAGGCCTGTCATCCCCCTGGCTTATGGAGCACTCACTAGGCACTAAGTGCTAACTATCTATGACTTCATTTAATTCTCACTATAGTCTTGGGAAGCAAGTGGCATTATCCCCATCTTAAAGATAAATAAATAGGAGAGAAATTAAAGATCTAAGGAGAGAAATTAAAGATCTATTCAAGCTAAGTGAGGTGGCACATATCTTCCATCCCAGCAGATTAGGAGCCTAAGGCAGAAAGATTGTGAGTTCAAAGCCCACCTCAACAAAATTGAAGTGCTAAGCAACTCAGTGAGCCACTGTCTATAAATAAAAATACAAAGTGGGACTGGGGATATGACTCAGTGGTTATGTGCCCCTGAGTTCAATCCCAAGTACCAAAGGAAAAAGAAACTATTCAAGCCTCTATAAATATATAAAGGCCAGAACACAAATGTATGATATGTATTCAGGACCTTGGTCCATTAACATTTATCTTATACTAGTCATATCATCTAGGAACCTCCCTGCAAGCTTTGTAAATCCAATGCTTGATAGTACTCCCCAGATATTTTTGATTCACTGACTGGAGCTAAAGTCCAGGTATCAGGGTGATTGACTCTACTGCTCACAATTAGAGATGCAATCACTTTTATATTAAAAATCAGGGAAACTTGGACAAAATGATTGGATTCACCTGTTCAATGTTGTGCATCAAGTCCACAGGAAAACCAGGGTGTTTGTTTGTACTCCTGTAGCTCTCCAAAGAGATCTCTGTGGCTCCAAACAAAAGAAGACTCCACAAAGCTTAGGGGACACAAGCCAACCCCTCTGCCACAACTCACCCCACAATACTCCCAGGGAATAAGTGTACATAGAGGAGAGAATTCCAGGTGGTAACTTGGTGATCAATGGGCAATGCCACACAAGGAAATAGGAAATAACCCAATTCAGCAAAGGCAGAGTAGTGGCTGGGCCAGGATGGGGGCTCATCTAGAGGATAAACTTTTGCAAGGCACATGAAGCCCGGGGCTTCCTCCTCCACAAATGAGCCTTGCCTTATCACACATATGCTTGCTCAACTATTTATGCCCTTCTCCTATTTTATATTTCTTTTGCACATGGCTTTGAAGGTCTCATTTTTTTTTTTTTTTTTTGCATTTCTAATAATTTTTTTTTTCTGCAGCTTTCAAACTACTCCAATTTCAACCATGTGGAAAATTACCTGTAGGCCTTACAGTTTTTATTTGATTTTATTACCATTTAATTCAAGTTTCCAAATCTCTCTCAAAATACCTTTTTTCCCCTTTTTTATGATACTTTTATTAACTCTTCACACATTGACAATGGTTGTGATAAAGCAGTATCTTCTGACTCCAACACTGGAATTTCAGTGACCTGCTTGAAATGATTGTACTTTCTTTTGATTCTACATCACAAGTCTCCATTTTATTTTTTATGCTTTATATAACTTTATATATAGTACAGAAAAGACTAAGCTAATTTTACATGGTTTGTCTCAGAGAAAGGGCAGGCCTCCCCTCTACCTCCATTAGTGAATATGATGGCTCATCACAGGTTCCTTAGGGTTGCCTTTCAGCATGGGCTCTGACTCAGCTACATGTTCAGTCTTCCTGTGATCTCCTCAGCCTGTAGCCTTCAGTTCTTCTTCTTCTTCTTCTTCTTCTTCTTCTTCTTCTTCTTCTTCTTCTTCTTCTTCTTCTTCTTCTTCTTCTTCTTCTTCTCCTTCTTCTTCTTCTTCTTCAATTTCAGATTAATTTCATTAATTAATTATTAATTTTAATTAATTAATTATTTATTTAAATATTTTACCCAGAGCCTGAATCACAAAAAAGCCATTTTAGAAATGGTGGCATGCAGATACAACACTACCCAGAAACCAGGTGCTTCATGTGAGAAAAAGCTAGGGAAGAGGAGCCTATCACACATGATAGAGAGAGGACCCTCAGAGCCATGGTGTAAACAAGGGAGGTGCCAGAAAACCCTCACCCCAAATTGGAGGCATTGTAAATCGTTTAATTTGACTGGACCAATTTGATCTTATGATCAGAGTAATAGCAATTTTGTTTGGACATGATTCCAATTGAGATGCCTTTCCAAATATGTCCAAAAAAATTTTTGGAGACCAGCTCTCCCAGGATTGCTGTTATCCACCAAAGGAGAAGTAAAATTAAGAGATAGCTTACGTGTTACACTGGGAAAGCCACAGTTCTGTGTTTTCCAGGGAGATTTTTGTCATATTTCTCTAGACAATAATATTATAGGCCTGCAGAGACAGAAATTAAAGATGTCTTTCCTTAAAACATGCAACTCTTTAGGCTATTACCTGCAAAACATCATCCTTTGCCTCATCCATCTGGATAAGTGCATCTGCATTCTTAGATTCAGAAGTAGTGTGCAGTTGGGTCATGAAAAGGCTGTGGAAGGAGGACATTTTAGCATACTAGTGAGGTTTCTTGTAGATGCAGGAGACAGACTTCAGCTCCAATAGTTTTACTCAATCCAGAGGACTGTGTTCTGTATGGTACATTGAGGATATTTTCTTCTAACAATGTTTGCTTCTTTAATTTATATCCTCCTAAAATGAGTCTTTTTTAATAGGTAATAATGATTAATTTTAGTTTTCCATTTGTTCTAAGGTTAATGAGTTCTAGTGATACAACTTACATGTGGAATGTCATCTAGAGATTTCAAAAATTTCTTATTTGTATACATATTATAAAAGAAGACATGAGTTTTAACTTGATATTTTATAAACTTTTATGTTATTTTATTTTCATGTGGTGCTGAGGATAAAACCCAGGACCTCACACATGCTAGGCAAGTGCTCCACCACTGAGCCATATCTCCATCTGTAATTTAGCATTTTTTTATTTATAAACTTGCTTCTGTAATAATAAAAATAAAATAGAACTACTATTGATGTGAATTCTATAATTTGAGTAATTATAAATTTTTAAATTTTTAGAATGAAATGATATTCTATGTTCAAAACTTCATTTCATAGAGGGCAATATCACAATGCCATAAACTACTTATATTTCTCATAAAGTCTTTGGATCCAATTTAACCTAGAAGATTAAAAATTTCCTTATCCTGTACTCTTTCAGTTAGAAAATGACAAATGAGAGAATCATGATAAAAGGGTTTGGAAGCACACTAAATATTTTTGAAAATCAAATGAATGTACTAGTAATTTCCCATTCCTGATTAAAAATACACAGCAATATAATTTCCAAGTTTAGCGGAGGAATATTTGTGTTCATTTGTTCTTTATGTATTAGTTTCATGTGTGTGTGTGTATATATATATATATGACTATATACATACATATACGCCCTTTCCCATTTCTGTCACAATGGAAATGTCTGAATCTAGTTTTTCTTAAAGGAACATTTAAGTCAGTGGAATCTCATTTTACCCTGATCACTGTACTTAAATTTCTGATTTTTTCACAAACTAGGTTGTTTTTTAGTTCTTTTTTTGTTTGTTTGTTTTTTGTCTTTAGCATGAACAAATAAGTGTAAACCTATCTCATTCTCTGGTCACTGAAACACAAAGAACAAGATGACACAGGAAAGCCAAAGTTTTGGGGAAGAAAAGCAGGATTTGAATTTTACATAACTACATCAATCAGAGAGACAGACTGCACTCTAGTACCCCTTGGGTTTCCCAGTAATGACAGCTTGACATCTTTGAAGAAGCACCTCTCTGGCTTCCTATTTTTTTTACTTTAAGATTAAACAGATCTTAACTTTATGATCCATATAAATTTATTGATCATCAAATATGTGAAAACTCTAAGGCTAGACTCTGGAATGAGGAGTTCTTTAAGTCACTGTGCATGTTCTAGCTTGCATGGTAATTGCTCTCTAATTTAGAAACTGTATGATTACCAAGAGTTTCTAAAAAAATCTATAATTAGAAAGAGGCATATAACTCATATAAGCATATATTACATTAATACATCTGAATAAATGAAGCACGTGAGGTCACAAAACAAAAACATAGAACTAAAACTCCTCACAAAGCTATAAAAAGTGCTGCAATTACAAAGCAAAATAACTGTCTTTTAGGTCCAAAGCATGTGTTATCAAAGTCCTGTAGTGAATAAATGTCTATACCTTCTTTATTCCAAATTTATTGCTGTGCATACATTATCATAATTTGTTTGAAGGATCATGTGTTTATATAGTGTTTCATTTCAAAAAACTCTCTTAAAAGAACTAAGAATTTTTCTTGTAACATCATCCATCACTAATTGTATTAGTACCATAGTTATATGGTGAATTTTGAGCCTATTGGAGAAGTTTGCTTAAAATTTAAAAATTCTGTGTCACTGAAAAGATAGGAGATATATTATATTAAAGCTGACCTTATAGTTTAGGAAATAGAAATCTGTCAAAGGACATATATCCAGGTATTTGGTCATTTTTGAGGTACTGATCTGTGTATAATAAGTAAAATTTAATTTTATTTGCAAATTTATGGAACTGTGCTTCAAAATAAATGTGCCTTGAGAAATAATATTAGTGTATTTAACCTCTTCATTTATGTCTAGAAAATTTATATAATATCATAAAAATTATATGATTTGTGTAGAAATGCTATTCACTGTATAGTATTTTGAGGAGATTCATATATTTGGTATTTTTGCTTCAAATATATTTTGTCAAAAATAAACAGAACTTGGTTATAAAGCTTTTTGTTTTATATTATATCATTGATTTATGGTGACATTATTATTCTCTTTCAAGCACAACTATATATAAAAAATAGTGATTCTTTTTTTTTTTGGTGTTATGTTATCTTCCAAACTTCTTATCCTTTGTGAAAAAAAGATAATTTTGTAGTGCAGAATTACATCCTAATAAAGCCTATTTTATTTCCTCCAATTTTAATCATGGATCTAAATTCATGTTAAAATGTATTGAACATTTTTTATTGTGTATTATAAGCCCATAAATTAACTATTTGACTTAGAGATCTGGATCTTCAAATATACAAGTCTATTTTACTGACAATGAATTAAAATAACAGTAAAAGATAAGCATAAAATGGGATAAACATCCACAATGAAAAGAGGAGGTAATCTCCAGTGACAAAAAGATTTTAAAGACATTCTGGAAAACAGAAAGTCTGGAAGTAGATGAAGGATGCATTTGAGTTCTAATTAGGGATTCCCAGGAGGTGGATTAAGACCATGACTAGGCACCTTGGAAGTCCATAAGTTAGTGTGCTTCAGATAAGCACAATGGAAATAAAGGGAAGGAAGCACATTTGGGCACACAGAATCTGGGGTTGCATTCTAATCTCAAAGAAGGCTTCTGCTTACTCAAAACGAAATTATGGATCTGTCTTGCACTCTCATATTTTCATACTTGAGACATGGAGTGTGATTTACATGAGTCTCAAACAGTCTTGAGTTTAGGAAGCCTTAAATGGTAATAGCCAGAAAAACGATCTTCTAATAATGAAAGACCACTTTCAGCAATTGTCTGGGAAATGAATCCTTCAGTCCTAATGGTGCCATAAAGCATAGTTCCCTATAGTAACACCACAAAAACTCACTTTTCAGTCTAAGTTCTGTACTTAGTTTATGGTACTGGTGAGACTCTATTCCTGAAGAAAACTTATAAGAATGGAAAACAGTGCAAGTAATTATAGTTTTTACAGCTGTGTAGACTGAAAGTCAAATTAATAGTCATCTTATGTCTCTTCTGCTCTTCAATTTAGATCCACTAAACATACTTCTTTTGGTCTCTATACTCATCCCCAAATCATTTGAGGCTCCTCACTATAATTTTCTCAAGACACAACTACTGCACTGATCCTTTTACAATTCATGTATGGAAAGTTAATACTAAAAACTAGAGAATTGGATCATCTGTTTTCAAATTGAATCATCTGATTTTTATCTTCAAATATACAATAGATTTTTATATTTGGATACAGTGGATACCATGGTCATAGACCAATAGTAATATTTTTATTTTTGTTAAGTGTGGTCTGATTCAATTTTAGGCATGATGTATTGGCACTTTATTAGTGGTACTTGCTTAGCATTGCAACATGGAATCAATCTCCTTCTGGTGAGGAGAGTGAATTGACCTACCTAGGATTGTAATTTCTCCTCTTGCTTTCTGTTTTTTTAGTACATAGAATTTAGAGTCCTCAGGTGCAGTTTAAATTTTAGTTGGAATTTTGTTAAACATCCTGTTGGTAAAATGTCCTCTTAAATAATTAGGATTTCTAAAAGTGGAGGATGCAGAGGCATGATGTAAGAAAACATGATTGCCAAGTGCATTAATAGGAGTGATGGTGAGTTAAGACTCTTATACTTTGACACTCTGGTTCCTGGATCTATATAGTGTGTCTCTTTGTAGCACAACCTGATATAATGATGTGAAATTTAAGAAGTGATAGCAACACCATCACCTGTTCCAGAATTCTACCAGGCCAGCAGCTTTTTGTTTCTATTTTTAGATGATAATACAGTGGATACCATGGTCATAGACCAATAGTAATATCTTTGTTTTTGTTAAGTGTGATCTGATTCAATTTTAGGCATGACGTATTGACACTTTATTAGTGGTACTTGCTTAGCATTTATTGTCTGTAAAAGCAAAATTTAAAAAAAAATGTTTGGGTTTTTCCTGGTTAAAATTATTTCTTTGTTAAAAGATGTCCACTTGTTAATTTATTATGAGAAAATGATGAAAAGAATGATGCTGTAACAAGAACCTAGAGATAGATCTCTCCTCCTAGCTGGCTAGATATTTGGAAGAAGCATTTGATAGATAAAATACAGTGAGAGGAAACCACTACGGTACTCAGTCCTCATTCATCCTGTGCAGCATCAGAGGCTGGATAAAAGCAACTAGCCAAGTCCAGTTGTCAACTTGGTTGTCTTGTACAATGTCCATGATATATGTGCTTTGGTATGTGATAGCATGAAATCCCATGATATTTACACTACACTGTCTCTCTGAGAGATCCATCCTTATTACTGTACCCCCAAAATTTTATAGTCTTCAAAGTTCCTTCTGAACCCTTGACCAAGTCTTGATTTCTTAATATTTTATGTACCTTCTTATATACCTTCTTACCTGAGGTAACTTCTTTTTCCACGTGAAATTAAGGATGAAGTGTGCTGCCAAGTATTATGCTCTTTAGAGTTTTTTTTTTTTTTTCAAGGGTAATCCTGAAAGATACTGTACAATGGTGTTATTTTATTTCACTTTACTTCTAAATGAAGATAACTCATATTTATTTCTAGTAATATTTTCATAGAGGTTGGCCAATTTCCTCTTCTATCTGATTCGCAGAAGGGACCTTTTCCCAAAGAAGGAAATGAATAGGTGTTGTATCACACCTTTGCTCTGAAATTGATTGGGGTTTTCTGAGAAAGAGTGTAACTTCAGTGACTATCTTCTTGGTTAGTTATTTGCTTAGTTATTGGTCACACTCTACAAGTGTGACCTCAGGTGAAATGCCAAGGAAGATAGAGAGTAAAATAAGTAGAAGTTATCAATTGATTATACTTTCATAACTGAAGTAAGGTTTGTGAAGTACTATATGACTTGCATATCACTCTGCCTTCCATTTTAAATATTTATTTTATGTATCACCAATAAGCTTCTAAGAATAAAATTTACATCTATTATTTTTCTAATCCTGTTCATGATTTCTCTATTTTCATGATTATATGAATTTTTTATAACTGACACTAACTTGATAATCTGTGTCATTTCCTGGTTTACAAACACTTATTGATTTTTGTCTCTTTTTAGTTATAATTGGCCTCCAGTGACTAAGGGAAGTCTGCTCCTTAGTCAGACTTCAAGTCTGCTCCTCCCAGCCCTGCTTCAGCCTCTCAGCTTCCCAGACCCTCATGCAGATGGTTGTAAATTTTTCCAGAAGCTGTTTTACTGTCTACTTTTCAGGACAAAAAATAAAAATCAAAACTTAAAAAAAGATACTTTAGGGCTGGGGATATGGCTCAAGTAGTAGTGTGCTTGCCCAGTATGAACAAAGCACAGGGTTTGATTCTCAGCACCATGTAAAAATAAAAAAAAAAAAATAAAGATATTGTGTCCACCTAAAACTAAAAATGAATATTTTTTTTTAAAAAAAGATAATTTAAAAAGTAAAATGTAGAGGGAGAAAGTAGCAACATTTTTTTTTTTTGGTAATTAGGCTTTTTTATTTATTTATTTTTATTTTTATTTTTTATTATTAGTTGTTCAAAACATTGCAAAGCTCTTGACATCATATTTCATACATTTGATTCAAGCAGATTAATAGGCTTTTTAAATTTTTTTTTAGTATTTGTCTGATTTTAATGTGGGTCACCCACTAACACTTCATCAAAATAACAGTTTCTTTGCTGAGATCAGGTGACCAAGGAATAGCCACACCCTTGGAACAAACAAAACACACACAAAAAAAAAATAAATAAATAAATAAATAAATAAACAGAATTATCTTTAACCTAACTTTTTATATGATGTCTCAGATCCCCTTAACTTTGCACATTAACTTCTTTGTTCAGTTGAATTGTAACTGCCTTTTGTAGTTGGAAAGATTGTGACTATTGAACTTGAAACATTTTATTCTGGGCATCTTGGTGGTTTCTGGTGAGGTTATGTGGGTGAGAGGGTGAAGGGAAAGTGGGGGATTCTTTCCTATCATAACATAAAATTTCCCCCACAGTCTGTTCTCAGGTGCCAGACCTCAATTATTTCTTACAGTGGTATACTTTGATTATTTTTACTTCCCCTTTACACATAGGTTTTAACAGCATTTTATCAAACTGCACTTATTAAGATCCATTTTTAAAATAAAGTTATAGTTCACCTAACCAGTCTACACTTATTGCTTATGGTTTCACTCACCTGCTATGCCTGTTTTTTGGTCTGAAAAACAGATATATTATTTTCCATATTTTATCCATTTCCCTACATGTATATACTGAAAAGAAAATTAGGTCTGGAAAATTCCATTTTGATTGAATGCAATAATCAAGAAAATAAAATTTAAATATGCTAAATATATCTCCAGATTTTCTCAAGTAGCTATGCTTAAAACAAAGAAAATATCCTGAAATGAAAAACCATGGTCAGCTTCATGAAAGCAAGAGTAAAACCCAAGTATTTATCCTTAATGATGGATTATAGATGATAAATACAGAATAACCACACGATTTAAAGGGAAAATAGTATTCAACCTGGTATTCTAAAATGAAGCAGATTGTCCATCAATGATAAATAAAAATAGATTTTCATAAATAATAAATATCTAAAAAGTTATTTTCCGTGCCTCATTTCAAAGAGAGTTACTCAATATAGAAGAAATTTTTTTTTTTTTTTTTTTTTAAAAATGGAGCAGAGTTTGTGGACAGAAACAGTGGCTCTAACTGCAGAGCTCAAGAAAGTTATGCTTATTCTGCAGTAGAACTTGAAAATATTTTTTAGCATACCTCAGTCCTACCTTTAAAATGATGGTTTAATAGAAATATTAGCTAGTAAGTAGTCAAGTGATTGAATGTAGAAAAAGTTAGAAGATTCTAGTGGTCTATTTTTCTCACCACAAAAAAAAATGAATATTAGAAAATACAGGAAAAACAGAGTGATGAAAAAAGAAAGTAAAAATGCACTAAACACAAATAATGGAAAGCCAAGTTCTGTATATGAAACACAGTAAAATGTGCACTTTTTGTAAAATTTAATGGGAAAGAAGAAAGTAGAATTGATTGTTCTTGATGGTAAGAACATCCCTCCATGAGTAGCCTTCATGTCCTGATATTGGATGTCAGAAAGGCTAATAAATTAGAGAAAGAAATCATTCTTACTTATGGTGTGTGTTTTGTGATGAAAAGTATCTTAAAGTCAAATTTGTGAAAATGCTTATGGGTTTTTAACCTTCATAAATTTTCTGTAGACAAAGAATGCAACACATAATTATTTTTTAAAGAGAATAACTAAATGAGGAAGCATGAACACAGGGACTTGTAACTATTAAAAAATAGAGTGGGGTGTGGTGGCCTGTACAGATGCTGATACTCAGAAATAATAAAGTGTCCAATGTAAATTAAGCAAGAAATCACAGAACACATACCATAAATGATAATCAGTTAAATGCTAAATCCTTGTAATATTTGATTGATTAGGCCTGAAGAAAAAGAATTGGCCCCATAAGTTAAATTGGTTTTCCTCCCTCTCTCATTGCAATTAGAAAAAAATATTGGGATCACCTAAAACATTGTGTAGCATCTTCTATTTATATTTCAAGATTATGATCAATATAATCAGACAATCAGATATAATCAGATCAATACAATCATACCTAGTAGTAGGTATGGCTAAATTTAGTTTCCTTTTAAAACTTTACATAGTTGCAGATAGAGTGTAGGCTGCTGATTTGGGTGTAAATTTTGGAAACTACTGTTTTATATGGCACTGGGGATTGAACTTGGGGTGCTTTATCATATATATATAACTATATATATATATATAAAGTTATTTGGTACTTTGTTTTGAGACCTGGTCTCACTTAGTTACCAAGGGTGGTCTTGAAGTTGTGATCCTTCTGCCTCAGCCTCTATGATATTTGGGATTACAGGTATATACCACCACATCAGGCCTGGACACTAGTTTTTTTTTTTTTTTTTTTACATGCATCTAATAATCAAAATTATTTTAAATATTTTTGCCTATTCTTTGATATAAAATATTCAATACTATCTTACCAAATTGGTTTTGACCCTAATATTTTTTTGAAAAGGCCAATATTCATGTTTGTCTTACCATAACAAGATTTACTCATTAGATTCTATCCTGAGTTAGCAAGTCAATTTTATCCATGTTTTAGAAAAACAAATTGCTATAAATTGTTCTGCTCATGGTTTTAATAGAAGTACCTTCCTCTTAGTCAACCAGATGTTTATGATTTGATTGTTTCTCTTTTAAATTTCTTCTTCTGATTTCTCTGATGGTGTTTTCTATATTTAATAGTCAGCTTCATTTAAAAGCACTTGTTTATGTGAAAAGTAGATACTAAGGGAAATAAATATCTGGAAGAAATTCATAGTACTCAATATGTTTCTCATGATTATATACAGTTTCCTCCCACCATTCTGGGATTTCAATTTATAGAGCTTTAAATGACGTCCATTCCTCACTATATTTCACTATCAGCACGTGCAGAAATAATTTCTCAACAAATTTATATTAAATAAGTAGCAATTTCAAGAAAACCAGATATAATTTACACCTGTGAAATTAAACAATATATGTGGAAGTTTGCTAAAGAATACTTGGCATATTCAAAGAATAAAATGAAGAAACTTACCACAATTGTTGCTTTCCTTTATGTAATAGGGCACAGTTTATTGACATGTTGTTTCAAAGACATTAACATTTTCCTCATGAAAAAATAGTTGTTAGTCTTTAACATAAATTTTACTTGATTTTTTTTTTATTTTTACCCATTTATCTTGCACACTGAGAAGGTATTTGCTGGGGTAAAACACAGTGAGATACTGATCAATCAATTGTATTTTCAACTAATGTTGTAAAATGCATCTCTGACACATTTGCTTGTTTTCATTTTATATAATAGTATTATGCACAATCAGCATGAGAAGAATTTGCTCATTAATTTTGGTATCAATAGTGGGTTAGGTACATTGAAATGATGTTGAGAAAATTACAACTATAATGCTGGAATCTCCCAATTCTTTGTTTTCATCTTTCCTGTGGTGCTTCTTCTCTTGATATTAGTATGTTAACTTTAATTTGCATTGTCCATACAGTTTCTTAAAACATAAGACACTTAGAATTGAGGAAATCACACATAGTAAGTTTATTTCATAAACTGATATAAGACTCAATGAAAGACTTCAGCATTATTAATGTACATTTTATCAAAATTCCATTATATCACAATGGTATATACAGTATTAAAATTTTATATAGCTAAAGGTTTTTTTTTAACAATGAATGATAGGCACCCTAAGCAAGTATGTAGTTCAAATTATTCATTTACTGAGCTTCATTCATTCATAATATAATAGTTGACAAAAAACACACACCAGAGTGTTTTTGAAAAAATTGTTTGGTGAATTACTAACAATACAGCATGAAATTTTTATTTATTATTGGTTAATTATACCCACATCTTACTTACATAGTAAGATTGTTATAATATTCAATAAGTAGTAGCTAAAATCATGAAATACCACATACCATATTGTACAGATTATATAAATGCTCTGATTAGTTCTTCATTTTTTTCACAAATATTTACCAGGCACTTACTATATGCTAATTAGAAATAAGTTTATTATAATTATTTCAGATATTTTTTAAAAACTGCAAGACCTCATTTGAAAAGAGCAATATAGATTTCAGAAGTAACTACTGCTTCTCTAGTGAATAATGTGTATAGAAATCTGCTAAGGTCTTGGGGTATGCAAATATATTTGAGATGCATAAGAGAATACATATGAAAAAACAGTAGTATTTATTATGTTATTTAAATAAAGTGAAATATCATACCAAAGGTTTAAAAAATTAACTTTTGGGGAAAAAAAAGCAAAAGGGTGCACTAGTATTTGACATACCGTAATAATAATTTTTACTATAATTAGTTGATTCTGAGTCTCATTTCACTCTTTACTTTAATTATCTATCCATTGTGTTAAGAACCCCTATAGGTGTTAAACTATATAAGGTACATATATTGTGGTGTGAGGTGTTATTGGAAAATATTAGCATTCAGTGAATAATGCCATCAATTTTCTGTTTTGCAATATTAAAGAACTATTTCAGATTTATTGCAATGGATAGCTTTGTTTAAATGTAACAGTAGTTTTTCAATGTAGAAATTACTAAGAATAATTTAGGTGTTCTCCAAAAGTCTGTAACAACCATATTTGACTAACTTTGTGTCATAATGTATAAGAAAAGTTGCTTCCCTACCTCAAACCAGACATCATTGGAATAATCTTGTGTAGTATCAACACATACAAGTTTAGATGAGGACTTTTGCTTCTTTTCTCCTTTTACTTCCCACCTACAACATGGCTTATTTTTCATAAGCATATTTCTATGCTTGTTCAAGCTCTCACGAATCTCAGAATTCAGTAGGAGGGATCCCTGACAATCTAGAAACAAACATATCTGAGATAGTGTATAGATTAATATATGAAGAAGTTCAAGAAAACATTGATCTGGCCATGAGATGGTGCGGTAACTATATAGAAAGCTAAAAGTTGAAATTGAAGGAAATATAATACTCCTGAGAATTACTATGAATCATGTAGTTTTTGGAAGCAGATATTTTAAGTAGGAAGCTCTTGAGACTGATGTCCACTGCATCTTTTATATGAATATTTGTTCTGGTTTTGAGGGCCACCATATTTTAGCCAGTAAACTTTTGGCTTGATATAGCATGATCAGAAAGCCCAGCATTCTGTTTTTATACCTAGGCATGGTTTACTAAACATTCATTGAGTTTTTGCACAGACTTTTCCCTTATTTTAATATACCTAGCCCATTAGTCTTGTCACATTCAAATTCATTCATTCTTCAAAAAGTAATTTAATTAAATTCCCTATTGTCTTTAAAATAAAAAAAAAATCAACCTAAAATAATTTCTATACTCTAAAGCATTTTATTGTAGTATCTAGAATCTTTATAACTACTAAGAAATGACATTCTAGGTCTCTTTTTTACCATTGTCTCTCTCATATTACTTTCATTATAATTTGAGTATGTCTCCCAAATGCTCATGTGTTTGGAACTTAGTTTCAAAGGGAGAGAGTTGGAAAATAGTGAAATGTTTAAGAAGTGAGACTAGTAAATTGTGGTTAGATCATTGGGGGAGATGTTCTTGGAGAGGGTTAATGTAACGTTCATGGGGCACAACATAGTTCTTATTAAAGCCAGTTGTTACAAAAGAGTAAGTCTTTTTTCTGAATTTCTCTGACTTCCTGTCTCATTATGTTCTCTCTACCTCTCAAATGAGCCCTCACCATAATGCCACCTCATGTGTAATGCAGGTGAAGGAGCTGTCACAGGAGCTGAGAAGATTCTGGTAAAGTGCACTTAAATCTTCAGAACTATGTACTCAAAACTATATTTTTATTTATTTACAAGTTGTAGTTAGACACAATACCTTTCTTTTATTTATTTATTCATTTTTATGTGGTGCTGAGAATTGAACCCAGCTTCTTGCATGTGACAGTTGAGCACTCTACCACTGAGCCACAACCCCAGCCTCTCAGAAAATATTTTATGCATTTATATCTTTTTATACATTGGCCTGCTTCTGGTATTTTTCTAAAACATTATAAAACAGACTAAAACAACCTCTGTGTCTTATTTCTAAAGAAGACAGGTGAGACTTTGCAATGTATTATCAAAAAATTCTGTAAAAGCTTTAGAATTAAAACTGTTATGCACTCACTGAGTGACTTTTAGTGAGTGATTAAATATCTTTGAGTCTAAGGCATCTTACTATGAGAGTGAGTAGAACATCTAAGATTACATTTTAAAAGCTCTGGTATAGTTAAGATGGCAATGGCTTAGCATTTCTGATTCTTATTTGTTTTTATATTTCAAAGGTTGCCGCAGTCTGGCTGGGCACAATCAGAAGCCACTTGTCAAAAGAAACTAACTTTATTTTTAGAACCACACACGCCAAACAAAACAGCCTCTCAGGAAAAATCCTCAGAGCCTCAACTCCCACCACCGGCTTTCCACAAGCCTCTCTCTCCCCACACAAGCTTCTTTTCACCTCCCCCAATCCTCCTGCTCTTGAGGCCGATTGGCTGGGTCACGTGAGCGGAGCCAAAAAAGTCCCCCAATGAGCAGCTCCATGGTCTGAAAGGGCAGGGAAACAGTCCAATGAGCATCACCACAGAGGAGCCAATCAGCTAGATGTTGCTGGGGCCGCTGTGAGCCAATCATCAGCCGGCAGCTGGAAGTTTGCTGGGGCCCCTTCGGCTGTGGCTCTCAACAAAAGGTGATATCTTGTATTTCTTATATTCCTCATGGTGCTTAGGTTAATGTATTACCATTTACTTTGGGACTCAAATATGTGGAATTTGTTTTGTTTAGTAAAGCAAAAGCAAGACTGGTACCTTAGAATATAGCAAAGACTCTATGAGAATGTCTTTATTTTTAATGGGAAGAATTGTCTCATTGCTAATGATTATAGAGGGAATTTACATCTTGATGACACCCATTAATCAGAAAAAGTCTGAAATGACTAGATGAAAACCATTAGAAAACCATGAATAAAGAGACAGATTAAAAAAAAAATAGGTTTGTCTAGCACCATTTTGAGTCTCCTATTAGAGTACAAATTATAGTATTTTTTTCTTACCAGTGAAAGGACTCAAACACATGTAGCTGCATTTTAAGCCTCCTGTAATCACACAAGTCACCATCAATCATAATACCATTGTAGGAAGAGAAATATAGATCTTTGTCGGCAGAAAAATCAAATACAAAACGTGCAATTTGCCTTATGCAAAAAAAGACCTCATTATTTATGTCATACTTCTTTTTAGCTCCCAGGTTCCATATCTTTGAGCTCAAGATATTAAACCAGAAGAAAGTGGATTTGTTTTATGCTAGATGAGTTAAGAACTGATATAATTAGAATGTAGAGTAAACATATTTTGATTTGGGATTCAGTTGTTTCAAGTATGATGGCTTGCCCAGGAAAGTAATGCAGGAAATTTTGTCCTCCACTTCATCCAAATTGTATGGAAAAATTATTATTTGTTTAAATTAAAAGTGGAAGCCACAGGCAATCTACAACCGGTATTTAAAGGTCATGATGAGACATCAAAGTGCAGTTGTTTTTCTCATGTTTTTGTATCATTGATTGCTGTGGATTTTGAATATTTGAAATATAAAAACTATATTTAAAAATAAACTTTAATATTCTTTTGTATTTTAAGGTAATTTTAAGGCTCATAGCCTAGGGTCATAATATCCAGTATAATTACCTCATATTTTTCTAATGCAATCCCAAGACAAAGGAGTTGGGATATATTTTTCATGAAAAAAAATTTCTACTAAGTAAAATTATGTTGTTCCATGTATCATACTTTTCTATGCAGTATATGTTTGGCCTTAAAATTAATAGAAGTAAATGCCTTGATGGGACTGCCAAAAGGTTTATATTATCTTGTCCTGGTGAATATTGTGGCAGAATATATGGAGGATGAAACAGAAAATTTCTAAAATTGTGTATTTTTGTGGCTGGAAACTGTTGAATGTTACATCATTGTTATTAATGAAAAAGACTGACTGAAAGCAGCAATGTTCTTTAAGCGTACATACGTGAACAAATTTTTTGTTAAGCAAAAATGCCCTGTGCAGCCAGGAATGGCTGAAATACATTATACTTAGACTCTGGTAATCTCAGTTTTTTTTAACTCTAACTAGTAAATTTTTCTTGCTCAATAAATTTCTCTCTATTCCTTTTGTTGCTTTTAAAACCAAGGAGGAATACTTGTCTTTTTTAACTTTCTGGATTGTTTCCCAATTTGACTGCAATAAAATATGAGAAAACTTCTGGAAAATTTTACAAAGCATACAAATGGAAGTGAATAATCTTTGCTTACTTTGTGACTCTTTTTCATTCAAATGCTGTTGTAGCTCAAAGTGGGTAACTTATCATTCTTCAATTACCTTTAACTGTTTATATGTCCATTTTTGCCCTAGCATTTGGAAACCACACTTCATCCACTACGGGTCTCTTGCTTAAGTCTTTTTATTTCTATATTTTTATTTCTAAATTGTTTTCATTTTTATTTCTATATTGTTGTGTGTTGATCCAATTGATTTTACTTCTCATTTAGTGTAGTTTCATGTATAATTAAATTTGTATAAATATGTCTATATTGGAGAGTGTACAATGTCCGCAGACCTTGTTCTTAGGCATATGTTGCTCTGAACTCAGTACTTCATGAATTATATGTAATGTTACTAAAATTGTGAATGATATCCAATATTTTTGTATGGATTCTGTGTATAAGAAGCTTTGACCCTATTGTACCTTAAAAGCCAACATTTTATGATAAGAAACTTAATCTTTACATACAACCTTCTCAGTTTACCTCTTACTACTTGGTCCTCAGAAAATTAGACTACAAAACATAGCTCATTGATTATTTTGTCATAAGTATAAGGCCTCATTCAACCTTGACTCCACATCCATTTCTCTAATTCCTGCCCTGAAATAACACTACCTATAGAATAACAAGAACATCAGAATTTAATAGTGTACATGAAAACAATGATCATTGACCTCATTCCATGAAAAATGAAATGTCTCCAATGAGGATGAAGTCTAGAAGGCCATTATGCACACAAGAAAGATAAAGCTCTTCTTTCATGTAAGAACTACCTTTAAGTTTGTGGGAATTCAGTATATTAAAATCACTAGGAAATGTTAAAAAGTTAAAATTTTAAAATTTATAAATCAAGATATGAAAATCTGGGGCTTATTTTCCTATATCTATATCCTTCTTATAACTCTTAATTTCACCATAAATATAAACAGAAAAAAATAATGATCTGACTTATGCAAATTGTATTCCATATTAAGTTTGATTAAAATGTGTAAAAGCATTAACAGATGCTAGAGTATTATTCACTCAACAGTATGTTTAACTGTTACTAGGACATTTAGTCAAGTGGAACACTATGATGTCTGTCATTTAACAACAGGATGCAATACATGAGTGTTAACACATAAACAAATATTCAGTTATAAAGACATATTGCCTACATAATTTAAATATAGGTTAAAAAATGCACTGTAAACCTGGCATGATGATCCATGCTTGTATTCCAAGCAAATTGGGAAGCTGAGTAATTTCAGAAATTTAAATTCAGCCTCAGCAACTTAGTGTGGTTTCAGCAACTTAGCAAGACAGTCTCAAAATTTGAAAAAGTGGAGAGAGGGCTTAGGAATGTGGCTCAGTGTATAAACATACCTAAACATAAACTTAAATACAAAAAAAAAATAAAGTTTAAAATATTACACTTCAGTGTTAAACATCAAAAATAGATTTCATATAATTCTTTTCTCAGTATTCAAAAGTGAAAATAGTAATTTTTGATTTAGAAAAATAATTATATTCTTTCAAAGATGAGGTTTCTTCACTATGCATATATGATATTTATGACTGATATTTCTACAAAATAACTTGATAATGCTTAATAAATTTAAGCAAAATTTAAAGACAACTACTTGTTTTCTAAACTTAAATGAGTTCTGTATTTTACTCATTCTCATATACATCAAGTGTAATATATAGATAATAACTTTACTATACTCTCACATTTATTATAAATGTTTCATCATTATATAAGGCATACATTTTGGACAAAATCTGTTCAATGTTCACTACTAGTATGAGTTTTCAGATGTTCAATGAATTTAAAATTTAAATACATTTTGGAAATATTGTTTAACTTTTTAGAGTTTCTGGGCACAATGAATTCTCCAAAAATAAGCAGTGTTTAGAAAACATGTAGCTACATTTTTTTTCCATTTGTATTTTCTATAACCAGTATGTATCCCCAGGTGTTGAGTATTGCTGAATAATTTTTAGAGGCATTGTCACATTGTCAATTTTCACATTTCAAAATTTTCTCTACGCTATGGTTATTTTGGTGAATATTAAATATTGTCCCTTTCTTAGAGTAATGGTACAATGATCTCATTTGTAGAGCTTCTCTCCAGTGTGTTTTCTCTGATGCCTAGTAATATATGATATATAATTAAAATGTTTATACATTCTCTACATTTTGATGTCTTCTTCCCAGAATAAGTAGCCTAGTGGTGAAAATAATTGATTTCTTATTAAAAGCTTTGCTGCATTGTTTCAATTTGTAGGGGTTCTTTTCTGTATACATTCTGTTGTTAATAAGGTTTAGTCTTTCTTTTTTTTTAATGCTTATTTTTTAGTTGTAGTTGGACATAATACCTTTATTTCACTTATTTATTTTTATGTGGTGCTGAGGATCGAACCCAGGATCAAAAACCTGCAAGGCTAGCACTCTACCACGGAACCACAACCCCAGCCCCAAGGTTTAGTCTTTCTTTAAAAGTATTATTACTTTATTCACATTTCAAATACACCAGGATGTCTTCTACTGTGGTGAATAAAGTTTTATTTTTTATTAAAAG
Source organism: Marmota flaviventris (assembly GCF_047511675.1). Lineage (NCBI taxonomy): Eukaryota > Metazoa > Chordata > Mammalia > Rodentia > Sciuridae > Marmota > Marmota flaviventris. The sequence continues at coordinate 129,615,452 of NC_092506.1, forward strand.
CTTTTCCACATTATTCACTTTTGTAGGGCTATTCTCCAGTGTGAGTTCTGTTGTGGGGAATAAGACCTGTTTTATTGCTAAAAGCTTTGCACACTCCTTATGTTTGTAAGGTTTCTCTTCAGTGTAAATTCTTCTGTGGCAAATAAGGTGTAATATTTGAGTAAAAACTTTGTCACATATTTTGCATTTTTGAGGCTTTTCTCCAGTGTGAGTTCTGTTGTGGCAAATAAGGTGTGATTTTTGACTGAATGCTTTGCCACATTCTTTAAATTTATAAGGCTTCTCTCTAGTGTGAGTTCCTCTGTGCCAAATAAAGACTGATTTTTGAGTAAAAGCTTTGCCACATTCTTTACATTTGTAGGTCTTCTCTCCAGTGAGTTCTGCTGTGGTGAAGAAGGTCTATTTTTGACCAAAAGCTTTGCCACATTCTGTACATTTATAGGGCATCACTCCACTGTGATTTCTGCTCTGGCGAATAAGGTTTCATGTGTCACCAAAGCTTTGCCACATTCTGTACATTTGTAGGGCTTCTCTCCAATGTGTGTTCTGCTGTGGTAAATAAGGTCTGATTTTCAACCAAAAGCTTTGCCACAATCTTTACATTTATAGCGCTTTTCTCCAGTGTGAGTTCTCCTTTGCCAAATAAGGTGTGATTTTTGACCAAAAGCTTTGCCACAATCTTTACATTTGTAGAGCTTCTCTCCAGTGTGAGTTCTCCTGTGGCAAATGCAGCAGCACTCCTTGGGGAGATGATCCGAGGCTTTGCTTAAGGATGCTTTGCAGTTTTATTTGAGGAATAATCTCAGACAGCTGCCTGCTGGTTAACTTGACCCCAGGTTGCCAAAGGCACCACGTGGGAGGCGAGGGGTCCTTTCTCATTGACTCCCACCTGGGGTACAGCTACCCCTGTTCCTCTCCTCACCTAAGGGCTGGGTCTGCAGATTCGTGCTCCAGCTTAGCACCAGGCCAGCTGGGAGCCGGATTGCACAGTCACCTTCTGCTGTCACACTGCCAACTCAGCATGGTGTTTTCGGGAGATTAATAGTTCAAGGAGAGAAAGTATTTACACCCTTTGGGGAATAATAGTGTTGTTAGCTTTTGAGAGCCATCCTGTTTTTTTTTATTTTATTTTATTTTTATTTTTTCATTTTGGTCAGAGAAACGGTGTGCTTAATGAACGACCGTGGCAAGCATTGGGAATGAGGTTGTGTTGCTATTCCCAGGATGCTGCTGAGGAGGTCATAGTGTGTCGTGACCCCTCGCCAGCAAGGGAAAACACGACACAGGATTCTTCTTTCAGCAGTTTATTCAGGCCTTGATTCAAGTATCATCTTCTAGCGACCCCCCGCCGAGCGCCCAAGCACAGCCTAATAAAGCCTCCTGCATACCAATCCCAAGCTGCCACGTGGATCTTTCTCATAGGGTGGTAAGGGATTGTGCACCAATTCTCCATAAAAGGAGTTGTTTATCACAGGCCACAGTGGAAGCCGGCGCCATCTTCTAATGGCGGCCACGGTCTATAGGAACGGCTCACCACAATAGTGAAGGACAACGCATCCTGAGATCTTTGAGAGATGTCAGAGAGCCCCATGTGGCACGGAGTGGATTCTCCTTCCAGCTCCTCCCCAGCTGTGAGTACAGCTGTTCCCTGGAGGGCATTTTCTATACTAGCCTCTCCCACTTTCTATTCTGGTGCCCAGCTGTGCAGACAGGATGTAGGATAGTAAGACACCCCTTAATTTGGATCGGTTAGGGGTGAGGCTCAAATGAATAACCGAGCCTCTAAATCAAAGGCCTTTTTGAAGTCTTTTTTTTTCACTCTCAGATTCAAATGTTACTTACCAACAGACGTAACCCCCCAAGGACCTCCTTCACTCACTGACAAAATTAATGAGTCATAATCAACTTGTTCCAGTTACTGCCCTGAACATATTCTGGATATTATTCTTTTTTTGGTGGTGGGGGGAGGGTACCAGGGATTAAACTCAGGGGCACTGGACCACCAAGCCACATCCCCAGCACTATGTTGTAAACAAAATTCATTTATGCTTCATCTATACCTTATATGCATGACCTGAAGACAAGGTCTTACTGAGTTGCTTAGTGCCTCACTTTTTTTGCTGAGGCCTGCTTTGAACTCATGAATCTTTACATTTGTATGGCTTCTCTCCAGTGTGAGTTCTGTTGTGGCAAATTAGGAGTGATTTTTGACCAAAAGCTTTGCAACATTCTTTACATTTGTAAGGCTTCTCTGCAGTGTGAGTTCTTATGTGGCAAGTAAGGTATGATTTTCGACAAAAAGCTTTGCCACATTCTTTACATTTGTAGGGCTTCTCTCCAGTGTGAGTTCTCCTGTGGCAAATAAGGTCTGATTTTCGACCAAAAGCTTTGCCACAATCTTTACATTTGTAGGGCTTCTCTCCAGTGTGAGTTCTGCTGTGGCGAATAAGGTGTGATTTTTGACGAAAAGCTTTGCCACATTCTTTACATTTGTAGGGCTTCTCTCCAGTGTGTGTTCTGCTGTGGTAAATAAGGTATGATTTTTGACCAAAAGTTTTGCCACATTCTGTACATTTGTAGGGCTTCTCTCCAGTGTGAGTTCTGCTGTGGTAAATAAGGTCTGATTTTTGACCAAAAGCTTTGCCACAATCTTTACATTTGTAGGGCTTCTCTCCAGTGTGAGTTCTGTTGTGGCAAATAAGGTTTGATTTTTGACCAAAAGCTTTGCCACAATCTTTACATTTGTAGGGCTTCTCTCCAGTGTGAGTTCTGCTGTGGCAAATAAGGTTTGATATTTGACCAAAAGCTTTGCCACAATCTTTACATTTGTATGGCTTCTCTCTAGTGTGAGTTCTGCTGTGGCAAATTAGGGTTGATTTTAGACTGAAAGCTTTGCCACATTCTTTACATTTGTAAGGCTTCTCCCCCGTGTGAGTTCTGATGTGGCAAGTAAGGTTTGATTTTTGACTGAAAGCTTTGCCACATTCTGTACATTTGTAGGGCTTCTCTCCAGTGTGATTTCTGCTGTGGAAAATAAGGTCTGATTTTTGACCAAAAGCTTTGCCACAATCTTTACATTTGTAGGGTTTCTCTCCAGTGTGAGTTCTTCTGTGGTAAATAAGGTGTGATTTTTGACCAAAAGCTTTGCCGCAATCTTTACATTTGTAGGGCTTCTCTCCAGTGTGAGTTATCCTGTGGCGAATATGGTTTGATTTTTTACTAAAAGCTTTGCCACATTCTTTACATTTGTAGGGCTTCTCTGCATTATGGGTTCCTCTGTGGCAAATAAGACCTTTTTTTTTACTAAAAGCTTTGCAACATTCTTTATATTCATAGGGCTTCTCTCCAGTATAAATTTTCTGGTGATGAACAAGGCCTGACTTTTTATATGATTTCTGGTGTTCACTCTCACTTGTAGTTTTCCATATTTTCTTTTTTGGTAAAAAGTCCAGATCACAACTTCCATATTTTGCACATATCACTTCATGTAATATATGTTTTAGGCCCTTTTCTAGTGAATATTCTTGGATATGATTAGGAGTCATGGCTGAAATAAACAACAACAACAAAAAAAAACAATACCTATTAGACTGGGATAAATATATTTTGCGTACATAACATGAAATTGAGGTAAAATAAGTACATCAGGAGTGTAGCAGATTAGTAAGTCCAAAGTCACCATAAATCCAAAAAATATATTAGTTCAATAAAAATGTACAGAAAAAATTACCTTGAGAATATTATCCAAATTCTTGTAGATACCACAGTATCCAAGAGGAGTACATCATTAAGAAGACTAATATAATAAAGTGTAGAAAAGAATCATTAACAGCCTTTTGTCCTTCATAAGATAGTATTGGGTATTTAGAAAATATCTACCAGCTACCTTCACTGTCAGTAGAATAAGAGAAATGTAAAACATATACAAACATTTCTGGCTTTCTCAAAGAGTGTCCAAAAAATGGTTTTTGTCTACCATGACATAGAGACATGAAAATAACTAGTAGATTTTGAATGATAATACCATAAATATTCAACAAGGGTAAAGAGGCAATGGACTCTTAAAAAGAAATATGAACAAAAAGTTTACTAAGAAATATACACATATATATCTATAAAGTTTCTTGTAAAAACATCTTAAGAGACAATAAAAACCTTGCATAGACTATGGCCATAATATTTGGATGAATTCAACACATGACAATCAAGTATAATAAATTGATTTTTATATTTTTACATTCATCTGAGAATTTCCTTTATTGACAAATACCACTTTGTTTATTTATAAATATATCATGGTATTTTGTACTATATATACAAGGTAAAATGACTAAAGAGAATAAATTAACAATCATTAGTTCATATAATTATCAATTTTGTTCTTACAATGCATTGTATTCCTTCTACTAGTATTTGTGAAGAACATAATACACTCACTATGTGGTAAAATAAACTCTTGACCCTATTATGCTCAATAAATTAAAAATATGAAGACTTTTACTATAATATAAACCCTACACAAAACACAGTAACTGGTGAGCAAAATTTTGCTCAGTAAATTTCTGACTTCCACATGTGAATCAAATGCTCCTACAACTTAATATCTGCATGCCACCTTTCACTTAATTCAAAATGCTGCATATATTTCTTATAACAGTTTAAGAGACAAAATATTTTATAACTAAATAATAATAGTATATAAGTACATATTTTTAAACATTTGACATTGATGGGCATGAACATTGAGTCCCTAGCTTTAATACTGAGAAAAATGTTGGCACTAAACACAAAAGCAGAGGTATCTCTTCAATTTTCTGATTTAACTGTTCATGGATACATATTTAGTACTGGCAATTCTGGATCTTTAGGTCATCCAACTTTTAATGTTTCATGTGTAATGCTTGAGATTACCCCAAAAATTCTATATCATGTACTACAACAAGTCTTTTTAAAATTGTTTGAGCCGTACTGTTTCTAAATTTCTGTGAATTCTCTCAAACATGACGTACTTTTGCATCACCTCCCAATTAGCAAATATTACAAGGATGCAGCACTGTTCTTGCATATTGTATTTTATTTAAAAGTTTTTATACTTTTTTCCAAAAATGGAATATATAATCTACTGATGGCTCCTTAAATGAACAAATGAAAAATAGTACAGCAAATATAAGCAAAGTGAAGCATAGCTAAATCCAAGAGACAAAAAAACAAAAATAAAAAAATTAAGAATTCAACATTAGGATACTGACAGTTATGAATTACTCAAAGAACACTAAATAACTATTTTTAAAAAGTTTAGAGAGTGAAATTGAAAAATATTAACATCAATGGGCACAATGTTTATGTGAATAATTTTCTAAGAAAAAAATGAGAGGGGCATTCCTAGTGTGCAAATCCAATATTCTACAAATATGGGAGAGGCTTATCGAGCAGTACCAAGTTTAAGACAAGACTAAGCAACTTGTAAAATACTGTAAAAATTAAAAATCTATACGATATATAAAGAGAAGTGGGATATATATATATATAGTGTGTGTGAAAATAATACAAGCATGCCAGAATAAAAAACAATGATCCAGAAATTAAATCACTAATCAAAATAAAATATATTAAAAAATTACAAAGTAGAAGTATAATGGCTTATTCACTTCAAAATATTTATGATTACTAATGCATTATTGCAAAACACAAAACAAAAGAAAAATTTAATAACAGAATTGAATCTAAAATAGAAAATTTCAAGTAAGTTCCATCAGAGAGCATGGAAAGAAACCAAGCATGATCTGCTCCTAGAGGCCCTATTTGTTTAAAGATGGATAATGCTCCTGCCTTTACATCTCATCCTTTTGCACAATTTTTAATCAATGGGATATAATTTTAAATCATGAAATTTCTCATAATTCTTTTGGATGAGCTTTTGTTGAGTGAGCAAATTGTATCTTAATAGTTGCCTTTTAAAACAGAAACAAATAAATATCTAGCCTCTATTATATTAATATGCATTAAATATTGTTTTATTTACAGTTAATGTGCTCAATATACAACATAAAGTTAATACTTAAAATTGGTCATCTGCATTGAAGAGACATTTTATTCTCAAACAGCCATTACAAATAAAATTATGTAATATATGAGGTTCCACCTGACCAGCATGACAAGCTCCTATGCCTTTGCTCATGTGGGGAAAAGCATAGACTGCTACACGTATGCTAACATGTCCTGTTTGGACTCTAGCTTCATGCTTGAAAAATAGCAATGACAAATGTACATCAGTGACTTCACAAGCTGATTTCTAAGTTTCATTTAATCCTGGAAGATAAGAGTTCATCCAAACAAGAGAATAATCATTCTCCTCAAAAGAGGAGAAACATTAAAAGAGGACCCCAAGATACTTAAATTCTAGTTACTTGTTGACATATAAAAACATTAACAGACTCAGCTGAACAGGTGTTGGCTAAAATGGGGTTAGAATATACTCTAGATAACTTTGTTACTGCTTTGATTGCTAAACTCACACAAAACTCTGTAAATGCTTTGGTTTTAACAACAATTTTGCTCTGTTTTTGTACACTAGCTCTGGGAAATTTAGTACTGCCAGATCGTGGACTTTAAGAACCCATTATAATATCTTGACTCACTTGCATAAAATTGTTATACACCTGCAAAAATGTCTTATGGTATTCATTGTTGTCTTAGCAGAATAATGTGTCCTTACTGTCCAAATAATATTTAATAGGTCAAAATCCTGTGCAATTTATTCATAAAAGATCTATTCCTCTTGATAAAAACTGATGATTCAGTGAAGCTTCTCTCTAAGGCAGAATTTAACGCTTTGACATTCTCCTTGCTGGGTTTACCTGGACTAGCTCTATGAGCTTATAAAACTACTATGAAACTTGCCTATACTATCATAAACAGTATTAGTCATGCCGCCATGGATGTAAATATGCTTAATGAAGAACAAAAACAACATTGTCAAGCCATACTTGACAATTATGCTGCAATTAATTGTCTGTTATTGTTACATCATAAAGGATATCAGAAGTTTAATACCACGTGTTCCTTCAATTTAAGTTATGATAGTAATTTTATTTCAAAAGACTTAGATTACCTTAAAGATATCATTAATAAGGATCAACAAGATGATGGATTTTAGACTTGTTGGATTGGTTAACTTCTTGTTTACTCAATTTCATCTGGGTCAAAAATATTCATAGGTGGATGTTTACTAATGTTGGAACTTGCTGTTGTCTATGCTTGCCCTATTTTTTGCCCCCACCAGCATTAAGGAGACAAGTAATATTATTTATTCAAAAGGCCTTTAAAAAGAGGGGAGGTATTAGGTATTCTGATCTTGGAATTGACAGGAAAGTGTGGGGGTGATTGTAACTGTCACCCTGAGTCCCACAATTGTAAAGCCCAGCAGTTTATCCCTGAAGATATTAAGACAACTCTACAGGTGCACTATGTAGTTTCTGTGGTAATGTCCTTAGGGAGAGGGGCTCTATATTTGTATTACCTGGACCTAATCTTGGTTAGATAGCACATGGGGTTAAAGAAACACTGTGTTAGAATGTAGTAATGGTATCAGAAGCTATGTAATTTTGGGGTGTTATATGTGCAGCTGTTAAGAGGGGTGACCAGTTTTTTTTTTTTCTTTTTTCCTTTTCACTGTGTGTGTGTGTCTCTCTCTCTTCTGTTTGCTCCTTTGAAGGTTTCCTCACAAGAAGATTTGAAACAGATCATGCTGGCCCTCACAACAAAAGCTAAGTTTTGATGGTTATTCTGAATAAACTGGGACATCACTAAAGAAGAAAACAGAGAACAACAAGGAATTCGAAAATGTGATAAATATAGGGCAGTATGTGTTCAATGATCACAATCAAAATAAATAAACCTAAGCTTCTGAAAATTTCTTCTGCTGGGTAACTACTCTTTCAAAATGTTTTAGTTTGGTTTTCTCCTTGACATCTGAATGACTGAACTGTGTCTGCTGCTATGTGTAGTCTACAATAGTTTACATTACTAAATTATATTAGATACTACTTATCTAAAGTGAAGGATGTGTAACACACAAAGAAAGAGACAGATTAAAGAGTAAAATTATAAATATATATATATATATATATATATATATATATATATATATATATATATATATATATATATATAGAGAGAGAGAGAGAGAGAGAGAGAGAGAGAGTAAAATATCTGTACTAAAAATGCCCTTTTTTTTGAAACACAAATCTGAAACTCATTTTTATAGAGAAGTTCCCAGAAGATACTCTGCAACAGAAGTAAATTAAATAATAATTAGTAATTAATAAATTTAAAGTGAAGTTAAACTTACCCAGGAAGGCCAAGTTTCTATAGTTTTCTAGCATCACATCTCTATATAAATTTTTCTGAGCAGGCTGAAGGCATTCCCACTCCTCTTCAGTAAAATCAATGGCTATATCCATAAATGTTAACAGTTCCTAAAATAAGTATATGTAAATAAATAACACATTGACCACAGGAATATTTGCACAGTCTGTAATGTAAATACAGTTGAATTTAGAGTTAGTAGACTGTCATGTAGGTAGTGTTTTGGAACACAATGATACTATTATCTACTTCTGCAGAAAAAGTGATTTAAGTTCAAAAATATATACATACTTCACATTTATGAAACACAATATAAAACTCAGGCATTATCACACAAATATATATTTTGTAATTTTTTATATATATCTAAATTATACATATTTTTCAGATGAAAAAATCATGGTAATTAAGAAAGGGAATCCTCACATTTTAATTGTACAACCACTAATCAGAAATTTACTAATGTGTAGAATCTTATTTGTTATTTCTCTGATAGAGCTGGCTATTCTGAATGTGTAGTGAGATCTCTAGTAATTCCAATATCAATGGTATTAGAGAAATTTTGAAATGCAACAAGGTAGGCAGACCACTTAATGGAAATATTTAATAGTTTATTTAAGTTCAAACATTTTATGGTTTTAATATATGTTATTAATATAAAAAATAGCAACAACAATCCTGTTTGAATTTTCCTTTTTATAATTTTAATATACAAAATTATATATATATATATATATATATATATATATATATATATATATATAAACTTTGATCGATGTTTATATTGTATGATATTTATAATAGAATATACATATAGCTCTTCAAACAAATATAATTTGTTTTTTCTATTATATTGGTTCTTTCTAATTGTACCTGACAGTAAATTGATTTTTATGGTATTATGCAAGCATGGGATATATCTTATCCTAATTAAAATTCTGTTCTTGTTGATGGCTATGATGATAGGATTCACTTACAGATATATATCTTTTATATTTCTATCCTTGTCCCTTTTATTTATTTATTTATTTACTTATTTATTTTTGTTTACCATTGTGCAATCTACTGACCTTCTTTTCTTACCCTTCCCCACTTTATAAGCTTTAGATTTCACATATCAGCAATAACTTTCAATATTTGGTTTTAAAGAAATGGTTTGTTTTACTTAGCATAAAATCTCCAGATTTATCCATTTCCTGGCAAATGTCATAAAGTCATTCTTCTTTATGGCCGATTCATAATTTAGTGTGTACATAAGCAACATTTTTTATCCTGTCATCATTGAATGGACCCATTCTTCATTGAATGCTTGGTTTTATATCTTAGCTATTGTGAATTGTGCTGCTATAAACATTAATGTGGCTGTGTCAATGTAGTATGCTGATTTTATGTCCTTTGGGCATATACAGTGCAGTCAAAAACTGAGTAAAATTGTGGTTCCATTTCTTTAACAATATCAATACAGGTTATTATGTTTCACTTAGACCTCCATACAGCTGGAAAAATTGGAATTCATCTATACCTGAGGTGAAAATAAAACATACAAAAAAAATTAGTAGGCCATAAAATAACTAGAATTTATTATCAAATCATACATCCCAATAAAAAGTAAAATTCAAAAACTAAAAGTAAAGAAAGTCTTAAGCAAAAGAGCAAAATTAGAAGCTATTAAAGATAAACATAACATAGAGTTACCAGTATCAATGTTGGTGCTTTTTAAAAGCAAATGAGCCCAGTCCAGTGATGGACAACTGTAGTTCCAGTGACTGAGGAGGATAAGAAAAAAGGATCATGAATTCTAAGACAATATTGAATATAATATTGTCTTATATATATATTGAATTGAGCAACTTAGTGAAGCACTTAGCAACTCAGTAATACTCTGTATCTAAATAAAATATAAAAAAAAAGGACTGAGGATGTGGCTTTATTGTTAAGCACCCTTGGGTTCAATCTTCAGTACAATTTTTTTAAAAAAACAGATACAATAAAAAAAGGACTAGCAAATTTGAAAATTCAATGAATAAAAATTATATCAGTTATACAGTATATAATTGCAAATATAGGCATATATAATGATTTCTCACTTTATGGAAATACACTCTGGAAAATTTATCCTAAGAATCTTCTGCAATTTTCCAGTACTCTGAGTGCAATGACAGAATCTAGATGGTATAGGCTAGTACATGGCTAAGATATTTGCTAGACCCATGGTTGTACATAAAGTCTACTGCTGACCAAAATACCATGATGCCACATGATTGATGTTATGAAGTAAAATCAATCAGGGTAAACCTCATAATAAAATAAATGGTGGAACTACAGAAAACACCAACAACAAAACTCTTAGAACATGCTAGGATATTGGGAAAAGAGTGCAATAATAAAATGCCATTTTATCCCTTCACTCATAAAACATAACAACATATTTTGACACATTAAATGCTTAATATAAGTTATTAATAAATAATACTGAAATATATAAGAAAATACAAAGCTCAAAAGTTTACATACAAACGATATGGTTCATATGGTGGTAACACACCTGAAATATCTACTATTCTGGAGTCTAAGGCATGAAGTTCAAAATTTAAGACCAACTGAAGAAACTGAGCAAACCCCATCTGGAAATAAAATTCAAAACAGAGCTGAGAATATGCTCAGCATTAAGACACTTTGGTTGAATCCCTAATATCACAAAAGAAAAAAAAAAGTTTTCTTTTGTTTTCAAAATTATACAATATAATAGACTTAAACTTATGAATTACAAAATATTAATACAAAAAAATCTATTCATCAAATGATTACATTAAAAGCTGCAAAACTGACAAGTTAAAAATAAACCCTAATTTCCTCACGTATAATCAAACACTTATAAGAAGAAGAAATACAACAGAGTGCATAAAAAAAAAAAAATTCTTGAAGAGTCACTTTAAAAAGGATATATGTAAGTGTTCAATAATCATAAGAACTCAAAATCTTTAGAAATTAGGTAACATTGAATAAAATCACATCATATAAATGAATTAAACAGTATTGATGAATATGTGGAATAAATGCTTTCACAAAAAAAGGAAAATAATAATTTAAGCTTTTATTATCCATTTGTAGAAACTGTTTTGTAATCATATGTATATGATACACCCACAGAGACTAAAATTATAGCAACTGTTCATGAGAATACATACACATTCTTCCAGAGTTGAAACCAAGGGGCATGGCTAAAGAGGAAGCAATAATTATTAAATTTTGTAAAATGTAAATTCTAGGAGCTAGAATTTTGTTGATGTATTATATCCAGTTTAACAAATACTATAAAATACCATGTATGTTTTATGCTGATGTCACATGAATGTTGCATTTCATATGCAAGTGTGTTTACAAAAGGAATATGCAGTATTTGAGAAAATAAAAATACAGAAAAGAACATAAAAGACTCAAATATTCAACATATTTACAAAGGATAGAACTATTATAAAAATGATCATTTCTCCCAAGGTACCCTTTAATAATAAATGGTCATAATTTTACCATTCTTTACTTTTTGTTAAAGAAGAAATCAAAGCAGAAACTTCTAAAATTTTCATGGAATGATGAATGTATATAAAATTAGACAAGTACTCTCTCACATGTAAGAACAAATGTACTAGTGATCATTACCTGACACTAATGCATGTGATAATGTTACAACAGCATAGTAATTTTAAGATAAAGAAATCACAATACAGAAAACTACATAGGGCATTTCATTTGTATGCAAATATCTTTTTATTGTTAATAATTATAAGTATATAAATCAAAATATATCAATAAAATATTTAATGTTAATGAATGCTAAAATCCAACTTCAAGGTAGATGTTAGAATAAAAGGCATAGATTACAAAAGTGACCTGTGTGCAGAATGTGTGTGACACTGGAATTATACACAAGCATCCACCAAAGAGCAGATATAAAGAGAGATAATTTTTAAAAATAAAATAAAAGTAAATAAAAGCAGAATATAAGCCTACCTCCATTTATGGATACACCAAATAAATATATACTCCTGTTTTGAGTCCTTCTAAAAACTGTAAAGGAAATAGAGGCACACAAATTGGAAAACTGAAAAAAAAAAAAATATCGACCAAGAGATAAGTAGAATGCACTTGAAGATTTTTCTGATTTGAGCAATATGCAAAATTACTGGGACAAAATGCCCAAATCCAGTGTTAATATAAATAAAGGAAGATTGATTTGCGTTTGAAATATATTATTTAACTCTAAATTGCCTGCAGTTTAAATGCTAATTTATCTGTACACACAGAGGAAAGAATAAGATATACATGGGTATTTACTCCAGGGGGGAAAAATAAGTGGTTTTCTATGGCCATGCAAGATCCATGGACTTTATTCCATTAGGCCAGAGTGGAAGAGGTGTTAAATCTTAAGGTAATCCCTTAATCCCTTAGAGGGATATGCCAACATTCTCTAAAAATGCAAATAGCTGTTGCTGACAGTTGAACTTTTATCTAGACAGTACCAAAAAATTAACCGGGAAATGCAGACCACCACTGAAAGCCAAAGTGGCAGTTTAGCACTTCCTGATCTCTCTCACCCAGCTCACTTTACTAATAACAACAGACCTAACCAATTCTTTCTGTAAATATTTTGTCCCGATATTAACTTTTTCCATTCAATGGACTACATCTGAAACCTCAAAGGATTGAAAGCATTGCTAACTCTGCAGGTGCAAATCTCCCTAGATAAAAAAGTAGTGTTTTCACATTGGTGTGAAAACATTGTAATGGGCTACAATCTCAAAATATTAGTGAAGAAAAATGGTTAGAATCACAGATCCCTCTTTGTTTCTAAAATAGGTGCACATCAATTTTTTTTTCCAGTGAGCATAAGGCACCCTGGAATCTAAAAAGCTTGCATCAGAATTTTGGTGCACCATCCAACTATAAGATCTTCTGCATGAGCACAGCTGTTAGAATGGCTACTCTCAAAAAGTGGAATAGTAAGTAGTACTCCAATTATATGAATATGGAAGAAAGAAACACTGTGCTAGACTATAAAATTAGTGAAGACATTTTAAAAAATGGAAATTGAGAGTTCTCTCAGTTATTTCTTTGAGAAACTAAGCTCTCTACATTTATATTGCTCTTGAACAACAAAAGCCCCAAGAACTGGTCTGGACTTATGAGAGGCATTAGATGTGCCAGCTGTGGGATCCTCATATTACATAGTTCTGAAACACAGTTCCAGGAGAATACCAGAGTAGGGAATGAGAATGCTCTCATATACATTCCACAAAAGGAAATCTGAGCATAAAGACACTCTGACAGGTTGTCTGCCTTTGGAGACATAAAGGAAGAATAGAAACACATGATTTTTCCAAGATCAAGTGATTCTTCTTTAGTTTTCAATCATGTAAAATGCTCATGAACAACAACAAAACTTTTGCTTTTGATATTTTTCTATGGTACTGGGGATTTGAAACAGCAGCATGTTAATTCTGGGCTACATACCCAGCCATGTTTTAAAATTTTGAGACAGGTTTTTCTAATTGTCTAATTAGTCAACCTAAGTTCCTGATGTTTACCTTGAAATTGCAATCTTACTGACTTAGCCACTTGAGTCTCTGTAATTAATATGCATGTATCATTGCACCCAGAGAGAAAAAAATACTTTAAAGTCTCATCCAGTTTATGGTATAACAATTGAAAATACCATGTTCATTTGAAATATAATATGGGTAAAATAACTGATAATACTGCAAATGTAACTGATAATACTGGGAAAGGGGGAAGTTGTCATTGTATAAATACAACTCAAAATACTGGAGCATAAATTTAAAATCACACTCAGCAACTGTTTGAAGATAAAAAAAAATTAAAAAGTACCAGGTATGTAGCTAAGTGGTACAGTACCTCTGGCTCAATCTACAATACCACAATCTCCAAAAAGAAGGAGAATGAATTCAGGAATAAAGAAAAACTGAGATACCTATAGAGTATCTCACCCCACTCCTGGAGGAAAAAATATATGGAGTTGTGATTGGGATGATCTCCTTACTCCAGAATCCACAAACAATCTGAGAAGATTCGGAAATATTGCCACAAATGTTCTCACATAAAATTTAAGGTAGGGGCTGAAGATATTCTATAGGATACTATAGGACTTCCAGTGTCTACTGTTAATATATGGTCCAGTTGACTGGCCAGTGGAAATTCATGGCTGACCTTTCTCAAGAGAAGACACAGGACTGCAGAAACCAAAGATTACACCAGGGATTCTAGCCAACCATAGCCAGTTCCCACCATAGTCAGTGCAGCCAGTTTCAACCAGACTCAACATCCAGTCTCAGGATTTCACTGCACACTCATCATTTACTGTATTTTTAGGAACCACATGTCCTCTCTATAAATCACAAAGTACCTATACAGGAGAAAAAATCAGGTTCACTGAACATAATGAGGAAGCCTAGAAATGGATACCCACTCTGGCAGACTTCACACCAGATGGTCACAACTTGCTTCTCTTTACTGAATATGTGGAGACTGGACAATGCTTATATAAGGGGTCCTGATTAGACACAACTTATGTCTTCATATGCTCAATCTGAGCCTAGTAATTTTTTGAGAGTCAGGAGATAACCTCAAATCCCGAAATAAATGATGTCCAATGGTAGGGTCTTGTCTGTACATTTATTTATTTATTTATTTTTCTTTTGAGGCTCTGGGAATTGAAATCCAGATCCTCAGGCTGCATTGAATTTAAGGCAAGGTATCCTTGGAGAAGTAAAATCCAGCCAACCCAGAAAAGCATTTGCATTTAAACTTGCATATGAGGCCTTTTGAATTTGAAGATTATATATGTAAATATATTATTTATTGATGGAAATAATACAGTGAAAATCTTGTAAAATTTCAGTTAACTTCTCTTGTATGGAAACAGATTGAACATTAAAATTATATGAGGTGGAAAGATAATTGTTTTTTAGAATTCATATAAAATAGTAAAAATTGAATTTTATAGTATAACCCATAATTTCCACTATGTGAAAATTACCATTATGTATTTAAGATATTACTAATAAAGTATATGTATTTTTTGGAACAGCACCCTCAAAACTATGTCAAGACTCCATAAAATCTCAGTTCACAGAACCATATTTGAGAGTTATGCTTGTCCTGAGTTCAGGAAGATGAAGGACATGATCACTTCTTTTATGCTACAGGTGAAAGATACATTTTTTTACCAATATTTCTCCTGAGATATAAAAAACTAGAGAGAATCTTCCCTGAGTGAGGGCAAGGAGATTTAACCAGAAAGTGTATGGTGTGTGTGTGTGTGTGTGTGTGTGTGTGTGTGTATGTTTTTCCCCAGATCCAAAGATTTGAGTATATTATTTAAATTGATTAATGGTATATTCCTTATTTTATGCCATGGCCTTAGACCCAGTGGCCTGTTTATAACATTTTCTTTTTCTTCCTAGGATGAAAGCCCCTTAAGAAAGTGGGCTTGAAATGAAGATGAATTGTGTTGCTATCATAATGTCATACACATGTAATCCCAATTAGGGGATTTGAAATTTTGCTTCTTTAAGAATAGTACTAAAGCACAAGAAATAGAAACAAGAGTCACTAGATGGGATGAATTTAAACTGAAAAGATTCTTCTCAGCAAAGGAAACACTCAGTGAGGCAAAAAGTGATACCAGAGAATAGGAGCAAATTTTTACCACATGCGCATCAAATAGAAACCTAATTTCCGGGATATATAAAGAAGTTAAAAAACTTAATAACAAAAAACAAAGAAAACTTGGAAAGAAACCAAAATTTACCCAGCTATCCCACTCCTCAGTTTAGACCAACAAGAGGTAAAATCAGCATAATACAGAGGCATATCCACATCAATGTTCATAGCAAAACAATTCACAATTGGTAAACTATAGAACCAATCTATATGCTCTTCCCTAGATGAATGGATAAAAAAAAGGTATGGTCTATTTACACAGTGGAATATTACTGAGCATTAAAAGAGAATAAAATTATGGAATTGGGAAGTAAATGGATGGAGTTGGAGAATATCATGTTAAGGCAAGTAATCCAGTCCTCCTAAACCAAAGACAATAATGTTTTCTCTGCTAAGTGGATGCTGATCCACAATGAGGGAAATGGGAGGTAGCATGGAAGAAATGAAGAAACTTTGAATAAAACAAAGGGGAGGGAGGTGATGGTAGATGGTATAGAGGTAGGTAAGATGGTGGAATGAGATGAAAATCTTGTTGTACACAAAGTAGAGTTACATGGGTTTTGTAACTATACTTTCTGAACAACAAGAGAAATAAAATCTTGTGCTCCATTTGTGTGCTACGAAGTGAAATACATTCTGCTCTATTAGCAAGTTAGAACAAATTAATAAATTAATTGATTTTTAAAATTCAGGAAAGAGACTTGCCTTTACCTATATCTATATATAAACATATATGCGTGTGTGTGTGTGTGTGTGTGTGTGTGTGTATATATATATATTCTATATATAACATATTTAATGTATATAATTTATGAACAATTTTTTTCATATTTCTATCGATTTTTTTTTTAAAAATGACAACAGAAGCATTACAATTCTTATTTCATGTATAGAACACAATTTTTCATATCTCTCCTTGTATATAAAGTATGGTGATACAAATTTGTGTCTTCGTGCATGTACTTTTGATGATGGTCTCTATCACATTCCACCATTCTTGCTAATCCCCTGCCCCCTTTGTTATCCTCCCACCCCTCTTCTTTCTTGAGAATCCATCTATTTCTCTCATGCTCCCCCTCCCTACCCCATTATGAGTCAGCCTCCTTATATTTGGCTTTTTTTTTTTTTTTTGAATTGGATAACATCACTTAGCATTATCTTCTCCAATGCTATCTATTTACCTTCAAATACCAGATATGATTATATACCTAGAAGACTCAAAAAACTCCACCAGAAATCTTCTAGAACTAGCAAATAAATTTAGCAAAATAGCAGGATATAAAATCAACACCCATAAATCAAAGGCATTACTGTATATCAGTGAAAAATCTTTTGAGAAAAAAATGAAGATAACTACCCCATTTACAATAACTTCAAAAAAATAAGATACTTGGGAAGCAACTTAATGAAAAAGGTGAAAGATCTAAACAAGAACAACTACATAACCCTAAAGAAAAAAATCAGAAAAGACCTTAGAAGATGGAAAGATCTACCTTGATCATGAATAGGCAGAATTAATATTATCAAAATGACAATGCTACCAAAGCACTCTACAGATTTACTGCAATTCTGATCAAAATCCAAATGGCATTCCTCATAGAAATAGAAAAAGCAACCATGAAATTTATGTGGAAAAATAAGAGACCAAGAATAGCTAAAGTAATCCTTAGCAGAAAGAGTGAAGCAGGTGGCATCACTATACCAGATCTTATACCATACTACAGAACAATGGTAACAAAAACAGCACTGCGTTTGCAAAAAAAAAAAAAAAAAAAAAACAGACTGCAGACGAATGGTACAGAATAGAGGTCACAGAGACTAACCCACAAAATTATAATTATTATATATTAGACAAAGTGTCAAAACATGCACTGGAGAAAAGATAGCCTCTTCAACAAACCACTATCTCTCACCATGCACAAAATTCAACTCCAAGTGTATCAAGATCCTAGGAATTAAACCAGATACTCTGTGTCCAATGGAAAAAAAAGAGAGATTCTAATCTTCATCATGTGGGATTAGGCCCCAATTTCTTTAATAAGACACTGAAAGCACAAGAATTAAAACAAATAATCAATAAATGGGATAGAATCAAACTAAAAAGTTTATTCTCAGCAAAAGCAACAATCTGTGAGGTGAAGACAGAGCCTACATTTTAGGAGGAATATTTTACCCTTCACATTTCAGATAGAGCACCAATCTCTAGGGTACATAAAAAACTAAAAAAAAAAAAAAAACTAAACAAATAATAATAATAGTGATGTTGATGATGATGATGATGATGATAATAATAATAATAATAATAATAATAATAATAATAATAACCCAATCAAGAAATGGGCCAAGGATCTGAACAGAGAGTTCTTAGAAGAGAATATACAATCAATCAACATTTTTTTTAAATATATCTGATTGGTTATGGTCCTCCCTTTTCAGGACCAACAACAGTTCTGGTTCAGTTTCTAAGGAAGGGAAACAAGAGCAAGAATTATTCTCAACTCTCCTTTATAAATTATCAAATAAATTATCTGTGTCATTTTCTAAACATAGCTGGACATGGGAAATATAGATTTGGAGGAGAGAACATTGTTATTAGAAACACAGTGTAAAAGAAAGAAAAAAAAAAACATAGTTATTTGTACCACATTGAACCACAAGAGAAACGGAACCTGGAATTCAGAAAAGTTCAAACTTTTATACTTGGGAATGTGGATGACATGGATGCCTAAAGTGAAAAGATTATTACAAGCTTTTGAAAGAAAATTCATGTGAGTGGCAGATAATGGTTAACCAAATAGAATCTGCACAGTGTATTCCAGGGGCTTTGTCAGCTGTGCACTACAGAACATACAGGTATTCATAGCCTCATGAAGAGCATTATTCATCTGTGCCCTCTAAAATTATGCCCATTGTACAGATGAAAAACCATGGGTATCTGGATATTAAATGGCAATTCAGCATCCCACAGAAAACTACCCAAAGACAGAACTGTATGAAATTTCTTCAAAGACCATCAGTGTATTGTTAGCTCCTGACACAGGGATGTCAGTCTGGGGAAATATTATTTTCTCTCCATTTTGAAGAGAGTGCATTGAGAATATATTTCAGGGGAAACATAAAAACTTTTTTTTTTTTTCTTTCATGTTAAGGAACTCTTCAGAAATAGAGCTCACAAGACAGATTTCTTAGAAGGGTAAATGCCTGGAGATTACAAAATTTAAAAAAAAAAAAAAAAAAAAAAAAAAAAAACATTAGTGGGCCTGAGTGACTCAGGAAGGAAATAAATCTAAAAGGCTTACCAGAAACTGAAAAGCAAAAAAAGTAACTATTTCTAAAAATAAATATGTTCATTATTTGCTATCTCCACAACATGTCATTAAGTAAACAACAAATTATGTATGAATATTTCTAGGATTGGCCAAATTTTATTCCATATTATTTTATATTAAATCCCAAAATCCAGATAATAGAATTCATGATTCACTGCCAAAAATATTACAGAAAAAATTTTTTTAAGGAGTGGATGTTTAGTAATTATGCCATTTAACAATTTTAATACCATATGATTTTAAAGAAATGTATTCATTTTCCTGCAGCCATAGTGTAGAGAAATTTCTTATTTATTTTTCCTGTAGTAATTAACAAAGATAAGCCCTAGAATCCACTTTAAATAACCTACCCTTACAATCATACAAGAAACCTAAAATAAATGATGAGTAAAGAAAAAAGTCAGTTTTAAAAAATAATTTAAACCTTTTTTTTTTGTTTTTTGAAATCAATCTCTAGCTGCATTTTTGGATCCTTTTGTCATCTTTTAAGCCCAAAATATATAAAATACAGAAGTCTGAACTTCAAATTTATACATGAGATATGTTTATTAATTATAAAAATTCAAAATATTTAGAAATTTAAGAAATACAAAACAAAAACCCATCATGGGAAAAATTAAGTAATATTGATGAACATTTAAAACAAATTAATAATCATTAACTCAAAATGAGTTTAAATTAGTATCTATTTGTGGAAACTATTTTGCTATTGAATATACATGATAATCCCCATCACAGGGACTTACTGAAATTAGAGCATATGTGATCATGATAATATGTAAGTATGCAATGGTACTCATCCAAACACTTGAAGCCCAAGGGCATGGCTCAATACAAATACATCTTGGAAGAGATAAATAATAATCTGTAGGAAAAATGGTCACTGGGGCCAGTCACAATTCATAATATATCCAGTTTAAAAAAGAGCATAAAACATTATGTATAAATTTTACATAGGTGCCTTATGCAAGTGGTATTTCACATGTGTACATTTTTAGAAACGAAATATGTAGAACTTATGAGAAAATAAAAGTCACAAAAAGCACATAAAAGACTGAATTATACATCCCATGTAAATAATAAAACTCATCATTACAAAGGTGATCATTTTCCCCAAAATTAACCGATAATATATCTCACCAAAACTGCTATGTACAAATATGAATATATCACAGTGAAGTCTACTTTTATGTGTATTTTATAAAGCAATAATTTTAAAAAAGTATAAATAAATATACAATAGAAGAAACTTGGAGAATAGGGAAAGGGGAACTACTGGATACTGAAGGGGAGCAAATTATATTTCATGTTTTATGGTTATGTCAAAATAAACCTGACTATTAAATACAACAATAATGTAATAATAAAAAAGTCATCAAGCTTTACTTTAAATGAAGTAGGAAACCAAAGCATAAATTTTTCAAATTCATCTACAAAGTTATATGTAACTTTAGCCAAAAACCTTTTCAATTATAAGAGCAAAAAAAGAACTTATCATGGCCTACTATTCATATATATTGTGAAAACATAATATTACAATAATAAAGAATCACAACATAAATAAAATTCCCATATGAATACATATGTATGTAAAAACACTATGCTTTATTGCAATAGCAAATTATAGATAAATCAAATCATAACAAAAATAATCTCAGAACCTTAGCTAGGACCTTTCTCAAAATAAATTTAAACCTGTTAGGGATGTTTACTGGTGAAGAGTCCTTGCTTCCCCAGTGCTGAAGTATAACACCAGAGAAGTGTGCCAAGGAAAGTTTAGAGTGGAAAATAGAAGCTTTATTAAAGGACAGTAGAAAAGACTGAAAGAAGAAAAAGGGGACCAAAGAGGTAGAATCCATGAAAGGGATTTTTTTTTGAAACAAAGGTCTTTTTAGCTTTTTTTATAGCTAAGGTCTTCCTTCAGCTATCCTGCATTCCAGTCACATTGCTGTCCTTTGTTCTGTTTTCTTGCAGTGTTTGAATATAGGTGGAAAGGCCCAAAGTGGGGAGGACAGGTGGGCTGAAGGAGTAATCTGGGCAGGAAGGGCTTTTGGATTAGCATCTCCATGTTTGCTGTGAGCTGCTTCATTAAAATTTCCTTGGGATGGGCTCAGGGCCTTGGGGACATTTTCATTTCCCCTTATCCTGGACTCCATCCTCAATATGGTGTTTATTCTTGATTTTACTGGATATTAGACCCAATTTACCTAAGTACACTAACTATATCTGTAAATCTGGCTCCACTACCAAGGATATGGCTAAGTACTACAGTATCCCTGAGTTCACCTAACTTTAACAAAATAATAATAATGAAGAAAGTAAAAATAAAAGAATGTCAAAAGGAAAATTAGCTAGCTAAAAAGGAATTTAGGTACCCAAAAATGACAGCTCCTTTCCTGCAGAAAAAATGGACCTTGGAGATTTGATTTTGATAATTATTCCAACTGTCAATCTCCAGCATCTGGTAAGACACTGGGCTGTAGGAACACACCTGCCACATAGTATTTTATGCAGATTCTGAGGATGCCCTTTGAGCATAAAGAAGGCAGCAAAGAGTCTCTGCCACTGACATGTTCCCCACCTGGTTGGCCAGTAGGACTGAGGACATAGTGGTCAAATGGAGGAGTTAAGCCTGCAGACTCCAGAGACAGTCCAGAGTCCCAATGTGCTAGCTCCTGTTTTCAACACAGCCAGTCTTGTGGTTCCAATAGTCTTCCTCCCCCAGCCTGCTAGGCCAATGCACATTCACCATTTTCTGATTCTCAGGAGTAGGGCTACTTGGGATCCTCAGTTCCTGCACAGCAGAACAACCTGTGACTCTGAAGTGTGAGACTACAGATGGCAAAAATGGAGGACTCAGGAGATAAGAAGTGAAAGCCCACCCTCCTCCTCCCTGATGACACATGATTGGACAGTTCCCACAAAATGCTTTTGATTGGAAGGGGCTTCAGATCATGAACATTGAATCTGAGAGAAGTGAGCCCTTTTTTTGAGTGACAGAGAATATTATCCAATCCAGGCATGAATAAGGGCTAGAATCTCAGGTCATTGAGTGCTGTTTTTTTGTTTTGTTTTGTCTCAGGCTGCTATTGTTTTAAGGCAAGGTTGTTTTCCCATTAGTGGGAACTAACCCAACCAACAGAACACTTTCATTTAAACTTACATATGAAGTCATTTCAGTTTATGGATTATATATGCTTGTATATTATTCAGGAATTAATATAAAATAATGACAATAATTTTCAAATTTTATTTATTTATTTTTTGATCTCTCTTCTTTTTGGGTTACAGATTGAAGTTTGAACTGGGAAGAAAACCCCTAAAGTAAAAATGCCCAACAAAATCAACACATAAGGGGCTGGGATTGTGCCTCAGCAGTAGAGTGCTCACCTCCCATGTGCAAGATCCTGGTATCTATCCTCAGTACCACATAAAAATAAATAAGTGAAATAAAGGTATTGTGTCCAGCTACAGCTAAAAAATACATTAAAAAAATAAGGTACAATGTGAGAAACCAGCCTCTACCTCAGAGCAAAGACTGTCCAAGGGAGGGGGCATGACTCTTGTCCTTGGAAAGACACACAGAGCACTCCTAGGCTCATATCCAACCTGCTGAGTTGTTTATCTACAAATAACAGGAGAGATCTGCTGTGCCTGGTGTCCCTGACTCAGTCAGGCTAGGTGGGGATCCATAGCAACCCCGTAGCAGCCACCAATCAGCATGAGAAAGGAAAAATTCCTGGGATTCCAAATGAAACTTCCAGTAGTTTATGGTGGTTGATAAAATTTTGGGAAACCATATAGTTCAGCATATAATCCCCTCATGGCCTAAGCCAATCTGTTCAAATGAATCCCCATCTTGTACTAACCAATCATGCTTACCCAACTTGTTCCCACCAGTGAATGTGCTAATCATGTTTTAGAGTTGTTTATGATTTTCCCAAGGTGTGTGATGATTTTCTAAGAGATGCTATGATGTATTGTGGAGTTCCTGCCTTCCCCAAAGTGTTATAAAACTGCCGCAAACCCCAGGCTCAGGGCCTCTAAGCCACCAGTTTCTGTGTGCGTGGAGGACTGAGCTAGCTTGGAATAAACACCTCTTTGGTGCTTACATCGATATTGGTCTCTAGTGGTCTTTTGGTGGTCCCGCATTTGAGCATAACAGTCTCTCCTGAAACCCATGGAAAAAGAATTCAGCACTCCAGTTCTCTAGGACTGTAGTTTTATAGCACAAAAAGTTACAAAAGGGGGGTGACTTGAGAACTTACACGAATAACAGGATTTTCACAAGCATAATACAAAGACACTTAGTAGGTTAATGCTCTAAATGGTTTAGCACTTAGGGAGTAAATTTAGATCAAAACATCAGAATTTATGATCCACCACTAAAGTTTCAGAGTGAGTTTTTATTTGGTCAGGGAAAGCCAGAATTTATGAGTCATCACTAAAGTTTCAGGGAGGGTTGTTATCTCATCAGGGAAAACCAGACATGGGTGAGTTCAAGGCACTGGTAGGCATTTCAAGCAAATCACAGTAATTTATAATGAAGCAGAAATTAACTTTTCATGCCTTTGTGATGAGATGGCTCCCAATCTTAAAAGGAAATTAGGCTGGATTTTTCACTTGCTATAGCCATAGCTTTTAAAGTATATGTTTCATACTTTCACAAGTATGAGAATTAAATTATTAATATTAATTACTACTATTTTTTAAAAGACTGAATAAAATAGGAAATTAGATATTTGTTATTAAATGCATAAAAATTTTATTAATATATTGATAATATAAACATGGAAAATTTTGACAATGATAAAAAGACATTTAATATAAGGGATTCAATATTATAAGTCCTTCATGTTCAGTGGGTCAGTCCTTCAATATTTTTTTTATTTTTTAGGTCATTTTGAATTACACTTCTGCAAATGTTTGTTAAGTATACAAATTTAAGATTTTGTATTTTGTAAAGTAGAAAAATGGCAGATTTGAGCTCCTTTCAGGATTTTAAAACTTATAAGCCATTTGGGGCATCTTAGCACTTTTTTTTTTCATATTTGCACACAGTCCAATTATAGAGAAGAATGAGTTGGAGATATAGTCTACTGTTCTGAGCAAAAGAAATTGCATTAGGATATTTCTAAAGCTTTTAACTTTTCAGAATTTTTGGGGATTTTAAAAAAATTTTTATTTTAAGAAATGAATTGTTTGAAATTAATTATTTATCTTTCCTGCATTATTTTTTCAGTTTCATTGATTTTTTTAGAAGAACTAACAGAACAGAATTCCAAAAGAGTTCCATGTAAATTTAAAGGTATGTTTCTGATAATCAAGATAGAAAGCAGAAGCAAAACATCATCTACTTTGGTGGTTCTGCCTCAAACTAAAGAGTTACTTATTTATTTCTGCTATTATTCACTAGGTTCCTGAGGTTGCAGAAATCACCAACCAACACACATAAAAGTCTTGTTAGTTTGATTCTCACAACCAATTCAAGCTAAAATACACTAGTATCACTGTAGTTTCAGACCAAAGGATGTTTCTAAATAATAAAAATATGTATACATAAATATATAAATAAATATAAAATAAAATATAATATTAGATAGATTTTTTTCCTGAATAATCATTTTTACAATATCCCTTTAGACACAGTTCTGGGAACAAAGTGTCACAAATGACACATAAATCCTACATTGCTACACAGAGTAATTAAGGCACATACTAAGAGCTTGGTATAAAACTTGGCAGAGTGACATAAATAACTAGAGAACATCATAGAGACTTATACCTAAGTGCTAAGTAGCAAATTCATAGTCTTTAAGTACATGAAGAGACAAGTGATCATAGCAAATTTTATAACTCAGTTGCTGCTAATATACAGAGATAGATATATTTATTAAGAGATGGTTTATGCAGATTTTTGGTTTAAAAAGGGAAAGATCAAATAATGGAGGTGATTTAAACATGAGCAATAATATTTTTCTGCATTCAGTACCTTTTTTGCAGATATATGAATTATAATTAATTCCAACCAGAAAAATGCAGAAATAGTGTAAAGATTATTCACTAGGAGTAAAACTACTTAAAAAGAGAACCAAAACTTCCATTCCTGTCCAAATGTTTATTCCTGACAAAAAGACTGCTTCTTTTGAACCATTTCTGTAGATACGATTTTTTGTAATAAATATTTTGGTGATTTTTTTTTTTTGCATATTACGTAATATATTTATGCTTCACATTTTCTCTTTTGTCCTATTTTACTACCTATATTCTGAAAGAAAAAAATTTCTAACTCCTAAACTCACTTGATATTTGAGATATCTTTTAATTAATTTTTAAGCTTATATCATTTCTATAATGAATACTGTGCTTTCAGTAAAGAATGACTATTTTTATGTACCTGGCTCATTTACAGGAGTTTTGTTTTGTTCTTTGGTTTTATTTACAGTGACATTTAAAAAAAGATTAATGTTAAACCAAAACACAAAAGACCACCTACTCAAATTTTAAATCAAATTAAATCAAGATTGTATTGTGTACACAAAAGCTGGCCAGGACTGTCTCTTACAAGATTCCATGCTAGAGATCATCCACCTGATCATCAGGAAAACGTTTTTACAGCACAAAAAGTTACAAAGGAGGTGGGTGTCTAAGGTACTTACAGCTAACAAGATTTTGACAATCATAATACAAAGGCAAATAGCAGGTTATGGATCTACGTGGCTAACATTTCAAGGTGGAAAATAAATTCAGCTCCAGACATTAGAATTTATAAGTTGCCACTGAGATATAGAGAGAATTTTTATTTGGTCAGCAGGAGCCAGAATTTATGAGGCACCAGTAAGGTTTTAGAGAGGGTTGTTATCTGGTAAGAGATAGTCAGGCATAGGTGAATTCAAAACACAGGTAGAAATTACAAGCAAGTTTAAAACATCAAAATATTTTCAGGCCAAAGAGAAATTTTAGTTTCCTTACACAAAACAGAAATATACTTTTTACCTTCAAAAGCTCTAAGAGAAGATTTTATTTATATTTGTATTTTCTCATATCTAATAGCTTCTGGCATTCCTTTGTTTGTGACTATAAATGCTTCTCTTCTGTGTTTATGGGGCTTCCAAAACAATATCTATCTATCTATCTATCTATCTATCTATCTATCTATCTATCTATCGATAGATAGATAGATATAGATAGATAGATAGATAGATATATAGATATAGATAAGCCCTTCTCATAGGGAAGATTTTTCAATCATAGCAAGTAACTACCCTTTAACCCACAGGGTCTGACAACCATATTATAGGATATGAAAGACGCTCCAATATGCTTGTTCTTCCAACCATTGTTTGCAAAGACTGACAAAAGTCAATTCATTGCAGATTGAGTGAGGTGAGTCTCTGCTCTGCAGTCCAGAACAGGATGTAAAAGAGCCCGCAAAGTGAGTTTAAGACAGGGCTTTACATGACATAGCTGACAAAATCCTAAAAACAAAAGAAAACATAAATTCAGAGAGAACCATACCCACATAATCTCATTTGACAGAATCAAACTCATAAGAGGAACAGAGGACAGAGGTAGATCTAAAGGGATTTAACAATATTTTCTTTTTCTAAATTGCTATTAATGTCTCCCAGGATTATAGAGTTCTGGATCTCCTCAGTTACTACTTTATCATTACTTTCAACCTACAATGCATGAGGCACACAGAATTTACCCTCATACTCATGTACTTATCACTTATTTTTTTTTCTATAGAAAAGCATATATATATATTAATATATATTTTCCCACATTTCCAAGATTCTACCCTGAAAATTTCTGTGATATCACTTCCCTGAAATGCATTTTCATTATTTCATGTCAGTTCATCTAAGTATTCTATATCATGTGTTGGAAAAGTTGAGACAACACAAAGGCACTTTTTATTTGACTATTTATAAACTATAATTAAACATCAACCTCAGTACCTCCAAAGAACTTAAATCTCATTCACCTTTCTCATTCATAGTACTTTATTTTTCAAGTAGGTAGCAGAAATTTTATTTTGAAGAAGAGTAAGTGATTTAAAGCCATTCAGTGTACTTTAGAGGATCCCAAAAACCTATGGTTGTGGTTCTTAAACAACCTTACCACTGAAAGATCCAGATTACACTCCAGGTTGGACACTGATACTGTGCTTCCATGGGAAATGGTTTCTTGGTTGTGAATATTGTCTTTCCCTTTCCCCTATACTCTTGGAAATGTGTGCATTGTGTGAAGTTTTAGAATCTCTATTTTCAACACACTTAGCATGGACCCATTTGATAATAGAAGGAATCTATATTCTGAAAAATAAGACCCTTCACCAAGGCCTAAAGAAGTGATAAAATAATAACTTTGGGTATATATGTAAAAAATTTGGAATTCTTTTGCTAAATGTATTGCCACACATCTATTTTTATTGTACCTTTATTCACAGTATCTAATAAAAGGAAACAAATAAAGTACCTTTTAGATAGAAAGTATATCAGAAAATGCCTTCCAGTTGCAAAGCATCCAATTAGTCCATCCCTTCAGAAGCTACACACTTAAAATTCAAACTGATCCCTAGAAGACAAGACTCAGAGAGTGGTGTTTTCTAAATACTCCAAAAAATTTGGACTCTCTGGGAACCTTGTTTCAGATATTCTAAAACTCAGAACTAGGTCCTATGGGAGGTCAGAATGAGAACACAAGACATAGTAAATTCTTTAATGGGGAATCTTAACTCAGACACTGACATAACCAAAAGCAGAGTTGCAGATAAAAAATAGATTCTGTTTCACTGATTTCTGGGTTATGGATTCAAATCAAATATATATTAGAAAAAAAGTTAAGGCTACTGGTTAAAATCTACATAAAACAGGTATTAAAAATGTACCAGGTGCTGGGTGTGTTAGTGCAAGCCTGTAATCCCAGTTGCTGAAGAGGCTGAGGAAGAATTATCAAAATTTCAAAGCCAGCCTTAGCAGAAGTGAGGTGCTAAGAAACACAGTGAGATCCTGTCTCTAAATAAAGTAAAAAAAAATAATAATCCTGGGGATTTGTCTTAGTAGTCAAGTGTTTGTGAGTTCAATCTCCAATATCCCCCATGAAAAATGTACCAGGGGGCTGGGGCTGGGGCTCAGTGGAGCTCACTTCTCTGGCACATGTGAGGCACTGGAATATAAGGTCTATCAACAACATTATATATATAGTACCAAGATATTGACATGGACTTTGATCTAAATTGCGTGTAATTTAGCCCTTAAGATTGAAGTTGGTTGGGGCTGGGGATGTGGCTCAAGCGGTGGTGGGTTTGCCTGGCATGTGTGCAGCCTGGGTTCGATCCTCAGCACCACATACAAACAAAGATGTTGTGTCCGCCCAAAACTGAAAAATAAATATTAAATTTTAAAAAAAATATATCTCTCTGTCCCTCTCTCTCTCACACACACACACACTCTCTCTTTAAAAAAAAAAAAAAGATTGAAGTTGGCCAGGCATGGTGGTGCATGCCTGTAATATCAGCTGTTTACAAGACTGAGACATAAGGATCATGAATTCAAAACCAGTCTCATTAATGGTGAGGCACCAAGCAACTCAGTGAAACCCTGTCTCTAAGTAAAATACAAAATAAAGGTATGGATGTGGCTCAGTGGTAGAGTGCCCCTGATTTCAATCCCCAGTCTCCCCCCCAAAAAAATGGGGCTGAGTAAATAGCTCAGCTTGTAGAGTGCTTGCCTTCTAAGCATGAGGCCCTGGGGTCAATCCCCAGTACAGAGAGAGAGAGAGAGAGAGAGAGAGAGAGAGAGAGATTGAAATTGCATGTAATTTAAATTCAAGTTAGTCCCACTTTTATTTTTTCCTGCCACACCAGAATAAAAGAGTTTCCTGAAATATTTGGAATGTTTGCGTGGGTTATTTATTTATTTATTTATTATTTACTTATTTTTATGTGGTGCTGAGGATTGAACCCAGGACCTTGCACGTGCTAGGTGAGTGCTCTACCACTGAGCCACAATCCCAGATTGCCTGACCATAAATAAATAAACAAACAAATTAATAAATAAATAAACCCTCAATTGATGACCCATTACAATTTCTAAAAATCCTTAATTGGGACACATAAACCTCATTTAGGAGAGATTCATTATTTTTAATGTCACCTACTTTTATTCTGCTTTCTTCTCATATGAAAATCTCAGAATGATAAATTAAAATCTTTTAGGGCTGGGGATGTGGCTCAAGCAGTAGCGCGCTCGCCTGGCATGCGTGTGGCCCGGGTTCGATCCTCAGCACCATATACAGTGATGTTGGGTCCACCAAAAACTGAAAAATAAATATTAAAATTCTCTCTCTTCTCTCTCTCTCTCTCTCTAAAAAAAAAAATTAAAATCTTTTAAAAATGCCCTCCAGTTCTTGAAGAAAAACATTATAAATGGTGCATACATTTGAAATAAAACATGGGAAAATGATTAATAATGCTGAAAGTGGAGTTTTGAGATTAACCAAAATTTCTCAGTTTGCCAATTGAATCTGGGTGCTTGTCTCATAAATTTTGAAGGAAAAAAATCTATTTAAGCAAGAAGAAATAGAATGCCCACCAGGTGGTATGAGGAATGATACCAGAAACAAACAAACAAACTCATTTTTGTGTGCCATCTTAGAAGTTTACTGATGGTTTTGGGCAGAACAGGAAGCATAATGCATTTAGAATAGGCTTTGGAAAAGGCATCCTGACTACTATATGGGTTCACTTTCATTCTTTCTATGACCCATCTTTTTTTCTTCAAATTCAATCAGGAATCACCCCTGGGACAAAGGACTTTGTTGAAGGTGTTCCCACAAGTGGGCTTCAAGGTCTTTTACATTTGAAATAAGCCTTAATTGTGCTCATTAACATCTTTAGGTTAGCCACCAGGTGTGTTTGAGTGAGGCCCATTATCCTCATTGCATGGTCATTATACTATCTATTCTATTTTATACTTATTTTGTGTGAACAGAGAACCCTAGTTTTGGATATGTGAACAGAGAGCTAGAAAACTAGGGGTTTATTCTAAGACCTATGGAGAGCTAAACTGAAGTTTTGGATTTCAGATTTTGGTTTTGGATTTGAGATACTGCTTCTGCTACATTTAAAAATCCCAGGACTCATGAAGAGAATGAGTTAAAAGCCAGCATCATCAAACTTGTGAGGCCCTAAGAAATTCAAAGGGACCCTGTCTCTAAATAAAAATATTAAAAAAAGGGGTGGGAATGTGAATCTGTGGATGAACACCTCTGGGTTGAATTTCTGGTACCAAAAAGAAGACAACATACACATAATAATAATAATAATAATAATAATAATAATAATAATAATAAACAAACAAGCAAGCAAACAAACCCTCATGAGTAACGAGCCCTAAAATTAACAGCCTCTCTCATGCATGAATACAATAAATGGATTTGTAGTTCTCTCCTGGTAATTATCTCAGTCTTCACTATGAAATCTGGAGACATGCTGGACTCATGGCACCTGGAAGCCCACAAAGGGCTTTAGAAAGAAGCTGAAAACACCATACAATTATGGAATAAAATGTCCAGGTTTTCAACTGCTGATCTAAGCCTCACTAGATTAGTCAGAGGGGGGTGAAGGCTAAGCTACCACAGAGAGACCCTCTGGCCACAAGACTCTGGAGAGGACCACGAGGAGTCCCTAGCCATGACTGCCAGTTTCCACCATTGCCACTCCTGTCAGCTTTAAGCCCCCTTCCTACACAGACTCAATATAACAAGGCACACTTACCATTTCCTGGCTCTCAGGGTTCTCAGCGTTCTCCCTGTGGTTTGTTTTCAGATTCTGCATAGCACAGACACCTGGGCTCCGGATCCAGAACAGAAGCCTACAAAAAGATTTTTAAAATGGCAGGTTCCAGACACCAAGGGAAGAGAAGTTTGTGGAAGCCCTCCCCCTCATCACTGGCTGCGTGAGGATTGGACAGTTCTCACCTAAGGGAGTGATTGGTCAAGGCTTCAGGCACTGCCTCCAATCTGAGCCAAATGGGCACAGAATCAATGTCTGAATGACAGGCTGCTCCATTGTCATTGTTAACCGACTACAGATCAGGGCTGAGAATATAGCTTAGTCAGTAAAGTGCTTGTTTTGCTTATATAAGGCCATGGATTCAATCCCCTGCACTACACACATACACTCCCGCCAAAAAAAATACATTAAGCAACGGACTTTGGGGACTAGGGTTATGGATCAGTGGTAGAGAACTTCCCTAGCATGTATGAGGTACTGGGTTGAACACGAAGCACCGCATTAAAAAGCCACCCAAGAGAGGGATGTGGCTCGAGCAGTAGCACACTCGCCTGGCATGCGGGCAGCCCAGGTTTGATCCTCAGCACCACATACAAACAAAGAAGTTGTGTCCGCCAAAAACTAAAACTAAATATTAAAAAAAGCCAACAAAGAAACTACTAATGATACTGTGTCCATCTACATCAAAAAATATTCAACAACAACAAAAAAAAGACTTTGTATTGGACTTGTGCACCCTCACTACAGAACTCATAAACACTTTTTATAAATAATATATACATATATGTCTTCAGAAAATGTATAAAATTCTCCTGTGATGTCTTTTCAAGTAACTTGTATTACAGGTATGCTTCACAACCTGAAATCCTCCCCACCTCACTTCTTCTTCTTCTTCTTCTTCTTCTTCTTCTTATTATTATTATTATTATTATTATTATTATTATTATTGGCCTGTTAATTGCATTAAATGCCTCTGTATGGGGTTATTTTAAGGCAAAGTTTTCTTCCAATAATAGGACCTCACCCAGAGAGAAATGTTTTGACACTTATGACTGTTTATAAGGTTAAAGCAATTTGTGAATAAATATGTATATATATTTTTATGAAAATGATATCACAATTACTTTTATATATATATATATATATATATATATATATATATATAATTTTTCTATTCTTTGTCTCATAAAAAAATAGTTTGAACTTTAAACTCTTTAGCAATGTTCTTATATCCCTTCCCCCAAAAACGTGACTCACAAGAATAATTCAAATTATTGAGACTCATAAATTTTTGATCCTTTATTTTAACTAGTGAAGTCTAAAGATTTTCTTTTTATTTTCACCTTTAAATGAATTCCACTTTTTATAGCTTTCTTGTTGTGTAACTGACCTTTAATATTCTGCAATTTTTACCCCCATTGTGATCACTTTGGACTATTCATGTTTTCATGGAGGGGATCTCAAAGTGTTCATGCACAAGGTAGGAAATTGATATAGTAAGATATAAGACTGGTGATTGCTGAGTATGTAGATTTTGCTATACAAAATAAGTATTGGTGGATGATATGGGGTAGGGAGAAAAAGAGCAATGAAATAAAGAAGAAAAACTTGAACAGTAGAGGGGTTCACATGCTACAAGTCTATAATGATAGCGTGAATATAGAGGGTAGTGTTCTTGGAAGCAGCAATAAAATTTGAGGGAAAGAAAAAGGTAATTTTTTGCACAGTTCCCAAGTGAGAGAGCCAGGTGAGTGGGTTCTATATTCAACTCTTCCCACCTAGGAGTGGAATTTATAGTTCATAGGGTATGTCTCAGTAAGTAGTAAAACACCATTTCTATGTACCTTTACACTTTTTCATGGCTACAAGCTGACTTTGACAATTCCAGTCACATTACATCTTTGCACTTGTTAGCTATTCATTAATTAATGCATTCATTACATTATTTATTTGTTTTTTATTAATTCAATTTTTCTTTAGTTGTCATTGTTTTTACATTACTGGTGATTACATAACTGCATAAATATTCTGAAGGTTGACTTTTGGTTAAATATTGTTGTATGTGTTTATTCATATATTTACTTTTCATTGAAATGTTTTTCCTTTACCAAGCCTGATTTATATTAGACCTCAATCTTCATTTATGAAGACTAGATAAAATCACATTATTCCAAATAACTCAAGGATTTATCATCTTTGCAGAACCCTAATCACCTGCTAAAGTTGACCCAGTCTGGGTCATCTAAAAGCTGTGTCAAAAGTCCTCTTTTTTCTTATATACACTTTAATAAAGGATTTCTCTCACACTTTTATATTTTGGAGAGTAGACTAACTTCTCAAGCAGTAGTTAGTAACCTAGATGAGTTTTCCAACTAGCTCACTATTACTTTTAAATTATTTACATCCTTGACACTAACTGCTGAGAGCCATAGCTAAGTAAGAATGACTCATGGAAATTTCCTTGTCAGCCTACCCCATGTTGCTTAGACGAGGACTCTCCATTGTGGAAATGGGCTTGCCTTGGACCCAGGTCATTTGCAGTGACATTGCATGTATGTTTGAGTAAGCTGACCCTGCTCAAGGACAAGGATGGATCCGGGTTTAGGGAGGATCCTGCTGGATTAGGGTGGGTCCAGGTTTAGGGTGTATCCTTCTGGGAATAGCGAGTATCCTGCTTCCTCAGGCGCCTGCTCCTTGGGTTTAGGGCAGTTCCAGGTTTAAGGAGGACCCTGCTGGGATTAGGGCGTATCCTGCTGCCTCAGGCGCCTGATGGCTCCTTGAGTTCCCTTTGAGTTCTCGTGGGATTCAGAGAGTATTTTGGGATGCAGAGCCCAGTGGAAGTGCTTTTTCCCAAGAACATGTGTGTAGAGTGCTGGTGACAGTTCGGGAATAAAGAATTGCTGTTTGAATCTACAAGGCTGTGAGTGGCTCGTGATTTTGTGCCCAGCCAGACTGCGGCAACTAACAGTGTCACTGATTACTTTTTTTTAATTTTTGCAAGATCTTTCTCTCTCTCTCTCTCTCTCTCTCTCTCTCTCATATGACAAATTGAAATCAGATATGCTTTTTTACTAAGAAACACTCTCAGCCT
Organism: Marmota flaviventris; assembly: GCF_047511675.1. Classification (NCBI taxonomy): domain Eukaryota; kingdom Metazoa; phylum Chordata; class Mammalia; order Rodentia; family Sciuridae; genus Marmota; species Marmota flaviventris. The sequence goes on from NC_092506.1 coordinate 129,649,782, forward strand.
TTAATAAAATATTCTATAAAGAAAAAGGGTTTTGCTGATTTTCTTAGAGCCTCACTAAATTGCTGAGGCTGGCTGAATTTAATCTAATGTTATAGAAGTTTGCAATATATATATATATATATATATATATATATATATATATATATATATAGAGAGAGAGAGAGAGAGAGAGAGAGAGAGAGAGAAGTGTTCATTTGACTCTTTCTCTTGGGGACTGTGCCAGAGTTACCTTTTTTTTTCACTTCTACCTTATTTCTGCCTCCAAAGAAACTACCCTTTACCCTAATACTACCATTGATCCACCATTAGACTTTTTAAATCTGAATTCTTGAGCTGGTCATTCTTTCCCTCTTTTCTTCACAGCACTTTTTTCTCTACCCGTACCTATTCCACCAATACTTTTTCATAAATACTCACAATTACATACTCAGTATCCACCAAGGTCACATCTTGATCCATCCCTGTTCTGCCTTTTCCATGGATCACTTTCAGATCCCCTCCACCCAGATATCAATAGTCCAGAGTAAGGTCAGGTAAGGGTGTTATATACGCAGGTTTTTAAAAGTCATTTACATAACAATAAGCCTATTAAAATTGGGATGTATTTTGTCTTAGGTTAAAAAAGAAAATCTACAGACTGCAGTGTTATACTGAATTGTTTAAAATTTATTAATCTCAATAATTTGGAAAAAGAAATTCTATAAAAAGGAGAATAAAGGAAAGAACATAACACATAAAATTGACAAATTTGAGGACACACCAAGTGTACATATCAAAGAGTGTCATATATCAGTGCTTTCAAAAGACAAATTAATTTGAAATAAATGTAGTTAATGTGAGATGTAGTAATCATTTATTAATTATATATAATGGTAGTGTACATGTATATGTACAAAATGCATCTCATATGAGTATACATTGAAAAAAATGAACTCTACAGTATTTATTTAATTTTTCTGACAACACTATAAATACCTACATCTAGGTTTATGTATTACCAAATGTTCAGGATACATTTTGTACTTCATAAAGTTTACAACTCACCAACGGACATTTTTTTTCAATTTTTCATTTCTCTGGTTTTATACAAATTATATTTACATGAATTCACTTCTTCATACATATACTTTATATAACAATATACATCATATTCCACCATCATTTTTAACCCCATGATCCCTCCCCTCACCTCCCAACCCCCAAAAGGTCATTTTGATACACAATGATGTATGCTATAAAGTTATAGAAAAAGAGTATATACCTTATAATAATATGAAGAGATAAAGTTTTGTAACTAATACATAGCATAATAATAATAATAATAATAATAATAATAATAATAATAAACTTGCCATTTAGACATTAATAAATTATACACCTAGCACTATTGACATCTTTTCCAAAAAAAATTGACATCTTTTCCAAAAAAAAATGGGGAGTTATTTGTGGGGAAAATGGTATTCTATGCTTTCTTAATATCAAGAATAAGTTATTTACAGAAGTAATATATATATATTTCAATATAAAAATAAAATAGAACCAGGTTCCATGGCACACATCTCTAATCCCAATGGATTGTGAGGCTAAGGCAAGATAATCCTGAGTTTAAAGCCAGCCTCAGAATCATAGCAAGGCCCAAAGCAACTATGTGTGACACAGTCTCTGTGTGCCCCTGATTTAAATTTCCAGTAAGAAACAACAACAACAAAAAGAATACAATGTATTGATGAGGACACAGAACAAATTATCATGAACTAAAGATGGAGTAGAAATTGCTGTTATTTCATCATGAAAACTGTATATATATATACTTCTCACCAAGCAGCTTAGACCTGTAGAAATTATAGTATGTGTGTAAAATGACAGTGTACAAGTATGTGATAGCATAAGACTAGAGCTATACTTGTCAATACAGTAGAAATGTGCGGCCTAGGAGGAAAGAGGAGGTGATTCAGAAAAATAAAAATAATAAAGTTTGAGAAAAAATGGTTCTGGATCCCAGAAAGATTTTTGGTCTAATTAGAGTACAAAATACCACATAAGTATTATACTGAAGTTACATCTGTTAAATACATCACATGTATAATGGATTTCAAGGAAAATATGTGGAACTTATCTCAAACAAAATAAAAATGTACAAAAGCACATAAAATAGCATGTGTGTAAATAAAACTAATCATTAAAAAGACAACTATTTTAACTCAATTTAATATATAATATTTTCCTATCAAAATTTTAGCATGTTTTTCTTTAAATTCAAGAAGAGAGCTGGACCTGTTGGTGCACAATTGTAATCCCAGTGCCTTGGGAGGTGTATTGTGAGCTCAAATCCAGCATCAAAAAAAGTGAGGCACTAAGCAATTCAGTGAGATACCGTGTCTAAATGTCATACAAAATATGTTTGGGGATGTGGCTCAATTCCCCTGAGTTTAATTCCAAGTACCAAATAAAAGAAAAGAAAAGAAGGGACCGAAAAAATTATCTTAGAAATAAAATATATGTAAAATACCCCAAAACCTTTAATAAAAAAAAATAATATAGTTATTGTTATGGGACACATTTAATGTATATTATGAAACTATATTGCAATAATACAGACCAATATATCATAATATAAATCAAATCTGAAACCATATGTAGATCAATAGTATTGTTAAGAGCAATAGAAAGGCATACGTAAAATGGACCATATGAAAAATAACATTAGACGTGAATGAATGTATCTATCCAACCTAAAGTTAGAATTGGGACATAGAGGCAAACTTCACTGTTAGAGTGTGTGTGCAGAATGTGCAAGATAGTCAGTTCCAAACTTAGCAACACTATAAAAAGCAAATATTAACAGGGAATGATGTTGAAAATAAAGCAGAATATTAAATGAGACACTCTCCCTCCATCTATAGATAAATTTAAGGAAAAAAACTACTGTGAGTATCTCTTTGGCAAAATCATGAATGAGTAGAGAGATTTAGATACACTGGATATTAGTCCGGTCTTAAGAAATGTACCACATTTGGGACAAAATTCCCAATTACCATCATCACCTCTAGTGAACAGAAATGTGAGAGAGGGGCTGAGGATGTTGCTCAGTTTTTAGAGTGCTTGCCTTGTATGCACAAGGCCCTGGGTTCAATCTCTAGCACCACAAAAAAAAAAGAAGGAAATATGAAAGAAATGATACAAAAAAAATGGTGATACCTAGGAGCCATAAAATTTTTCACAAGTGTTTCATCAGCTGTGACCAAGACACAAAAATACCCAAATATCAAAGCTGTCAATTTATCTCAAAAAAAATCTGCCAGCATAATTTCCCAATTGCTGTTGCTGACAGATGAAGTTCACTCTAGCTTGTATTATAGTTGAAATAGGGAGGAATCCAGTAAACTACTCTAAGCGTGAGTGAGATTTTAGCACTTCCTGAATCCTGCCCAACACTGATACACTAGTAATAAGGCCAGAACTACCAATTCCTCCTAGAAAAAGTTTTTTTTTTTTTTTTTTTTTAATGGGTGTGTGTATGTGTGTATTGAATGTTTCACATTTAACATATTTTGTTTATGTTACTATGTCCCTGATACACTAGTAATAATGCCAAAACTAACAATTGCTCCTAGAAAGTTTTTTTTTTTTTGTGTGTGTGTGTGTATGTGTGTGTCAATGTGTGTACTGAATATCTCAACTTTAACATATTTTATTTACCTTACTATGTCCTGAAGTTCCAAACTCTAGAACAAAAGGTGATTGAGCTTATGTAAATCTCTGTAGATTTCAAACAAATGAATTTACATCCTTTTCCCAGCACTTTTATGAACTATGATACCAAACAGCTGTTCAGAAAGGAGCTTAAAAAACAATGATCCCTGTTTATTCCAACAAATCTTTACAGAATAGTCCTACATTGGCTACTTCATATAAACTTTCCTCAGGGATAAAATGCATCAGTCAAAGAGATTTTCTGTAGCCTGGGTAGTATTGTTGAAAAGATTATTATAATAATCTAAAAGAGCGAGGTGTGGTGGCAAATATACTAGAGGCTGGAGAGGCAAGTCAGGAGGGTTGTGATTTGAAAGACAGCCTTAACAACATAGAAAGGCTATAAGAAACTTATTGAGATATTAGTGATATATCACCTGTCTCAAAAAAAAAAAAAAAGGACTGGAGACATAACTCGGTGGTAAGCACCCGCGGAGTTCAATTCCTAGCACCAAACCACACAAAACAAAACAAATATCTGAAAGATAGTAGGGACTCCAGAGTATAGGTGTATATGCATAGATAAAAATTTTGGTTACAATATAAAGTTAATAAAGATACTTTTGGAAAAATATTTCATGGTTCCTTTTTTAAAGAGAGAGAGAGAGAGAGAGAGAGAGAGAGAGAGAGAGAGAATTTTAATATTTATTTATTCATTTTAGTTTTTGGCAGACACAACATCTTTATTTGTACTTGGTGCTGAGGATAAAACCCAGTGCCACATGAATGCCAGGCAAGTGCACTACCGCTTGAGCCACATTCCCAGCCCCTATAATGGTTCTTAAGAGCTCAAAATAAAAATGCCATATAATCCACTAATAATATTTTTTTAAGCAGGGTATCATTGTGAATGTCTGTACTCTCAGTGGTTTGGGAGGATGAAACAGGAGGAACTTAAATGCAAGACCAGCCTCAGAAACTTGGCAATGGCCTAAGTGACTCAGTGATATCCTGTCTTATTAAAAAAAATAGGGATATAACACAGTGGTAAAGTGCCTAAATAAGTAAAAATAAATAACAATAACAATTCTTGGTTTAAAAAATGCCCTATAACCCAGTAATTATAATTCTGGGTAAATATCTAAAGAAATTGGAACACTTTTGTTAAAGATATTACTTCACTTCCATTTTTATTGTAGGTTTATTCACAGTATCTAATAAAAGGAATCAAATGAAGTGCCTTTTAGATGCAAGGTATTGATGAAAAGGTTTCTTCCAGCTGCAGATCATCCATCTACTTGCCTTAAAGTCTGCATACGTATAATTCAAACTGCTCCCGAAAAGGCAAGACTCAGATATGGATTCTTCTGAGTACTCCAAGAAATTTTGGTACCTCCAGAAAAATTCTGTAAGACTTTTCCAAAATTAAGGAATACGTAAATTTTGGAGTTTGGAATGTGGACAACATACAGTAAATTCTTCAAGGGAGAATCTTAATTCAGACACTGTGATAAGGTGTCTGGTCTGGGGAAGAAAGAGGAAGTAAAATCAGAGTTTGAGATAAAACTAGACTTTGCTTCACTGATTTCTAGGTTATTGATTTAATCCAAACAGATATTGGAAAAGGGTTAAAGCTACTAATTAAAATTTCTGTAAAACAGGTATTTAAAAAGTACCAGGAAAGAGCTGAAGGTGTGGCTCAGTGGTACAGTGCTTGCCTAGCATATATGAGGCCGTGAGCTTAATTCTCAGTGCCCCATATAAATAAATTAAATATAAAAAAAAAATATTTAAAAAAATACCAGGTAAGGATTTAGGATTGTTGCTCAGTAGTAGAGTACTTGGCTAGTATGCATGAGGCAGTCTGTTTGATACTGGACCCACATTAATAACAATAATAATAATAATAATAATAATAATAATAATAAAGATATTTTGTTCATCCACAACTAAGAAAAAAATTATTTTAAACAAGTACAACAGCGCTATGGCCTGTAACCTTCTAATTATATGTGTTCTAATTAAGCCCTTGCAATTCAACTTTCTTGTTATTTAAATTAAAGTCCAGTTCCACTTTTATTTCCTGCCACACCAGGACAAAGGAGTTTGCTTGAATATTAGGAATGCTTCTAAATGTCACTTTAATAAAGTTGTTTTACATATTTAAAAACTCAGTTGAAAGAAAACTTGGTGGCACAGGCTATAACCCCTGTGGCACAGAAGAATTATACATGAGTATCATGAGTTCAAAGCTACCATCAGCAAAACCAAGGCACTAAGCAACTAAGTGAGAACCCCTCTCAAAATAAATACAAAAAAAAAAAGACTGGGGATGTATCTCAGTGCCCCTGAGTTAAATACCTGGTACAAAAAAAAAAAAAAGAAGAAAAATGAAAAAAATTCAATTGAGGACAAATACATTAAAGAAACAAACAAACAAACAAAAAACACCTTAATTTTGGACAAATTAACTACACTATTGTGAGGATGGCCTTAGGCCTGGCCTAAAAAATCTCCATTTTAAAAACTTCAGTTTGAAACTTGCAGTCTCACCAGGCATGCCTAAAGAAGCCCTGAAGTATTGCCTTCAGACATAAACAAATCACTTACCCTCACCATAAACAGAGTGAGGCCTCTGGCAGGTTGTCCTCACCTAATAAGAGGGAAGGGTGAGAAGACCAAGGTGCAGACCACCAGACCAGATGTTTCTGGCCCCAGAGTAAATGATGTCATGGCGAAATCTGGTGGTAACTAACAAGGTTTGAAAAAAGGGTAAAAAAGCTGCAAAATTTAGTATAAAGAGTAGAGCAAATGAACAGATGTTCAGCCAGCTCAATAAAAAATGCACTTGAGCTGGGGAGGCTGATGAGGACTTGGAAAGACATCTCATCACTTCTCATCATTTGTATTATCCTCACCACTCTTAAACTCTACAGCCACACCTCAGTGAGAGGGGGGAAAAGTAAAAGACTATATTGTAAGGGTCCCACGAAACGTCGGAGAAAGAGACCACCAAGTGACCACTCATGCAATTGGCACAAGGGGGATTTATTGAACCAGCATGCTGGGGCTCCGTGCCCACTCAAGAAGGGAAAGCAGCCCAGAGCCCCGAACATGGGCTGAGCACTGCTTAAGTACACTTTTTGGGGAGGGCAGAGGGCTTTGTATACATCAGAACAAATCATCATGAGGCGCGGGAAAATTGAACAACAACTCCTAAACATGATTAGTTCATTCATTGGCGGGAACAGGTCAGGCTGGAGTGATAGGTCATTCCTAAGGAGGGGGTTACATTTAAACTGATTGGTCCAGGCCCTGCAATGCCTACGTGCGACCACACAGAGCCCTTATTAAACAACCAAATAGTCAGGGGAAATATTTACTGGGCAGTTCCAAGCATTGTCTTAACAGCTATAGAAATTTCAGGTTTTGCAGGTAGCATAGAAACCTAGCAATACCTAATCCTTTACATTTTAACTCAGACCTTGCAGCTTAGAAACTTTACAACACCCGGTCTTTTACCCTTTAACTTTTACGTTTTAACTTCAATTTCTTTTACCCTTACATATATGATGTTCTTCTCATGTGATGAAAACTTAATTTCAGTGGGGAGAAACCCAATGGGGAAAATAAAACCAAGAGGCAAGATCTCCCACACACCCAAAATATATACTTCTATGAATAAAAATTTTATCAAAATTACTTTAAAATTTCATTTAACTTTTGTGCTGTCTGGTCTTATGAGAAAGCAAATTTTATTTTAAACTTCTAAGCAATGTCCTAAGGCATTAATATTTTCCCAGAGGGAAAAACAATATAATGCATTAGTATAATTTAAAAATTTCTAATATTCATAATAAAAATTAAGAAGGAGAGCTTAAATCAATTTAATAACTTAAACCACTATATCCAAAATACTATTATTTTTGAAAATATAAATTGACTAATAAATAAATATATTTTTCAAGCTTCATCCTAAAATTCACTCTTGACCTCTCAGGGATATCTATGTTCACTAAAGCTATATTCTATGTTTGAGATTCATAAATACCCTGACCTCAGCAAGGTGAAAAAAAATGGACAACTCAGTTCTGCGTCATAGGTTATGGAATAAACATACCAAACAACATTCTCTTATGGCCAAAGAACAGGAGAGACTCTGCACTTTGAGACAGAAACCATCTACAACTCAGAAGTGTACAAAAGTGGAAACTGTTTCTTACAGGATTCTGGGCACAGATCCATTTTCATTTTAGATATCATACTTTAACCAAAAGAGGTTGATATCACTGGAGAGAAGACTCTAGGTAATCAGATCATCAGTAACCCAGAAACTAGAGTCTAAACATTTAAAAAATTTATTTTGCAGTTTTGTCTTTAGCCTAATGCAGGGTTGTTATTTCAATTTTCTTCTTTAGGATGGGGTACTCTGAGAATATCATCAAACATTAAAGGCATAGAAGTCTACACATATTTCCATATAATTCAATAAAGCCTGTCAAGAGATTAAAGTTTAAATTTAAATTAATAAAAATTTAACCAGTACCTATAAGGCACAATATGTTTTTCATATAACTTCTGTTCCACATGTGATTGAATCCTGGCATTCAGCCCATGTTTAGTGAATTAGATATCTATCACTGAATAAGAAGAAACCATATAAAAATTATTGTCTCAAGTATGGGCTTATCATCAATTAAGCCTGGGTTCATATGGGATCTTTTTACTGGATTAAGTGATAGTTGGTAAGGTTACTGAACTTCAGAGGGAGATATGGTTGCCAAAAAAAGCACCCTTCTTCTCAGAATCAAATAAATTAAGGTGGGCTCATTCTCATGGAGGTGACAGTGTTATGAAAGTAAAAACAAAGTATTCAAAATGTTTCCTGACTAATACACTTTCATAGTCACAGATTTACATAAGTCACACACAAAAAAAATAAGAGCTCAGATCGAAAATTTGTGAAATATACTCTGCACATTGGCTACAAGAGGAGTAAAAACTCATTGTCAACTTTATGTGTACAGATAGAGCTAAAGAATTGCTAATATGTTGACACTCGGTATCATTCTGCTTTTTGTAATGGATGAGGTTTACATAGCTGTTCAGTGTGAAAGAATATTTGAAAGGTCTCCTGAATATTAAGCAACTTTACTGGAATTCAGGAACAATTCTCTGTGACCCCAAAGCCACAACTCACATCCTCTAGACTACATGAATTATCAGTCTTTCATTATTGTCTTAGAAGTTAGATAGTGGCACAAAAAAGCAGAATATTTTTTTGTACCAAGGACTGGACTCAGAACACTTTATCACAAATCACATGTCCAGCCCATTTGTTTTTAAAGATAAGCCAAGTTCTCACTAAGATGCTTAAGGCCCCACTGAGTTGCTGAGTCTAGCCTTGAACTTAAAATCCTTCTTCCTCAGCCTCTTGAGTCACTGAAATTACAGACATGCATTACAATATCGGCTCTTGTTTCCTGGTTTATGAATAGGCAAAATTGAAATGATAAGAAGAGAAGCAGCTGTTATAATCACCCCTTTATTAATTCTGGCATAATTCCTAAGGTTTAAATATTGAAAACCATATTTCAATGTATACCAAAGGTAACATTATCTATTATAGTCAACAGTCTGTTGATCTCCATTTTATCCAGAAAATTTTTTACTGCCTAAACTTTGATTTAATTTGAAAATGTTACTCAATATATTTGAACTTCTGGTTTTTCTTCTGGCATTATTAGGATACTAGGTTCAAACCATACAGCCTATGGAAAATTATGGTGTGGTTATAGCTAAAGAGAAGACTATATGATAAAATTTTAAACTCATGAAGATGAGGTATTTTCTTTATTTTTATGTAACCTTTGTGAATAAGACACAGAGTACACAGCCAAACCTTAAATCATACAAAGCAGGCTCTAACTCTAGTTAATAAAGAAAAATATCAAATACAAAAAGTTGTGTTGCAAAATCACATAGTAGTTGGTTTGTTATCAGCAGCACAGGAATGGGTTTCTGCCATATAATAATATCAGTATGACTTCAATACATATGATATCTTTAGATGCAGCCACGCAGCAGTTGATCAATGATAAGTTGCAAGAATGATGAGCTTGTTTAGATACCATCTGGAGATGGGTTTTAGTAATCCTAGACAGGGGGGTTGCGTTCTAGTCATATCACAATACAGCATAATTTTTGAGGCCTGTGGATGCAGAGCTCTTACCTCCTTGCTAATAGATATTTGCAGAAGACTTCAGGTGTGTAGATTTTTTGATGATGAAACCTATAAGGGTGCATCATTGGAAAGGCCAAACATGGCTATAGCTACTCTGTTGTTGATGCTTCCAACAGGTTACTGTTATGATGATGATGATGATGATGATTAATATTATTATCATTTATTTAAGTAATGAATACCTTGATTAAGAGTATACATTAATTGTCATAAATATTTTCTTCTGAGCATGTGTTCACTATGTAAAATATTGATCATGCACCTTCATTTTCTGGCCTATATATGAAAAGACATATGGAATGTTGCAGGATTCTGAGGGCTGGATGCTCTGGGCTACCTGGGAGCTATTGTTACCTCTGCATAAGCATGACTACACTGCCAACTCTTCCTCACATCTCTCAATTGCTAGAGACCAAAATTTTACATCCTGGGTCTCAACACCCACACAGCAACTCGCATAGTCTTTAGGATATTTGCAGGTGAGAGATATCTCAGTCCTGATAGATTAATGGAGATTTTTATGGGAGTAGTGGCACCTATGGACACAAAGAAGCATACAACACTTTTTTGCCTCAGTCCAATTACAGTGAACTCCTGTGGAGAGCTGTGACATAATGGGATTAGTTCCTTGTAAACAGAAATAAGGATTCGGACTGCACTGTGTGGAAACATGAACCTTGGAAGTTGAACTATCAATGAATTGCTGAAGCCCAGGCTCCAGCCCCTGGCCAAAGAAAAAAGTGGCAGCAATGGCATAGATGATTTGGAGAAGTAGTCAAATGAGTCATGTGCAGCTGCTGTGGTCATGGGATGAATGGTTTCTATAGATCTGACAGCAAAAACTGATGCAAGTGTAGGAGAGACTACCAGAATGAGAAATTGCAAGATAATCAAGAAGTATAGGAATCCAAAGTATATCCAGTAGAGTAAGATGTCTGTATTTTGAAAATACCCATCAACATTTTCCATTGTGATGATTGAGTCTGGGGAGAAGAAGAAGGATAAAGGCCTTCAAGTCCAGTCAATGGATGATGCATAAAATGAAACAACAGCAGCCAATGGCTCCAGTGAACAACTGGCATGGCCAGCCCAGGTATCCAAGTTTACCCCATTTTACCTGTTAAGCAGAACTGGTGGACTTAAAAAATAATTTACCCAGGTGGCAAGAGAGCAAGATTATTATTTTTTGTCTGTAAGAATTAGAGATAAACAGCATTCTGTGTTGCACCTTAAGAATGGAGAGGTTAGCATTGCTCCTTACAGTAGAAGTTGTAAAATGCTCAATGCCATGAGGCATTTAAGGACAAAAAAGACCATGTATGTTAGTAGCTGGCCAGGCTTCCAGAGGTCTGTATTTTTAGCAAGTAACCAAGGTCATTAACAATCATATTCAATCTATGTACTCAAGATTAAAAAAAAAAAAAAAAAACATTTATTTGTGAGCATGCTCTTACATCAGTAAAATGTTGTTGATATGCTTTCTTTGTCTGACCTGCATTAAAAAAAGTTCTATTTAATAATTTGGGGGGCTGAGGATAGAAGCTAGAGTTTGGTTATGGGCTATTGCTGCCTTCAAAAGTAGCATGCCTACCATCCCAAAAGTTCCTCACATCTTCATTCAACTGCTTGAGCCCCAAACCTTGCTTTTTTGATATAAGCCCCTGCACAACAGCCACAGATGTGAAATCATTTTTAATTTGATACTATCACAAATCCTCTGCTTTATGCAAGGAGTATTGTGTTGTTTTGTAGACATACTCCCAGATAAAATTCATATAGTGGAGATTTAGTATATTATTAATTTTAGATTACACATATGGCCTTAATGTTGTCTCACCCTCACTTTTTTAATGTAGTGTTTCATATTGTCCATTTACAAAACTTTTGTGATACAGATACAGTCCTTTTGTTGCAGTTTCCATAGAATCCTGCATTTTCATCATGACTGAAATGAAATATGCCTGTTTTCAAATTTCTCCTGATAAGAAATTTAAAAAATATTGCTTGTTCTTGATTTTTCAATTCAATTTTCAGCAATTTCCCAAGTTTATTTTAATTCCTTGCTATAAGCTTTAGACTTTTTTCTCAAACATATTATCCCCATTGAATAAAAAGTTCATCAGATGTAAAAAATTTGTTTTTCTTTTTTTTATTCTTTCTTTTCTTTTTTTAAGGGGAGAGGAATGAATACTTAACCCAGGGTAGTACTCCTAAACCCCTATATCATCAGGCTTTTTAAATTGTATTTTATTTTATTTTTAGTTTTCACACAAAGTCTTGCTTAGTTTCTTAGGGCCCTCTCATATTATTTAGGCTGAATTTGAAATTGTGATTCTTCTGCTTAAGTCTCCCAAATTATTAAGATTGCTGACATGAGCCACATATGTGTGTAACCCCCTCCCCTTTTTGAATAAATGTCACTACTTAAAAATGTCACTACTTAAAAATAATGATGAATCATGGCTTCTAAAGGAGGTAAGTTTTGCCTTTGTGTCAGGCATATTTGATCTTGATATGTACTTAAAAATTGTGGGCACACAACAAAGCATCTTTGTAAGATCCTGTTTCAAAATAAAGAAAAAGAAAAAGAAAAAATTGAGAATAAAGCTCAGGAATATTAATTCTCTCAGTTTAACCACAAGCACTACACTCATATAAACACACACACTCACACACACACACACACACACACACACACACAGTACTTATGGGATTTTGAAAATATTTTTTGACACTGAACAGCTGTATTAACCTCATCTGTTACAAAAGGCAGAATTAGTGACATAATATCAATAGTCCTTTAGCCTTATCTTTGTGCAGAAATTTGGTAATGTGATTTTACTCCTACTCTAGCCAAATGCAGAATGCATTCTACAAACTTTGGGTCAGGGCTCTTCTTTTTTTATGGCTTTTGTAAAGTTGTGGCTATGAAAGAGTACTAGTCAGGTATCTAGTCAGGAAATATTTTTTAATGTTTTTGCTTTTTCTTTTAGAACACTGTCTCCTCAATGAGAACAAGCTCACCTTAATTTATTAGATTCTGAGATATCATGTGAAGAAGATTCAGGGTCCTTTTTCTTTTGGCAGCCAGATCACCCTCTGAAGTTCAGTAATCTTAACAGCTAAACATATGCAGCAAAAATATTGCAGATGAATGCAGTTCAATCCAAATGTGAACTAGTAAGTTTTAGAGTGACTTCTTATACAGTTATAGACAACAATATACCCAGTGGAGGGAAAATGTCAGGTTTTAATCATATGTGGTACAGTGAATATCTGGAAAACAGCAGATATCTTATATAAAGTATTTTAATTTCTTTTATTCATATCCCCAGCCCTTATCCTTAGTCTTTTAACAATGAAAATGGACCAGCTTGCATTTTGGACTTGATTCTGGGCCCACTCGGCTTAGGTTGGAGTCAGTGCCTGAAGACTTGTCCAATCAGTCCCTTAGGTGCCATTCTTTTAATCATTTTGTAGGCTTTCTGTCATGGATAAAGAGCCCAAATTTCTGTGCTAAGAAGAAGCTGAAAACAAATCACAGGGAGAACTCTGAAAACCCTGAAAGCAAGAAAATGATAAGTGTGCCTCGTTATCTTGAGACTGGATAAGTATGTTGTTTGAAGCTGGCAAGAGTGGCAATGGTGGAAAATGAAAATTGTGGCTAGGTACTTGTTGTGAGGGGGCAACAATTGTGATATATGCAGTACAGGAGAGAAATAAAGAATTTCCATGCACTTATGCCCCTTTCAATGCTTTATTCACTCAATTACTCAACACAATTTCACTCTATAGGTTCTTAATCAAGAAAACAACAATGCTTAATGCTAGGTACTGCAATAGACATAATCTATTCAGAGCTAAATATTATAAATTAATTCTAAGCACTGCAAAGCACATGTAATAATGACAGGCTAATTACAGACATTCCCTCTGCATGCTAAGTTCAAAAGTCTCAAGCCTTAGGCTTTATGTCCAGGATATGCACACTCACTCAGACCAGGGTGATCAGGACAAAAACCAAGGCAGGGCTTTCCTGGTATGGAGCAGATGACTGGTTGAGGAGAGAATCATAGGGAGAAATTGCAGCACTCACCATGGTCCAGACAAGGGCATAGAGTTGGGGAGTGGTGAGTATTATGCAGAGGATCAGGAAATGAAGACAACTAATGGGATGTCAGGTCCTCATCAGGCTATCTATCTCAAGTGCATCTTTGTTTTGGCTGGCTGAATCCCTGTTCATTAGCTGTATTATTTACATAAAATTTTGGGCTTTTTGACCCCCCTTGCAATCTTCTTCAGCTAACACCAGGTTTCTCATTGTCATTTACCCTGGGGTCAGAAACATCTTGTCTGGTGGTCTCCACCCTGACATTTTTGCCTTTCTCTCTTATCAGGATAGGAGAGCCTGCCAGGGGCTTCACTCTATTTATCAGGTTGAGGGGAAATAACTTGTTTGAGGCCATACTGGAGTGCTCTGTGTGTGTGTGCCTGGTGAGACTGCAGGTTTGAAACTAGAATTTTTAAAATAGAGTTGTGTAGGCTCAGGCCTAAGGTCATCTTCACAGGACTCCTCAGAGGGTCTCTGTGGGAGATAAACCTCCATCCCCGACCCTTACTAGTCTAGTGAAGCTTAGATCAGCAATTAAAAACCTGGGCATTTTGTTGGATAATTGTATGGTGTTTTCAGCTTGTCTCTAAAGCCCTTTGTGGGCATCCATGTGCAATGAGTCCAGCATGTTCCCACATTGTGTGGTGAAGACTGGAATAATTATCTGAAGAGAACCCCAACTTCATTTGTTGTTTCCATGCACAAGAGAGATTGTACTTTTAGAGTGTGTTATGGCGTTTTTTTTTTTTTTTTTTTTTTTTTTTTTGTGTGTGTGTGTGTGTGTGTATGTGTGTGTGTGTGTGTGTGTTTGGTACCAGGAATTCAACCCAGGGGAGTTCAGCCACTGAATCACATCCCCAGCCCTTTTTAAATATTTTGATATGGAAACAGGGTCCCTTTGAGTTTCTTAGGGCCTCATTAAGTTGCTGATGCTGGATTTTAACTCAATGCTCCTAATGACTCAAGAGCTTTTTTAATGTAGGGGAAGCAGTATCACAAATTCAGAACAAGAATATAAATTCCAGAACTTCAGCTTAGCTCTTCCTAGGTCTGAGAATAAAACTCTAGTTTTCTAGGTCTCTGTTCACATAATCAAATCTAGGGTTCTTTTTTCATAGTGAATTAGTATAAAATAGAAGGGATAGTAAAATTACAGTGTAATCAGGATTATGAACCTCATTCTAACACAGCTGGAGGATAACTGGAAGATATGTTAATCAGCACCATTAAGGCCTATTTCAAATGTAAAAAAAACCTTAATGCCCACTTTTGGAAACACCTTCAACAAAGTCCTTTGTCCGGTGGTGAAGTTGCAAGAGGAAAGATGGGTCATGGAAAAGATGAAAATGAACCCATATGGTAGTCAGGATGCCTTTTCTAAAACCTATTTTAAATATTTTTTTTTCCATTTCTGCTGAAAAACATATGTAAACTTTTAAGATGGCACACAAAAATGAGTTTATCTGGTATCATTCCCCATCCCACATGGTGGGAGTTCTATTTCAACTTGCTTCATTAAATAGATTTTATTCTTCAAAATTTGTGAGACAAGTACCCAGATGCAATTGGCAAAGTAAGAAATTTTGTTTCATCTCAAAACTCCACTTTCAACATTATCAATGACTATTTTCCCATATTTCATTTCATTTTTCTTCAAGAACTAGAGAACATTTTTAAAAGATTTGATTTATCATCTGTGTAGGAATGGTGGGAAAGCTCCATAAACTCAACAAACAGGACTGTAGAGGCCTGTCACAGAAGGGAAGGGGGAAGGGGGAAGAAGAGAGAGGGAAGGGGGAAGAGAGGGGGAGGGTGATGGGGAGAGGGAGAGGGAGAGGGTATTGATATTTATGAGCTCAATGGGGGATGAGGAGGAGCAGGGGGGAGTGGGCTCTTACTTCTTTATTGGCTGAGAGTTCACGTCACTTTGGGGATTTGGAGGTGTGCCATTAAAAGTTCACGCTATTCAGTGTCATGGACCTGAGCTCCAGGAAGAGAAATGCTCCAGGCACCATCTTTTTTTTAAGAGAGAGAGAGAGAGAGAGAGAGAGAGAGAGAGAGAGAGAGAGAGAGAGAGAGAGAAGAGAGAGAGAGAGAGAGAGAGAGAGAGAGAGAGAGAGAGAGAATTTTATTTTTATTTTTATTTTTATTTTTTTTAGTTTTCAGAGGACACAACATCTTTCTTCGTAGGTGGTGCTGAGGATGGAACCTGGGCCGCACGCATGCCAGGTGAGTGCTCTATGCCTTGAGCCACATTCCCAGCCCCTCCAGGCACCATTTTTACCAACAATCTGAGCTTTTTACATATGAATAAAGCAGAATCAAATTAGGTGACATTTAAAAGAATTAATCTCTTCTAAATGAGGTAGTGTAGTTTATGTGTCCCAATAAAGGTCCTCAATTCATTTTATTTTCATATGTAAGACCTTTTTATTAAAATGGCCCTGAACCATAGAAACATTCCAAACATTTCAGTAAACACCTTTCTCTGGTGTGGCAGGAAAATAAAAGTGGGACTAACTTGAATTCAAACTACATGAAAGATCAATCTCTCTCTTTCTTTCCTTTTTTATGTTTTGTTTTTTGTGGTACTGGGAATTAAACCCAGGGCCTCATGCTTAGAAGGCAAGCACTCTACTAGCTGAGCTATATCCCCAGTCCCATGTTTTGGGAGGCAAAACCAGGGATTGAAGTCATGGGTGCTCTACCACTGAGCCACATACCTACCCTTATTTTTTATTTTTACTTAGAGAAAGGTTTTCACTGAGTTGCTTAGCTTCTCACCATTGCTGAGACTGACTTCAAATTCAAGATCCTCCTATCTCAGCCTCTGAAGCAGCTGAGATTACAGGCATGCACCACCATGCATGGCCAACTTCCATCTCAAAAACTAAAGTACACAGCAAATTAGGTCACAGGCTGTCAACAAAGAGGTACACTTTGTAAAAAACTATTTTTAGTTGTTGATAGACCTTTATTTTGTTTACTTATATGTAGTTCTGAGAATTAAAAGAAGTGCCAGACAAGTTAGCTACCACTGAGCTCCAGCCCCAGCCCCCTGTTACATATTTTTTTTTTTTTTATGGTGGATACTAGAGATTGAAATTAGGAACATTGGACTACTGAGACTCAGTCTCAGGGTTATTTTTTACTTCATTAAGAGATGAGGTTTCACTGAGTCATTTAGCACCTCACTTTTGCTAAGGCTGTTTTGAAATTTGATGCTTTTGCCTCAGCCTCTCCAGCAACTGGGATTACAGGCCTGCACCAACACAGTCAGCCTTTGGTATATTTTCAATACCTATTATAAATAGATTTTAACCAGTAGCCTTAATCTTTTCTAATATATGTTTGTATTGAATCCATAACCCAGAAATCAGTGAAACAGGGAATCTAGTTTTATCTCCAAAACTGTTTCTTCTATTAGAGTGTCTGAGTTAAGATTACCCATTGAAGAATTTACTGTATATTGTGGTTTCATCTTGACCTCCCATATGTACCTCGTTCTGAATTTTAGAACAGTCTGAAACAAGGTGCCCACAGATACCAAATATCTTGGAGTACTTTAAAAACACCAGTATCTGAGTCTTGCCTTCTAGGGACCAGTTTTAATTTTAAGTGTGTAGTTTCTAAAGGCATTAGTTGAATAATCTGCAGCTGGAAGGCATTTTCTGATAATACCTTTTATCTAAAAGACACTTGTTTCCTTTTATTGGATACTGTGAATGAAGATACAATAAAAATAGAAGTGTAGTGCCGCAGTCTGGCTGGGCACAAATCAGGAGCCACCACACAGCTTGTAGATTCAAACAGCAACTCTTTATTCCCGAACTCACACCAGCCGTCTACAATCACGTTCTGGGGAAATCCAGGTTCTCTGCCCAAATCCACATCCACTGGGCTTCTGTCTCCCAAAAAATACTGTCTGAATCCCGTGAGAACTCAAGGGGAACTCAGGCAGCAGAATACGCCCTATTCCCAGCAGGAATAACCTTAAACCTGGAATGCCCTAAACCAGAATGCCCTAAACCCGATTATCCTAAACCGGGAACACCCTAAACCCGGATCCGCCCTGGTCCTTGAGCAAGGTCACCTACATGCAATGTCACTGCAAAATGTCCTATTTCCACGAGTCCTTCCACTAAGCAACATGGGGTATGCTGGCAAGGAAATTGTCATACCTACTTGGCTAATGGCTCCCAGCAGTTTAGCAATATCTTCAGCAAAAGGATTTCAATTGCTTTACATATATACCCATATTTTTAAAAAATTTATTTTGAATTTAAATTACATGATAGTTCAATCTATCTCTTTCTTTCTTTTATTTTATTTATTTACTTATTTGTGGTACTGAGGATTGAACCCAGGGATTAATCATGGGCATTTTACCAATGTGCTACATACCCAGTCTCCACCACTTTTATTTATTTTTTTATTATTGAGACAGGGTTTACTGATATGCTTAGGACTTTGCCAAGTTTTTGAGTCTGGTCTCTAACTTGAGATCCTCTTGTCTCACCCTTCTAAGTCACAGAGAGTACAGGCATGTACAACCTTGTGGTAGTACTGTTACCGCTGTTGACTGGTGATGAGTTCTTGCTTCCCCAATGTTGAAGAATAACACCAAAGAAGCACGCCAAGGCAAGGTCAGAGTAGAAATTAGAAGTTTATTAAAGGACAGCAGAAAAGACTTCTCTGGAGGAAGAAGGGGACCCAAGAGGTGGAACCCGTGGAAGTGAGGTTGTTTCCCCTTTTTATAGTTTTGGTGATGGAATGTAGGTTGGAAGGCCCGAGGGGTGGGACACAGGTGGGCCAAAGGAGTAATCTGGTCAGGAAGGACTTCTGAGTCAGCACCTTTTTGCTGGGGGCTGTTCATTAACATTTCTTTGAGGTGGACTTTGGCCTAGGGCCTTTTCGGGACTTCATTAACATTCCATGAGTTGTCCTGTGTTTTCCCAGAGTCATTCTCCATTTTAGATTTCACTCGATATTAGACCTGATTTATCTAACTACACTGACTACCTAACTTTAAATCTGGCTTCAGTACCCCAAATTATTACTAGTGGATTATGTAGCATATTTATTTTGGACATTTAAAGAACCTTAACACTTTTATCAAAAATATATTTATTAAATTTATGCTGTTGCCAACATTTTTTACATGTTTTTGTACCCTGAATCCTTATGTTTATTATTATTTTTTTTTAATTTTTGGTTTGGTGCTGAGTATTGAACCCGGGGGTGCTTTCCATTGAGCCACATCCACTGTCTTTTTTATGTTATATTTTGAGACAGGCTCTCACTAAGTTTCTTGGAGCCTTGTTAAGTGAATGAGGCTGTCTTCAAACTAACAATTTTTCTGCCTCATTTTCCTGAACTTCTAGGATTCCAGGCATGTTTCACCACTCATGACAATTTTACATTATTATAATAGCCATTACAACAGCACTGTACAGGCTGCAGGAAATTCATTTGATTTATGAATTAAATCCCTGAGGCAAGTTTATGTGAAGTAGCCAGTGTAAAAGTGTTGTGTAAAGATTCCTTGGGAATAAACAGGGATTTTTTTTCTAACCTCTTTTGTGAATGATTGTTGGAAACCATAGTCCATAAAAGTCCTAGAAAAAAGAATGCAAATTTATTTGTTTGCAGTTTACAGATATTTGCACATGCCCAGTCACCTTTGCATCTAAAACTTTAAACTTCAGAACATAGTAACTCGAACAAAATTTGTTAAAGTTGAAACAGTGCACAAACAAAAATTTTTAGGAGCAATTGGTAGTTGTGGAGTTATTACTGTGGTCAGCAGAGTTGGGCCAGGGCTCTGGAAGGTCTCACTCAGGGTATTGGTGATTTACTTTATTCTACATTATTACACCCACAATACAATACTCCCAGCAATAGTAATTGAGAAAATATGCTGATAATGTCTTGAGCTAAACTGGCACCTTTGATATTTGCCTACTTCCCTGCACTGATCCCAGCTGAGTAATTAACATGCATCCAGAATGTGAATAGGGTATTTCCTGGGCCTATTGTTTTGGGGTCAGCTGCTCCGTTAGTGTGTGGGGGGGGTCTGAAACCAGGCTGGTGCAAGTATTTTTGTATATGTTCCTTTGCTCTGGCTGAGATCTTTCATTTTAAATGACAAAAGATTTAGAGTAATGTGCTTGGACTTATTTTTCATACACTTCACAGTTTACATCAAGAATAAATGCCACAGTCTGTCTGGGCCCAAAGCCTTGTAGGTTCAAACAGCAACACTTTATTTCAACTCTCACCAGCATTGCACACGTGCTTTTTTGCCAACACCACTCACATGGCCCTTCCAGCAACCCCCCACACTGGAAATCCCTCCTCCGGCACTTCCCCAATCAATGGGCACTCTCCGGGAATCCCCAGGAGAACTCCAAAGTAGAGCAAGAACTTCAAAGTAGCGGGTGACCAAGGCAGAAAGAGCCACAACATTGCCTGACAGTAAAGGTCAAATATACAATGCAATCAATCCAGCATCATAGCAATTGGATATAGCTTAACTCAAATCATCATCTCAATGGTTACCTGGCATAACCTTTCAAACATTCCCTGTCACCTTTCAAACATTCCCTCTGGCAAATGCCAGGCATCATTCTGACTGGCTGTGGCTCTCAACAAAGAAACAACAGCTAGAATTTATCTCAACACCCCTTTGCATACAAAATATAGGTTGTCATTGAATATGTTGGAAGTTTAATCAAGGTTTATTCATTAGAGAACAGTCTGATCTAGAGAGAATGTAAAGTACCACCAAGTGCTATGTTTTCAAAACAAAAAGAAATGTGAGATATATAGACATGCAGAATAATTTTTTAAATTTTTCTTTGTTTATTTTATTTCATTTTTAAATAGAAAGCAAACAGAGGAAAAAGGAGACCAAGGTGGGAAATATAATTACTGGCAGGACTATGAAACATTAAAAAATAGAATCTAGATTTCAGAAAAGAAAGATTTGACATATTGTATTTGGAGATGTGGATGGCATGAGTGTCCATGATAAGAATGTTGTAAGCTTCTGAAAGAAAATTGATGTGGTGAAAGAAGCTGTGTAACCCAGATCCTTACTTAAGCCATTTTCTGCCCCCCAAATAAGCCATGCTAGGTAAACCACTGCTTGACTCTACTGCTGAATACTGAATAAAGAAAAGATTGCCAATGAGAGGTTTGCTTCATACCTTCCACCTTTGTCATGTTTGTGTCTGTTATGCTATTGTTAATCAATCCAAAATTATACAAACAGTAATGACATTTCAGCCCCTTTGAAATTTGTCAGTGAATTCCTGACCACTTTGATGGAGGCTCACAGCAGGCCTATCAGGTGCCCTGGAGAAGACTTGGACCTGAATGGCAGCATTAGAACCTTATTTTCCTCCTTCTGAAATTAATCAATATTTTGAGATGACTTTCTGGCTGGAGGCAGAAAACAGGAATCATTTCAGAAGAATTGAGTCAGCTCAGAAATGAGTCAAACCTAGCTGGGCACTGGGCTCAGTAGTTGACTGGTCACAAATATCTGCAGTGGCCTCATGATTGGCAGCCTTGCACAAAGAAAGATCAACCTTGGTGCTTTCCCAGTTTCCAGGTAAGTCACATGGATCCCAGGCATTGGGCACTCATCTGCCTTCCTAAAAAACCTGCAAAGCCACTATACAGTTGTTCATTCTTAATAGTTGCTGAACACTCTGTGCTTTTCAAGGCGAATAAATAAATAAATAACAGCATCATGACTGCTCACCCCAGCCTGCTTGTTTTTATGCAAACAGAGTTGATCTGTTTCAAAACAAGCTAAGTGGGGCTGGGATCCTGGCTCAGTGGTAGAGCACTTACCTAGCATGTGTGAGGTCCTGGTTTCAATCCTCAGCATCATATTAGATAAATAAGTAAATGTATTGTGTTCATCCACAACTAAAAATTATTTTTAAAAAAGAGGCTAAGTGTTCTGTCTTGCTCCCCAAGTGGTGCAAAAAGTCACATAATCATTAAGAGAGACTCAAGGAAGACGCAGGCATGGGGAGCCAGCAGGAAGAAGTCCACAGCTGAGGAGGGTCTGACTCCTGGTGCTCAGGAATTTCTAGAGGGAAGAAAAGGAACCCAGCGCCTCTCTGTGAACCGTGCCCAGGGCGGCGGCGGCTGGGTCCCCTGTCAGCCGAACTGGACGGGTTTATAGAGGGTTTCTCGAGGTCCCCAGTCCTGGGAAGGCAGTGTCCCCCTCTTGGTCTTTCTTCTTCTTTTAGTTCACTTGGGTCTAGGGTGAGCACCAGGCGAGCAAGTTGCCTCCAGAGTCGGAGCTCGCCCACACCAAGGCGGGAGGACAGGCCTGAGGGCAGCAGAGCCTGGCAGCAGGGGAAGCTAGAGCTCCCAGTCCCCTTTGTGGAGATGGCAGGAGGCCTGTATTGACTGTAGGCTGTGCTCTGGGCTCCATGCACCAGGCTTCCTCCCTGGATCGCTGGGCTCTGCAGGTTCCAAGGCTTGGTGGTATCTCTGGCACTCTGTTCTAGGGCTCTTACTTGTCGCTCTCCATCACTGTGAAGGGACCAGCGTTGGAGCCCGCTTTCCTGAGGCTGTGGGTGCCGCCTGCTGTGTGCCCTGGAGGCCAGGCTGCCCAGGTTTTGGAAAGGACCAGAGTTCAGCATCTGCTCCATGACCCTGAAAGTGCCTCATTGGGGAAACCGACTCCAGTATGGAACTCCTGGTCCAAAAGGGATCTCAGGGGACATTTGAGTTGGGGCATGGCTTGCAGAATGTGAGTCTTGGGAGGAGTTGGCAGATCTTAGCCAGATGACAGCAAAGAAGCCCCCCAGTTTACTCTCTGGGCTTGTTGCCAGGCACTGTCAGGTAGGGCCATCTGGGGCCACCTGTGGGAGATCAAAAGAATGAAAACAACACCTCCAGTCCCGGGATGGCAGAGTCTAACAGAGGGGCATTTTCTAAAAGATGAAGAGATGGAAAATGATCAAAACTAGTATATTTTAAAGTTGAAATGAAAGCTTGCAAAATTTTGGGACCATATTTTTGTGTACTTTGTGCCTAAAGAAATATTAGGTCATTGACTCCCTTCTACTTTTTTAGTTTTTGTTTTTATTTTATTTTAGCAAGGAATCAGTTTTGCCAGCATTTTCCTCAGGAGCTGAGCATTACCCACAGCAGGGAAGACAAACTTATAATTCTCAGGTTGATTTTGACTTCAAGTCTGGGATCTAGCACTTCTAAATGTAGAGGAAAATCATTTCTTGCTGTATTTTCCATGTGTGATTCCTTCCCTTATCCTCAAGGACCCAGTGATATTTGTTTATTGGTTTCATAAGCATCTATTTAAATGTAGTTTTTGTATGAAATACTCCAAGTTGCCACAGGGTGTAGTTTTTCAGAGAAAGCTACTAGTGGCTTCACTTTCCAAGAATGTAAGTCATTTCCTTTCTTTGATTTCAGGGAGTTGATATTACACAGCATCTGAACTTTGTGGGGACAATTTTCCATAGTACATCTGTCATTAAAAAGGCTTTTGGGTTTCCTTCCTAAGAGCAGTGCATAAATTTAAGCCAAGCAATGTTAAAGGTTAAGAAGTTTTTCAGCATCTAGAGTATTATAAGACTACTGTAGAAATAAATTTTAACAACCAAGACCTACTAAAATCCACCTCCAGATGGTACCCAGACAAGCTTATCATTCATGCAAATGATCATTGGTCAGTTGCTTTGTAGCTGCAACTTCAGAAAGCATATGTACTGAAGCCATACTAATATTATTTTAATCATCTAGAATACATATGCAACTAAATCTGTTACAGACTCATCATTGTGCTGCTGTTAACAAACAAAATGTGATTATGCAACTCAATATTATATATCTGATATTTTTTTTTCATTCACTAGAAATAGATGCTTCATTCTATGACTTAAGGCTTGTGTTGTATGCTCTCTCAAAGCAATTATCTGCATCTCAGTCACCATGGATGAATTTAAAAAAAGAAAAAAAAAAAAGTACCTCATCCTTGGGAGTAGTTTAAAAAAAGAAAAAAAAAGTACCTCATCCTTGGGAGTAGAGTTACAGGAATGCACCATTAGGTGAGTTTGTATACTCAACTTTAAGAATGTTACCAAATAGCCATGTACATGGTCATGCACTTCAATACCGGTGATACAGGATTCTGATGCTTGAGGATCAAAAGTTTGAGATTAGCCTTGACAACTGAGAAAAGCCCTGTCATAAAACAAAGAAGAAAAAGATCTTGGAGTATAACTCAGTGATAGAGGAGTTATGAGTTCAATTCTTCATATTGCTAACTAAGTTAGAAATATGAAACAAAAATATGATTAAAATTAATACTATTAATATTTTATTATATAGACTTCTCTCTAGCTGTAAATTCATCATAATTTTGCACAGGCATTGAAACCAATGTTCTAAGAGAAAGCACAGAAATTTTACAGGAAGAATTATATTTTCAAATTAAATCAAGTTTTGAACTGTAACAAATTGTATAGATAAAATGAGAATCAACAGACTCCTGATTAAAATAATATTTCCTCATTATGTATCAAAACAAGTCCAATGTTTAAATATTAGGAAATAGGACACCATTTAAGATGGGATGATTTTAACAGCTGTCTTTCTGTTTGACATCCCAATTCTGCCTTTATATGAACTGAAAAGAACCGGTATGGTGATGTGTTTCTGTAATTTCAGTGACTCAGGAGATTTACGCAGGGAGATTTCACATTCAAGGACAGCTTCAGCAACTGAGTAAATACTAAAGCAAACAGGGCTGGGGATGTGGCTCAAGTGGTAGTGAGCTCGCCTGGCATGCGTGCAGCCCAGGTTCGATCCTCAGCACCACATACAAAGATGTTGTGTCAGCCAAAAACTAACTAACTAACTAAATAAATAAATATTAAAAAAAATACTAAAGCAAGCAAACAAACAAACTAAGCCAGGACTGTGTTGGGCAAGGTGCACACAACCATAATCCCAGAAGGATGGGAAAATGAGGCAAGAAGATGGTAAATTCAAAGTCACCCTCAGCCAAAGTGAGACCCTAGACAACTCAGTGAGACTCTGTCTCTAAGTATAATACAAAATAGGGCTGGGGATGTGGCCCAGGGTTAAGTGCCCCTGGCTTCAATCCCTGGTACAAAAAATAAAATAAAATGGGGCTGGAGGTGTGACTTTTTGCTAAAATGCCCCTGGGTAAGATCTCTGGTACAAAAGAAACAAAAATTCTCCTCTTTTGAATAAGTGTCTGCTGTGCCCCTCCCCTGACTCAGGCAATGGCAAGGCCCTACTGAGGTGGATGGTGCAAGGCGTCCATCCTCTGGAGGAGCACAGTATGTTTCTGGGAATTGGCTGATTTGTTTTTGTATTCCTTTAATAAGTATAGTTGCGATTTCTCATATGACCATTAAGTATGAAGGAAAATAAAACATGACTTTCCCAATTAATGCAACTACTTCTAAAGAATAGATCTGTTTGCTCTAAATGCAATGATTCAGCTGTGGAGCGTAAATTGTTAATGTCTAATGAAAAACTCCCTGTATTCCTGTCAAGGAAGTTTTTGAAAAATTAAATTAATATCTAGAGAAGAAAAAATTAATCTTAAGAAGACAGATTAGTGCTTAGTACTGGGCAACTTGTTCTTGTTCCTGTGCACAATGGTTTGTGCTCTTACTCTTGTTTGATTAAAATTAATAACAAGTCAACCACTTGCCGTAACCATGGCACCGGTTCCAGTCAGTAAGTCAAGAAAGAATAGTCAGGGTATAGGCCCATAGTTTGAGACATTTCTAACTATTATTAAAAGTTAACTAAGCAGAAACAGCTCAAAGCAAAACGCGAACTGAAAGTACAAATGCTTGCTTATGCATAAGCCAAGATACATTCTTCTATTCTAATTGTAGCTACATAATATTTTGTTTCTTTGAATAATGATTCCTCTTTTGTAACTACAAAGTACTGTGAGCCTGCCAAAATGAAAAATATATGTGATCAACTTCACAAGTAAAGATTGGGATCAACACCTTCACTTTGGTGTCTGTGTTGTTTTCCCACCCCTCTTTCACCGACTCCTCACCATCCGTTCATCTCCTGAGACCCCCTGTTGGAGCTGGTCTCCAACAAGTGTCACTATCTAACATCCAAGAGAATATGAAAATATTGATAACTCATGTAACCTAGAGGAGGTGAGTTTTGGCTTTGAGATAAGGTTAAGTTGAACCTCAATTCCAGTAAAGTTACTTAGCAAATATTCTTGTGAGACTTAGCAAATATTCTTTCACACTGAATACCTATGTGAACCTCATCTACTATAAAAAGGTACAATAATCATAAATGCCAACATGTAACAACTCTTCAGCTTCATTTATATACAGAAAGTAAATGATATGTTTTTACTCCTACTCTAGAAAAATGTAGAATGTGTTTCCAAAACTTTGAATATGGTCTCTTATTATTTTTTATGAATTATATAATGCTGTTTGCTATGAAAGAGTATTAGTCAGGTATCTGGTCAAGAAACATTTGAATGTTTTTGTTTTTGCTTTCAGAACACTGTTACCTCCATGAGAACAAGCCCACAATACTTTTTAAATCATGACTTATTTTGGGAAAAAAATATCAGGGTGTTTTATTGACAGCCAGATTACACTCTAAAGTTCAGTGTATTTACCAACCATCAGCTAATCATATGCAGCAAAGATTCCAGGTGAACTGAGCCTAAATTGATGACCATCCAAAATATGAGCTAATAAGTTTTAGAATGAGTTAATTAGTGACAGATAATTAGTTAATTTATTCACTATAGGCTGGATGCCAAAATTCAATCACATGATGTGCAGAGGTTGTATGAAAAACAGCAGTCATCTTATAGACAGTGATTTATTTTTTCTTCATTAAAATTTTGTTGATTCTCTTAATAAACTGTATTGAACTATAGAAAAATATTTATAGACATATATGCCTTTAATTGTGAAAATATTCTCCCACTACCTTATAAATTTGGTTGAATATTAGCACAATTATAAAAGCCAAATATCTCGATCCTGCCTCTAGAGTCGAGGTAAAAATGCAAATAAGTTTCCCTTTAATGTATTTATATTATAGAGTCTGGGCTGCTGAAATATCTGAAGACCTGGCACCATCCACCTCCTGTGACACCAATTCTTTATGTTTACCATGTGGGATCTGAAATGGGAATGAATCTGTTCTTAGAATCTAGTGAGAAATAATGCCCACATTTGTACAGTTCTGGGTTGGAGCTGTCAGCTGTCTCAATGTGCACTGTCTCTTGTGTTCTTTGGCCCTGTTGAGAATATGTCCAGGAAGTGTTTTCCATCACCTAGGACATAAAAATGAGTGGTTCAGGCCTTTCATCTTGCTGATGTCAATGAATCCATAGCTCTCAATGTGAAATTTGGACACAGTAAACTGAGATATGCCTGAGACTTCAGGTAAATAGTGAATATTAAGATGGTTTTCCAAAAGTGCATGTATGTATTAATAAATTCATAGTGTCAGTCCGTGATAATATATTGAATATAGAGTTTTTAGTTACAATTTGTTTAAGCTCTTATTTTCTTCTTCTCCTTCTCCTCCTCTTCCTCCTCCTCCTCTTCCTCCTCCTCCTCCTTTTTTTTTTCATTTAAGGACAGGGTCTTACTGAGTTTCTTAGTGCCTTACATTTTGCTGAAGGTAACATTGAACTCACAGTTCTCCTGCAACCACCTCCTGAGCCACTTGGATTACAGATGTATGACACTGTGCCTAACTTTTGTTTTTCATTTTTAATTTGAATAGAAAAACTTTAAAATTATACTTGTGAGTCTCTTTTTAGGGGTGAGAGATATGGGGACCTTGATGCCTAAGGAAATTGCTAATGAGTTTAAACCTCAAGCTGCTTTTCATAAAATCAGTTAACAGAAAAGTGAAATAAAAATTTAAACTAACTGTGATATCATTTCCATAAATAAAAATATATACATATTTATTCACAAATTGCTTTAACCTTATATACAGTGATAAGTGTCAATGCACTTCTGTCTGCGTTAGGTCTTACTATTGGAAGGAAATTCTCCCTCAAAGTAAGTCAACCCAAGGCATTTAATGCAATTCACAGCCACTCAAAATAATAATAAGAAGAAGAAGGGTAGGGGGATTCTAGAATTGTGATGCACACCTGTAATATAAGTTACTTGAAAAAGCATCAAAGGAAAAATTTATAATCTCTCTCTCTCTCTCTCTCTCTCTCTCTCTCTCTCTCTATATATATATATATATATATATATATATATATATATATATATATATATACAAGTAGTGAGGGTACACAAGTCTAAGACACAGTCCTTTTTTTCTTGAATTTTTATTTGTTGCTGTAGATGGATATAATATCATTATTAGTTTGTTTCTTTGTTGTTTTTTTAATGTGCTGCTGAGTGTTCAACCCAGTACCTCACACATAATAGAAAAGCACTGTACCAGAAGATTCTGACCCTTTATTTCTTTAATATTGAGGGCCTGCTATACTCTCATATTTTTAATTGTTGGACTCAGAAGTTTTAGGTGTGCTTCTTTTCACATTTTGACACCATTTTCAGCAGATCCAAGATCTTAAATTAGATAGTCCTTAATACAAAGTTTCTCATTTTGACTTCTTAAAGATTAGTTTCCAAGTATAGGCAGATGCAAACTATTATTGAATTAAATAGTTTTTATTTGAGTTTCTTTACAAAAGTCTTTTTTTTTTCTTTTCTTAGGTCACTATGTTCTCAGGTTAGAATATTAACAGGAGATGCTTTCAGTTCATGGGAAATATATATATTTTTTAAAATAACAAAAAAGAATTCGTTGAATGAATACTAATGATTTTAATGGAGGAAAAAATGATTTGTTGAGGGACCAATGACTGGAGCCAGTCACCAAGCCTTCCCCAGGGGCTGCGAGGGCGGATGGGAAGTAGGCGGGGGCTCCGGGTCCCCACCCCCGGCTGTGAGTGCCCACGCGGAGCCCCGAGGAGCTGAGCGCCCCCAAGAGGGCTGTTTCTGGGTGCGAGCTGCCCGAGTGTGCGGAAAAGGGGAGTTGCTGCCTGGAGGTGCCATGGAGCTGGGGAGTTGGGGTTTGGGGTGGGGAGGGCGGGAAGCGGCGGGGGAGAAGCGGAGTCCCCGGAGAGAAAGGAGGCCTCCAGCGCCTTGGGAGAACTCGGGAGACGAGTCCTGGAGCGCGAGGCGGGGGGAGGCTGCAGCCCCCGGTGCAGGCCAGAGGTGAGCGCCGAGGCGGGTGGGGGGGGGCACAGGCGCGGCCCCCACTGGAGAAGCGAGCGCCTGCCGCCCAGACTGGTGCGGGGTTGGAGACAGCCTAGGCTCCAGCTCTCCCCAGGGCAGCCAGGGGAGGCAGGACTCGGGAAGTGCTGGGGGTGTGTGAAGGTGAAGCGCAGTGTCAGAGGCAACCACCGGCTGAGCCTCTAGGAGGAGAAGGAGAAGGAGGGGAGACCCGCCCCGCAGGCAGCCGCCCTTGTCCGCGCGAGGGGCGGGGACAAGGGCCGCTGCACGACACGGGCTGACAGGAAGGAGCTGCAGCAGGCAGGGCGGCGGAGGCTCTGGCAGAGCAGGCCAGTCCGCGGATGGGAGCCAGGCCAGCAGCGGTGGGGTCGGGAGCCGGGGGCGGGGAGCTGGAGCCAGGGCCTCAGAGGCGCCAATCTCGCTCCCCCATGACTTAACTTTCTGGGTGGACATGTGTGCCAGAGGTGCGCTGGGGCCAGCCGGGGCAGGAGGAGTCCACCCATATTTCAGCTCAAAATTGTATTCATGGAGTTCTTGATGTCTAAAAAATTTTGCTTTATGAAAAGAACCAACTACTCTCAACTTTTATTCATTGTAATTAAATTATTCCTTTGTACATGGAATAAAAAAAGAAATTATTAAATTTATTTGAAGACATCCGAATAACATTTGGTTATGCAGTCTGCCTATTTTAATATGACTTGCAAAATTGAAAACTGCAGAGGAATTCAAAGTCAATAGAAAAATCTCTAAACTTTTTTAAGGACATTCATCTCAAAATGTGGTTTAAAATTAGGCACTTCACCATCTGACACAGGAAGAGAAAGATAAGAAACCAAATAAAATACTGCAAAGTCTGACAGAAACTCTCTTCCAAAATTAGACTTATTAATCTTCACATGAGAGACTCCATTTTCTTATTTTTTAATATACAAGGGCTTATTTTTTAATATACAAGACCCCCTCTCCTCCCCACTAAACTTAGAAAACTACACTGGTTTCTTGGGGCTTCTACCCAAGTTTCTTCCTTATGAACCACTGACATTTCTGCAAACCTCCTCTAAATATTGTGAGAGACAGAAGTGGCTTTTTATTTGGAAAAGTAGTTGTGATTTAGGATTATCAGTGAAACCCCTTGGGGCTTTATTGAATCATGTCAACAGCTGTCAGTAATAATATGTACTTTGCTGGACACAACATAATGTATTGATATGTATAAAACAATGTTATAAACTGGAAAAAAATATGTTTTTTTTTTTTTTATAATTTATATGCAGTCTTATGAATAATACAGAGATCTTTGTGAGCATTATGGTGCTGTAGATAATAAATTTACCCTGTTCTCTGGCCTGCCAACAGAGTTGTAAAGCAGAATATATTGGTTCACCTTTGTGATAATAAGCAATTTTAGTATGTCAGTTCTAGCTACATTTACTTCTGAGGTCTTAAAGAATAGTGTGCTCTAAATGGTTCTTGGAGTGTTTATACTGGCTCTGACTCTCCTGGGTAATGTTTCAGTGAGTGATATGATCAGATAACAAGTGGCACTATTTCTCAAGTATTGATATTGTGATATCTCCTGTAGTTTTATTGCCTGGAGTAGCTGATTTTTTCTTAAGTGGATCTGTAGTTCTTTGTATGTATTTTTAATATGATTTTTTAAAAGTGGTTTATAGACTTGTGTACATTTTCTAAGTGATATCACCCTTCTTTCTCAGTTATTTTTGCATGGATCAGGAATCAATAAGTCCTTACTGTTCTTGTTTTATCTTCTTGACAAAATACAGACACCCTTATAGGAAATGTTTCTCTTGAAACTGAAATACCGATCAATTCATCACCTCTTCATGTGTTCCAAATGGTAACAAGACATCTGCATTGGTAGCAAATCATAATTGATTATATAAATTTAATTTAGAGTAACATGTTTACATAAACTTTGTGAGAATAGCCAAGCTTTCTGTGTTTATTAATTTCTCCTACAATAACAGTAAGGGTGGTGATTTTTGCATAGGAAGAAAAACTCTGATATTCAATCATTCTTTTGGCTGATAACATACAACTGAATTTTTAACATGTTGTAATTTCCTCACAGGATAACAAAGAAGAAATAAATTTATAAGCAGCACTTTATTGAAGGTAATAGTTTTTCTACAAGGGGTGAAACATTTCATTTTGTTCTTATTTTCTTAAAAAAGGCATAGACTGAGAAATACTTTCTGAGAAAGTATTTAAGCACTTTACTTATTTATATACATTCTTGGATGTTGATGGGTCTTTATTTTGTTTATTTTGTTTATATGCAGTGCTTAGATGAAACCCTGTGCCTCAAACATGCTAATCAAGTGTTCTACCATTGAGTCACAATCCCAGCTCCAGGCACAAACACAGGTCTTTCAGCTCTTTCTTGATGTGTAGAATTTCTCACCCATGCCTCTGCTGTCTTGATCTAAGTATCCATACATTTACTTCACACTGATACAGTGATTTGATGCACATACACAATACCATTTACTGCAACAAAACAGCATGGTTTATAACTTAAATCAATTTTAAGCATTCAAGCTAATTAGAGTCATAAAGCTATAAGAATACGGCCTTTTAATCCACTGGTATATTAACCTATTTAAGATGGTTGGGCTTTTTATACAAAAAATCCTGAAGTAGTCCTGAAGAATATTTGGATTGAAACAGGTGAAAAATAATGGTTGAGGCCCACTGCTCTTTTGTGTTTCACTAATATTAATGCAGAGACCATTAGGAGCAGCACACTAGCTGAGCTGAATAAAGATGGCCAATTTCAAAAAAATCATAATTTATATAATACAGGACCTTTTAGATCACATCAGGTTGACTCCTTTGGAAAGCAAATGTGTAAACCATTCAGCTTACAAGACATGACATGGCTCATCCACATTCCGCATGGCTTGTGAGGCCTCTGTTTGGCAGCAGAAGACCCTCAACACTGGCTCCCACAAAAGAGATTCCTGCAGTCCAATATTGGGATTAGAAAATTGTAGTAAACTATGGTGAAAGCAATTTTGAAGACAGATGCCTTCTGTTTGTTTCCAGAAAAAAGACAGTAAGGAAAATATGAGTGAAAAAGTCCTTTTCCATGAACTCCTATTTGTTTTGCTTTGTGAGCAAACCCTATAGAAGAAAATAGAATTCTGACTGTGAGGGGAAATCTGGACCTCCAGTGATTGTTATAGAAGAATAGGAAATGTTGACACCAAGGGTATGCTATCAAATACTTAGCATAGGACTGCCTACTTCTTTGAGAGAAGGCTCTGTGGTAAATAGAAAGTACTGGTAAAATCTTTTCTTTTGGTTTCATGAAGCCTAGAGTTTTATTTGATGTTTGAGATCCATTGTGCTTTGAAATATGATCTTCTTAGCATCCCTGCCATAGGTTTATGTGAAAGGTGATTTAGCGTACTGTGGTGGGCTAACATCCATTGCTTCTTTTTATGGGAAACATTTTCTACTAAAAAAATAAAAATGGCCAATACTCTTTAATAGGGAATTTTATTCATCATTGAGTGGAGGCTTTCTTAAAATGCTTTTATTCAAGCACATCTTTTTTTTAGAGAGAGAGAGAGATTTTTAACATTTATTTTTTTAGTTTTTGGCGGATACAACATCTTTATTTGTACGTGCTGCTGAGGATCGAACCCAGGGCCATGCGCATGCCAGGCGAGCACGCTACTGCTTGAGCCACATCCCCAGCCCCCTCAAACACACCTTTTATTTAAAATATAGAAATGACTGGATTTACAAAGCCAGTTATGTAAAAAAAAAATTCAGACACTTTAAAATAAACAGATCACTCACATTATATTTTCTACAAAAATATTTTATTTACCATTATATTTAGAAAAATATAAAAGAATCAAATTATTTCACATACATATAAAAGTTAACCTTAGATAAAACATATATACATTTATACATAGTGTTCTAGAGTGCACATGCACATACATATTCTAAAACATATCAAAGATTTCATTGACTTGGAGAAAAATTCCAGGAAGTATCTAGTGTTGATATTATTTAATAAACTTTCATGAATAAGTAATTACAAAATCGTGTCTAAACACAATTTAACAAATGATTTTAACTATCAGATTATAAATGCTTTTTCTAAAAATCTGATATAAAGGTATAAAAACTCTACATGGTTTCTATTGAACATTGTGGATGTTGAAGGTGTTGAATATTTTCTTATATATTTATCATCAGAAATACTATTATTTCTACTAATAAAATATTTCTAAAATGAAAATATTAAAAGGAGAAGCCAATAAAGTAATAGCCTTGCATCATAACGTATTAGGTGTAAGACTTTGTGAATATTATAGTATTTTTTAGGTGTAAAACCTTAGCTATATTTCATTTGAATCTTAGCTTTTCTCACTTAGTAACTTTATAAACTATGGTATATCACTTAACTCTGGGAATCTCAGTTTGATTATCTGTCAATCATTAATAATTGTTCTCAGATTTTTCTGGAAAATTTGAACATGCCCAATATTGTTTTCTTTTTATTTTGTTAAAATATTTATTTATTTATTTATTTTTTAAAGAGAGAGAGAGAGAGAGAATTTTAATTTTTTTTTTTTTTTTTTTTTTTTTTTTTTTTTTTTTTTTTAGTTTTTGGCGGACACAACATCTTTGTTTGTATGTGTATGTGGTGCTGAGGATTGAACCCGGGCTGCATGCATGCCAGGCAAGTGCGCTACTGCTTGAGCCACATCCCCAGCCCCACATTAATACATTCTTAAAAAGAAAATGCTATTTAATAACCATAGCAATGGCATATTAAAGAGCTTTTTAAACTACTCTTTTAATACATATTTTCTTTTATCTTTCTAAAACCTTCTAGAATGTGTAAATTTATAAATATACACATTGAGAAACAAGAGATCCTATGGCAATAAGTAATATATCAAAGTGTCAAAATCTGATAAATTCAGTGCTAGAATTAACAGTTTTCCTGAATTGCAGGTCAACGATGTCTCTAATGCAGATAGTAAGCAAAACATTAAAATAACTAAATAACAGTAATTGAAATGATTCAGCAAACTATTTGGCATGACCATATATGTCCTCAATTTTAATCAAATATATATTAGATTTATTTATAATATATAGGTTAATTTATTCCTTTATGATCATTATCTATTTTTTGAGAAATGACCTCTAGTAAACAGCCTCATTTGGCCTCAGGATGTGTGTACAGTAAGAAAAAAGTCTCAAGATTTCTCTCTATTATATTCATAACATATTTACATATCCCCAAGGCTTTTCACATACTGGTCAGTCACACACAGCAAGCAATTTGAAAGTTCATGAAGTTTTGCAATATAACATTGTTATCCTTTCAAGCTATTTCTAAGAATTCTGTGTGCTTTATTGAAAACATCAAGGAAAATGAATATGTCTTTTTAAACCCAGAACTTGAAATGACACTGGACTCAAGAGATCGAGTTTATGAAGACAGGAGTTATGTGTTATGGCTTCTGTTTATCTGCAGAATAGCTGTCAAGGTGAAAGGGGTTGTGTGATAATGGCCTTAGGCCTGAGCCTAAGCAACTCCTGTAATGCCAGATTCATGGGACCCCAATAGGCCTCCAGGAGCTGAATCTGATGCAGTCACACAAGAGTGTTTATTGTAAGCTCAAGCCTGGACTCACAATCATTTCAGATACAGTGGTCCCAAAGAGTGAGTCTTGACCCTTAATTCATTGAGG
The DNA here is from genome assembly GCF_047511675.1 of Marmota flaviventris. Lineage (NCBI taxonomy): Eukaryota > Metazoa > Chordata > Mammalia > Rodentia > Sciuridae > Marmota > Marmota flaviventris. The sequence continues at coordinate 129,684,888 of NC_092506.1, forward strand.
ATTAATAGATTTTTGGGGATATTGTATGCATCACAACATCAAACAGCCAATAATTTCACATCACAGAAAAGTCAAACAACAACTCTTAACATTGATTAGCACATTCATTGGCAGGAACAAGTTGTGTAAGGGTGATTGGTTAGTTCAAGTTGTGGATACATTTGAACTGATTGTTTTAGGCCATGAGAGGTTGCAAGAGTGTATATGATAAACTTGCCTAATTATTTTATCAATCAACAAAACAACTGGGAAGGTCACCTGGTGTTTCAGGTATTTTCTGTGTCTCATGCTTTTTGTGGTAGCTAGGGGGTTGCTATGGGTCCTAACCTAGTGTAACTGAGTCAGGATCACTTGGCATGGAAGATCTCTCCAGTTATTCACAGACAAACAACTCAGCAGGGTGGGTATATGCCTAGGAGCACTCTGAGTTTTTCCATGGACAAGGGTAACTCCCTGATTTGGACAGGCTTTGCTCTGATGTAGAGGCTGGTTTCTCAAAAATGGAGTCACATCAGTTTCTCACTCCATTTAAAAAAACTCCATTTTGAAACCTGAGGTCATTATTAGAGGTCATTTATCACCAGGCACACCCACAGAGCCCTCTAATATGGCCTCAGACAAATTACTTCCCCTCACCCTGATAAACTGAATAAAGCCTCTGGCAGGCTTTCCTTTCCTGATAAGAGTCAAAGGTGAAAATATCAGGATGGAGACCACCAGACCAGATATTTCTGACCTCAGGGTAAATGAGAAATCTGGTGGCACCTGATAATTACAAGGTGTGGTAAAAAAAAAATAGTATAAAAATAGAGTGAATAAACAGGGATTCATCCAGCCTAAACAAGTATGTACTCCAGCTGGAGAGCCTGATGAGGACCTTCACTGACATCCCATCACTTTCCAAATCTCTGTGTGATCCTCACTGCTCTCAAACTCTACCACCTTGTCTGGACCTTTGTGAGAGCTGCAACTTCTCCCTGTGACCCTCTCCTCAACTGGTCGTCCACTCCCCACCAGAAAAAGCCTGTTTTGGTTTGGGACCTAATCACTGCTGTCTTAGTGAGTGTGCATCTGCAGGACATAAAGCCTAAGGCTTGAGAGTTTTGAACTTAGCATTCAGAGGAAATGTCTGTCACTAGCCTGTCATGATTAAATCTGTTTTGCAATGTTCAGAATTAATCTAAAATTGTTTTCTGGGAATTAATTAATCTAGAATTGCTTGGTGTTATTTGATTATCTCCACTGCAGTGCCTATCATTAAGGATTGTTGTTTTCTTCATTAGGAACCTATAGAGTAAAATTGTATTAAGAATTTGAGTGAATAAAGAATTGAAAGGGGCAGAAACGCATGGACATTCTTTATTTCTCCCCTTGACTGCATATGTCACAAATTTGCTCCCTGGCAACCTGTTGCTATTATTTTTAAAGTATTAAATTAAGGAATTTGTATCACTAAAGATTATTATTATCTTCAATTCTAAATGTTGACTTTACTTTTGGCATTATCTCTGTCCTCTGACTGTTATTGTTACTGCTGTTTACTGGTAATGAGGCCTTGCTTTCCCAATGCTGAAGTATAACACCAGAGAAGCATGTCAAGGCAAGTTTAGAGAGGAAAGTTGAAGTTTTATTAAAGGACAGCAGAAAAGACTTCTCCCTGGATGAAGAGGGTGACCCAATGAAGTGGAACCCCCATTCTCCACAGAAAAGTCCTCTTCACCATGGCTAATTTGGGGACTGTCAGCCAAAGAGTCTCTGCAAAAGAGTTCAATGTAGATAAACTTTCTATTTTTGTGTTGCCCTGTTTACTTGGCCACTGGCCAGGAAGATACCAGCACTCCGGGTGCTGGACACCCCCTTACTATTTTCACAAATATATCCAGTATAGTACTTTGAAGAAATGTGCAAACAAGGCCTCTGGCCTTGAGCTGGGCTTCACAGAGATGTCCACATTTTAAAGATAAGTTACAAATGGGCTCCATGGTAACAGCTGGCAGAGGGAGAAAGAAAGGGAAGAAGAAGTTCTCCTCTTCTCAAGTGTTGCCCTTGAAGGGTTAACTTGCCCAGAACAGTGAAAGAGAAAGCTGCTTCTATGTGAACTTCTGCAGACCATGAACTTCTGAGCCCCTCTACTTACGTGCTGGGTATAAAACTCTGAAACTCCCTGAACTTGGAAGGATTGATAAATAACAGCAAAAGCTGTGCTCTCTGAACCTGGCTGCAGCCAAATAAAACTGTTTCCTGCTATCTTCAGTGCCTTGCTTCATTTGTCCCTACAACAAACTGGGACACAGCACTGGAGGGAGTTCTGTCACAGGTGGTGAGTCAGGTTCTGCAAGAGAAAACACCAACTGGGCTGCTATCCCATACATCTTTCCCACTTAGAGTAGCAATCTGATTCTGATTATCACCCCAAAGCCTCTCCCCACAACAAGAGGCCTTTACATATAAGGGTCTGCTGACTGCCCCATGTCAGTCACATGTCATTTGGAAGCCAATGACAGATCCACATGGCTCCACCATAGATCTTTTATCATACACCTGCACTCTACTTCTCCAGGCCCAGTTCCCAGCAGGCTCCAACTCAATGGCATCTCTGTTCTACACCATTTTCATGAATTCCAGTCAAAATAAACACTATCTGGTTCAGTCATGATGAGCAACAGGAGATCCAATGGATCTCCAGTGCTTCCTGGTCATGAGAATTTCAAATATTACACTGTATTGGTCTAGACATCATTCAAGGATGAATAAGGTGGCACTGTGGGTCTTGATTCTTTCAGGAACCATTAAGGGGTGAGAAAACTCCTTTCAATGAATTATATATATATATGAGAGAGAGAGAGAAATATATACATTAAATACATTTAAATGTAGCAATAGATATTCAATTCCAAATTCTTAATGGAACATATATCATTCAAAGATAACAAAAATATTCATTTGACTCTACATGGGGTTATGTATAAACTTGTTCAACTATGGAGCTCACCATTGGTTGAACTTTCAGTTGCCCTGGGGTTTGGGGGGAGTGATCTGTTCGTGGAATTTGTATTTGGCAAAGCCAGAGTACTCACATGAATGTACCTGTGATAGCAGGAAGGGCAATATATATGCATATAACTATACATGTTCTGACCCAGCCTACAGAGAAAGGGAATCCATAAGTTATATATTTGTTAAATTTGACGATCCATGGAGAAGTAATAGAATGAAAATGTGACTAGTGTTATAACACATACCCTTGATAAAGCAAAAGGAAAATCAAAGTATACACAATTCCTCCTATGAACTTCCTGCATTTCTTTATTTTAGGTTTGCTTTTATGCATATGTTAGGATTAGTACTCAGAGTCTAGGTATGGGTTAGGGTCAGAGATTCAATACTTCAAAGGGAAAATATTAAAATCAATCCAATGTGTATATGAACATGTGCTACACAAGATCACTTCCCACTGTCATCCAGAACAATGCCTTGACATTACCATCACCCCAAGTTATACACAATTAGAGGGAGAAGAAGAAGAATATCTGTGAATACATACTGGAATGGAAAATGCTCAGCAGTTCACAACCTTGTAGGTGGCAGAGGAGATTACAGTGACTGAGCCTTTAATCTCTCCTACTCTTGGTTGTGCCCTTCCAAAACCTGATCTCAGGTAGTTTTTACTGAGTCTCTGGAAACAAAGAATTGAGAAACAGAATGCATTAGTGGAAAGCTTTCCAGCACTCATCCTGGTGAATATATGAATAGACTGCCGCTTGCTTTGCAGATGGGCAAGACCTACTATGTTCCTAAGTTCCTGAATTTTTCCTGAATTTTGGCCACTCTCCAGAAGGGGCTCATGGTTTTGTGTCCAAGATATGTACCAGCTCCAAGCTCTGTGAAATGGCCATTTCCTGGATTGTTGAAAGGAATGCTAAGCATCTCAGAAAACTCAGAAATCAGTGTGACTGGTAAGGGTCTCAGTGGAGAAACCCTGCTTGGCTAGATACCAACCTAAGTAGCATGATCAGGAGCTGTCAATGCCCTAGTGTTCATCTTGTGGAAAAGTCTGTCCCCGGGCTGTTTTCTTACCTATTGTTCAATTCCCCTTCATGACAGGAAGGTCTTCGCCTCAGACCACCCCTTTGTGAAGCCTCAAGAAAACAGTTTCAAAATGGAAATGAAGGGGCCTCACCTGTGGCTCTTTGGTAAAGTGCTTTGTGAAGGGATGTGTCTGAATCAACCTCTTGGCACTGTGTGAGGCTGTGGATTAGATTCTCAGCACCCCATGAAACTAAATAAAGATCCCATATGTCCATCCAAAACTAAAATTACAGAAAAGAACACTAATTTTGGATTAAGTCTCTCACCTATTTCTGGTAAGGCTCCTGACCTCAATTTAGTTCGAAAAGGGATTCTTTGGTCAAATGAGGTGTTCCAAGCCCTGCAGTAGCTAGCATATAAGTGGTTGTGTTTTCTGCCTTGGACTTTGAATAACTGGGATAACAGGTATACACCATATCATAACACATAAAAAATCTACCCCCAGCAGTCAGTAGGCCTCTAATTTGAGAAGTAGGGCAGTATTAAACAATGTCTTCTACTTAATCTCATCTGAAATTAGTCAAGTTCCCAATGAAGCTACAGAAACAAAATTTCTATCAACATTCTCTGTTGATAGAAATTTTTATTTCCCAAACTCAGTTGTAGTCATATCCTATGGAGTGATAGTCATATCCTATCACTAACTTTAGCATCCCAGATCTGGTCTCTTTATTTGTCAAAGCCAGCTTCCCAGTTCCTTCTCTGCCTCAAGGCCTCCCATTCCCATGGGTGAGCCCACTGCCCTTGTCTAAAGCAGTGTACTCTCACTTCAGTAACTCCTCATGCTCTGTCTAGTGAGTGTCTCCTTCAATTATCTGTTCACAAAAGAACCTTGAACTACAAACCTTGTCATTGCATCCATCTTGCAAGAAAAGCTTTCACGATTAGAAGTTGAAAACAACTAGAAATAGAAGAAAAAAAAACAGCTGGATGATATGGTGTATACCTGTAATCCCAGCTATTCAAAGTCCAAGGCAGAAAACACATAAGTTCTAAACCACCCTGAACCCCTTGACCAGATTCTGTCTCAACATTTTTAAAAGGGTCAGGATTTAGTTCTGTGGTTGGGAGAATGCATGCCTAGCATATGTGAGACCATGAATGCAATTCTTGATACTGAAAAAAAAAAGAAAAATGCAAACAACAACAAAATAAAGATCACACATAAGAAATGACCTTCTAATACATTAAATAATCAAAAAACAAAATATTTTCCTCCCAAAATGGAAAGAAGACAAATTTACATGCTTTCACTTGTTATTTTTAACATATTGGAAATCCTGGCCAGATCAATATGCAAGAAGTACAGGCAGAGGACATGCCAAATGGAATGGTAGAAGTATAATAACCTCTGTTCATAAGTGAGATAAAGTTATATCTGGAGAATCTCAAGATTCCAAGAAAATAATCACCACAATGAATAAATTCAGCAAAGGTGCCAATACAAAACCCCACACACCTAAACTGTGTTTCTATACACTAATAATAATATATATATATATATATATATATATATATATATATATATATATATATATATGGAAAGAAAATAAAGAAAACAATTTCATCTGACAAGTAAAATAAAATGTAATACTAGACCCAATGTAATACTACCCAATCAAGTAGATCAAACGTGAAGACTTTAAAACAAGCAATGAAACTTAGAATAACACCAAAAAGTGAAAGATATCAAATGATCATAGGCAGGAACACTTAAACTTGTTAACATATCAACACTATCCAAAGAAATCTACAGTTTCTGTTCCATCCCTAAAAAAATTCCTAACTTCTTTTTTTTCATGAATACCATTTTTATTTCATATTTTTATTTACTCTTATTCATTTTACATGAAAGTAGAGAATATTTTGATTTATTCATAAAAACATGGAATACATCTTATTCTAATTAAGATCCCAGTATTGTTGTACATGATGCAGAGATTATTCATTGCAAAAATTTAAAATTCCCTCCTAAAATGATAGGGAATGTGAAAACAACCAACTACAGAAACATTTTGAACAAGAACAAAATTGGTGGTCTAACCTGTCATAATTTCAAAACTCCATGTTATAAAGTTACCAGTCATACAAACACAAAAGATAGAAATGTTGATTAATAAAACATGGTAAGAAATTCAGAAATGAAAAAAAAAAAAGTTCTCAAGTGATTTCTGACAACAGCATTCCATGGAAATGGACAGTATTTTCCACAAATACTGTTGAGAAAACTGAATAGATAGCAACACATCAAACAAGGAAGTTGGGCCCTTATCTGACACCATGGACTAAAATTAACTCAACATAAATAGAGGACCTAAATGCAAGATCCGAAATATAAAACTCATAACACACAAGAGAAAAAGACCATCACAAGGGATTTTGACAGGGACTTTTTGAACAGCACATCAAAAGCACAGACACCAAAAGGAAGAATCAAATTGAACTACATCAACCCCCAAAACTTTGATTCATCAATCAACACAGTCATTCGTGAAAAGATGAATCACTAAATGCAAGAAAGCATTTGAAAATTATATTTCTGATTAGAATTTAAGATCTATGATATAAAGAGCCCTTATACCTCAATAAGAAGAAAACAACAAACCAATATTAAAATGGGCAAATGACTTCCACAGATGTTTCTCCAAAGAAGATATGCAAATGGCTGAGAAGCACATGGAAAGATGTTCAATAACAATAATAAGTGGAGAATCAAAATCAAAATGAAAATCACAATGAGATCCAGTTTCAAACACATGATGAAACAGAAAGAAACAGAAAACAGAAAAATCCCTGATCAGCTCCCATTCTCCAGTCCAGAAAAAAAGAGGCACATCCACCCACCACCACAACTAAAACAGAAAACACCAGTGCTGCTGAGAATGTGATGGAGCCAGAACCCTAGTGGGTTAGAATGCAAAGTAGTGCAGGCTCTATGGGAAACTGATTGGTGGTTCCCCAAATTACCAAAAGGATCATTCAAATGACCCTTCAATTCTACTTCTTTTGAAGAGATATTTATATGCTTATAATTACTACAGGATTATTTATTATACTCAAGGGTACATTGAGGAAGAATATTTTTATTTTTAGCTGTGCATTATAGTTATACATAAGCATGGAATATAGTTTGTTCCAAGTCCGTCTCGAGAACTTCCCCTTTCCCTCCCCTCCTCCCTGACCCGGTTTCATTTCTTCTTCTATACTGGTCTTCCATCCATGTATTTATAGTTTTCTTAACTCGTGCTTTACAGATATACATAAAAATAAAACTTACTGTGGTCTCTTCGTATAAGTATATAGGATAGTATGGTCAGTTTCATTCTACAATTTTGCCCTTTTCCTATCCCAAGGAAGATTTTTTTTACGTGTAGTACATGATGAAGTATTATTTGGTCTAAAAAACAAAGAAAATCCTGGCTGATAGTAGAGTAAGGATGGACCTTGAGAATACAGACTGTACAATCCTACTTATATGAAGTACAGTACACAGAGTAATTAAAATAATACAGAAAGGAGAATGGTGACTTCTTAGAGCATGAGGGAAATTGATGATTACTGTCTGACAAATGAGCTTCGATTTTGCAAGATGAGAAAAGTTCTGTGGCTGCATGCTGCTTTCAAAAGAATGGAAAAATAAGTGTAATGGACACCACTGATGTGCCTTCCCAAATAGCTGACATGGCAAAACTTTGCTGTGAATATTTGAAAATGTATATAAAATTAAACTCATTCTGCTTATTTCCACACAAATAAAAACCAAGTAAATTCTCCACTAGTAGAAACTGATCAGAAGGAAGTTCTCTATGAGTAGAAATGTGAAAGGATCATTCAGGTTGAAAAGATGGATCACTCACTTGGTCATGCCAAGAAATAAAGAATACAACAAGGGTAGCTCCTCAGGAAAATTTAAAGCAAGTATCATTGTACAGACAGTTTTTAACTACTCTCCTAATCTGACTGAGGTGCAGTGGTGTAATAATTATAGAACTCATGATATTGCCAGAGCATGCACACCATGAGACCAGTCATGTGCACATATGGGCCAAGGACACCACCAAGCTGGGAGGGCCCTGTGGAGACTTGTGCTTAGGGTCTCTGTCTTTGTCTTGGCAGAGGGAAAAATGCAAGGGAGGATGAAACAGGTGAACAAACAAACATCTCCCTCAACAATTGTCCTTGGATCTGTGAAACTCCTGGCAGTTTCCTTCCAGAGTCAGTCCCTTTGAACCACAATGGCCATACCTCACATCTTGGAGGAAAAGCTCCCCCCACCACTCCTGAGGGACCATCCCTGATCAGCTCCCATCCACCAGCCCAGGATCCAAGAGGCACATCCACCCACCACCACAACTAATGTAGACAGATGTCAGATAAGAATGAGAACGCAGAAATCACTGTTGGAGCTCCAGATCAACAGGAACAAGCATCAGTGCACTTGGGAAAGGCTTGCCATCACCAATGTGTTCCTGCCATCCCCTTTAGCCACAGATGCACACATGCCACCCAGCCACAGAGACCTGTGAACACCTCTTGCTGAGGCACGTACATGTAAAGATGCACACTCATTACAACCCCTTCCACCACAGATATCATTAAACACCTCACATTTAGAAACAGGTGCATGACCCACAACTCACTGCCATCCCACCGAAAACACAGATGCATAAATCACCTTTATCCCTTCTTTCCCTGAATACACACACCACCACTTCCTTTCTAAAAAAAATATACTCTATACATACCCACAAATACACATGCCTGTTATCACCCAGGTACTGATGGACATGCAACTATAATGAATACTTTTCCAAATTCAGGCTTATACATTTCTATATACTTTACACTTCCTGAAGGCATGCACATGATATAACCAAACACTGAGTATGCATGCACACCGAAATACAACATACAACCCCCCTACACACACACACACACACACACACAAAATAAACCCTATTTGTTACCAGAAGTCACATAAACAAAACCCTAAATACTCTGGAAAATCTCACAGACTTGATCCTCTCATCAGAAATACAATATACACAAAAATCTCTTTGAACTTCTACAAGATTGAGTGCAACCAGAAATACCCTGATTACAAAAATGTAACATCCTTAACCCTAAATGACACAGGTACAACCACCAACATACACACATAAACATGAGTCCATATTCCCAGAATCACTTGATATGCAAACACCAACTCCCCAAAACACATAAAGTTTCCCAACCCTTTCCAAATGTACACAACAATGATGTCACCTACAATCTACTCATTGTCATTTCCCAAATACATACATAACACATGTGTGGCCTTAATACACATATTTTACCCAGCACTCTAATGTCACACCCTTCCCTAAACAAAAAAAAAATAAATTCAATTAAAAAATCAATATTTTGTGAATATCAAATGTATTCACCAAAATACTCCATTCAAACACTCTTCTTAATAATTATTCACAAGTCCCACCATGTCATAATAACCCATATACACTGTCAGTATCCAATCCTCCTAACTTGTATTCCCATATAAATATAACTCCTATATTCTCTCAGTGGAAACACACACTACCCATCTACAGTTTGAGAATGAATACTCAGCCATCACACTTCCTAAATACATTCACAGTCCTAGATTATACAAGTCTGGGAACACACGTGTCCATCTGAATCTACAAATCCACAGTACTCCCACAGACCGAAAGTACATGCAGCCACTCTCTCACTATTAAAGGGCACAGAACTCACTATTAATGTACAAAACTGCTCATACTTTCTGATATATTCAGTCAACAGCATACAACACTGTGGAGCTCTGAAAATCCTCAATAGCATAAACTTCCTATCTTCCAGATGCCTGACTGTAAACCCAGAGTTTCTCATGCCCAAATTAAAACAAATACACAGCAAAATCCAAACAATTCCAATCAATAACCTTCCTTACAAAGTCTCATACATATTCCAGTCGCCTCCAAGAAACACTTAAAATAGATATGAAGTAGGACCGAAGAGGCTGGATACCAGAGGAATTTTCAGAAAGCAGGTTTATTGGCTATTTCCAACCAGTCCAGAGTGTGTTTCATGCCTGAAACATTCTATGGACAGATAATTTCAAAATATTTTGACTTTTATGTCCCATGGGGGAAAAGGGCTTGAAGATTCACTTGACAAGTGTTTTTCATTCCATTCTCTAGGCCAGACAGAGGTTTCACATGTATTTACAAAAAAAAAAAAAAAAAAAATCTGGCATTTACAAGAAAGAGGAAGCTACCAACCACAGTAACCTTTGCATACTTGCTGCTGATCTGACAAGAGAAGAAGCTTAATTATGGCAAGGGTCTTTTGGTTGAGAGTATCTGGTGTGCTTCAGATACACATATCTTTAGACCACACATCAATCAGTATCACCCAAAAAGCAATCACACAAACACTCCCTCAGTAACTGAATGGAGCAAACAAATTACTTATTAACATGAAAACAATTTGTATTCTCAAATGAAAACATACAATTACCTCTATGTTGCACATACACAGAATGCCTCAGAATATGAAGTTCAACAACAAATCTCAGATGTACAGACACTGCTAACTCTTCCTACATCTCACAAAGGATACCCCTCCATTCCCAAGAATAACATGATCACCTCAAAGCCCTAAACAAGAAAATACACAGCAGTCCACTTGAGACATTATCAACAGAATCTATACACATCTATGTGCCACATATACATAATTCCAAACACCCCAACATACCCCATGATTCCATTCTCTCCAAATCTCTGAACACCAAAGATTATGACCCTAAATTCTGACCTAGACATCATGAACATACACATACATTCTAAAATCTGAAAATGCACAGATCCAACACATAATAGTAAGACAACATCCTACCTCCTCTCAAATGCATTCACAATAGTCATGTTCACAATAGTCCACAATGCCAACAACACCTACAGACGCACCACTAAAACCCTAAACACATGTCCTGCCAGAAAGGTACTCATCCAACACTGACCAAAGAAATCACTCAGAAAATATTTACACATGACAACCAAACAGTCCCACACAAGAGAATTTATGGTGTCTTGTTTCATATCCTTTCCATACCTATACACATGAAACACATGAAAGCACAAAGTCCTGGTGCTAGAGGGACAAGTTCTTGTGTTCTCTCTCTCTCTCTCTCTCTCTCTCTCTCTCTCTCTCTCTCTCTCTCTCACACACACACACACACACACAGAACATTACATATATAATCTGAACACTGACACACCCAGTTCAAGGATATTATCTTGTGGGCCCTGCACACAGAGGTAGAGGGGTGAAGATGCCTATTTCAGGCACATACCTTGTTGTTGAAAATGTAAGAAAATATAAAAGTGCAAAGGAAAGAGCACATTCCCTCCTATAAAACTGAAAGGTACTTGCCAGCCACTCAATAACTGCTCAATATAGAGAAAAACTCTTCAAATAATAAGAGAGTACTCTCAGATAATGCTTCTGGAGGTGAAGGTACTCTGGGACATTTAAGGGGTTTCTAAAAGAGAGAATCACCCCTAATAGATTCTTTTGAGTATCCACCGTCAGCCCAGATGGATGTCTTCTAGCTGGAAAGCCAGACCATTGTGCAATGTGTGTTCCCATGCTAGGGCTGGGCATGTTCACCTGGGCTCCTCCCTAAGCCACATCAGCTCCAATTTCTGAATGGGGTCTGCAGTGTTCTCACACAAGAGGCCTTTGGCATCCTTACATGCCCAAATTCTAACCTGAAGATATTACTGGCATGTTTGTTGCTCAAAAAATTAGTGAGTAAATTGTCAGCTTTTCTGTGTTACATTCAGACAGAAGGGGTGAATCTGGTTAGAGGAAGTTCTGGGGCCTCTTATATTTTGGATAGCAGCTGTCCTAATCACTTTCCAAACTTGTGATAATATACCTGAGATCACCACATTCAAAGGAGCAGAGATTTATTTTGGCTCATGATTTCAGAGATTAGAGTCCATGGTCACTTGGCCCTCTTACCTCTGGACCTGTAGCAAAGCAGAACATCTTGCCAAGAGTGTATGACATAGGAAAACTGACCACCTCATGGCTGCTAGGAGGCAGAGAGAGAGAGACAGAGACAGAAGTGCATTAGGGTCCCAGTACCCCATCAGTGGCATATCCTCAATGAGGTAATTTTCATCAAATGGGCCCCACTTTCCACAAGCTTCCAACACCTCTCAATAATGACTTCAGCTGGGAACAAGATGTTTAAGAGGTGAGCCTTTGAGGAACACCAAATGTTAATGCCAGAACATCTATCCCTTGTCCCCAAAAGCTCATGTCTGTCTCACAGCAATAAATAATTAAAAATAAATAAATAAACAAGCATTTGGACTCCAAGAGTCCACAAATATCAACAGTGCATTCTCAATAGTTTTTGTCCAATGTCTCTTCTGAGACTCAAGGGAACACAGTGATGCTGAACCCTGAATTGAACGTTTTTTTTTTTTTCTGCAATTCTCTTCTTTTTAATTCATGAGTATAGCTTTCTTTTCTCCCCACACCCTCAACCCTATCTTAATGACTAACCATAGAGTCAGTTAAAAGCACTAAAGTCAGTTAAAAGGGCCCTTGCACTGGGCACTCCACCTTACTATATCACAGGAAATGTCCAAATTAAAAGGAATTGGCAGAAGTGTACAAAAGACACTGACTAGGAGGGAAACCAGACACACACACCTTCAGAATTGCAAGCATATAAAAAATCACATTATCTTAGATTCACAGGTCTGGGATGTATCAGGGTCCACTGGACCCAGATATAACCCACAGAATCCCAACTTCTTTAAATAACAGTTTTTTAAGAGAGAGAGAAAGAGAGAGAGAGAGAGAGAGAGAGAGAGAGAGAGAGAGAGAGAGAGAGAGAGAGAGAATTTTCTAATATTTATTTATTAGTTTTGGGCAGACACAACATCTTTATTTTTATGTGGTTCTGAGGATCGAACCTAGTGCTGCACACATGCCAGGCGAGTGCGCTACCACTTGAGCCACATCCCCAGCTCCTTAGTGACATTTTTTAATATATATTTTTAGTTGTCTATGAATATTTATTGATTTATATATGGTTCTAAGAATTGACCCCGGTGCCTCACACATGCCAGGCAAGCTCTCTACCACTGAGCCATGACCCCAGACCCCTCTAAAGGACAGTCTGTCAATGCTAGTAAACTGTGCTTGTGTCCACCTGCCCAAGACTGAGAGGACGATTCCACATAACACGCTGTATACACTTTCACTCAGAAGTACTAAGCAAGATGAAACCAGGAGCTACCATTCATCTCTGAAATGCTGAATTGTTCCCAATGAAGCCTTTTCCTCTCCCTCCTCTCTGCCTCTTCAGTTGCTGACTATCATGAGTGGAAGCAAAGCAGCAGAATCAAACCTTTTGTAGCTGCATTGGCTGCAATCCTCATTAATAATCAAAAAGAAAGTTAACACATTTCAAAGATACAACTACGTGGGGGAAACACAACTAGCCCCAAAGGGAAGAAGAGGACAGTAGTAAGGAGGAAACTGAAAAAGCACAGCAGGGCACACGTTAAGTCTAGTGCTCCATTAAGTCTAGTGCTCCAGGTGGGAAACTAGGGCACCTGATGGTGTAATATGGCTCCCCTAGAGCTTGAGCCTCCTTACCCTCCAGCCTGGTCTGATGTGGGACCACTCCCTAGAGCTTCTGTGCTCACTCACTTTCACTTACCTGAGCAGGTGTTCATAGGCCTGCCACTGCTCACCTACTGAGCTCTCCACCACAACACTGGCTCCACTCTCATAGTTTGATAAATCACTGTTTCTGGGGTTACTGGGTTGCACTCTGAATGTGATAGGCACATGCTGGTCACCAGCCTTTCCTCTGAAGTATAAATGCAAACCTTCACAACCCCTCAACTCTTCACTCTGTAAGCCTGATAACCAGCATCACATGGACAATACCAAGGTCAGCTGGGAATGAGGACATAGCCAGACCCACCTAGACCATGGCCTCTGTGAGCCCATATGATGTTAGTTACACAGCAAAATGAATCTGGACATAGGATTCTGAGGCTGCCTTTTGCAAGCAGGGCACCCTGATAATCTCTCCACAAGTCATTGAGCCTGCTAAGGGTGGTGTCCTTCCCATTCCTGAGATGCCTAAAGGTGGCTTCTGTGTAATGGAACTAATCTCTTTACCAACCACACCATCCTTGGCCCCAACATTACAAAGTTTTCTTTTCTGGAGAACCTGCAAGTATTTTCAATCTTTCTACCCTGGCTTTTGCTCCTGAGCCCCATGGTATATCAGGCTGAAAGCAGCTAGAAATACCCAGGCCATATCTCAAATGCTGTACTGCCTTGAATATTCCCTGCTGGATAAATTAGTCTGTGTTTTAGTTGCCTTTTACATCACTGTGGAAAAAAAAATCTAACAACAACAATTAGAGCAGGACAAGTTTATGTAGCTCATAGTTTCAGGTCTCACTCCACTGACCACCAACTCCATAGCTCTGGGGCCAAGGTGAGGCAGAACATAGTGGGGGAAGTGTAAGGAGTGGGAAAGCAGCTCAGCATACTGCAATGAGGAAGCAGAGAGAGAACTCTGCTCACCAGGGACAAACTATGAACCCCAAAGTCATGCCCCCTCTGATTGACTACTTCTAGGTCTACACTACTTGCTACAGTTACCATCCAGTTAGTCCATACCAGTGGATTAATGCACTCATTAGGATTAAGCTCTCAAAACCCAATCATTTCACCTCAAAACTTTCCTGCATTGTCTTACACCTGAGCTTTCCAGACAACTCATATCTAAAGTATGACCGTCTCTTACCTTTAAATAAGCCTCCCATGAATTCTATGGACATGTGCAATGTAGGCCAATTCTTTTTTTTTTTAAAGAGAGAGAGAGTGAGAGAGAGAGACAGAGAATTTTTTAATATTTATTTATTTATTTTTCGGCAGACACAACATCTTTGTTTTTAGGTGGTGCTGAGGATCGAACCCGGGCCGTACGCATGCCAGGCGAGCGTGCTACCACTTGAGCCACATCCCCAGCCCTATGTAGGCCAGGTCAGGTGCAAAAGAAAATTGAAAGGGGACACACACCCTCCAGGGACTCGGGTGGAAACGGAAATGAAGGGTTCCATTGGCGTTGGTCTGTGGCTCCTCTCCCCCACCCACCCCCATTTTCTATTCTTTGTAAGAAATTATGATCCCCCCAAACATGAAGCCCCTTGCAGCACAGAGGTCAGCCTGGAGAGGGGTCCTGGTCCCTCCAGTCCATCGACCCTGTGCTTTGGGCAAAATGGGCACCTGGGTCCAGGTCAGCCTTCCCAGGCCTGATGCCCTGATTCACGTCTCTGTCCCCAGCCCAATTCCACCCCTCCTGAAATGAATCGGTTCTTTACTAACTATCTCTGAGCTTGGAGGGGACCCAAAGGCACCTTCACTGCTGTCCCAGTGTGACAATGATCAGGACCCACCTGCACAACCCTTGGAAGGACAGGAGTGAGGACATCAGGTTGGTCCCACCCCATCCACGGAGCACCCTGTGTGGGCCAGGCTGTGTGCCAGGTGTGGAGGGGACAGTCAGGAGCCAGACCGTCAGGCGAGAGTCCTGGCTTTGGAGAAAATAGACAAGAATCAACAGTGTGAATACCTTAAAAGGAGACTTTCTAAAATATTCTGTTTTTAGTTGTAGTCAGACACAATACCTTTATTCTACTTATTTATTTTTATGTGGTACTTAGACTTGAACCCAGGGCATTGCACATGCTAGACGAGCACTCTATCACGGAGCCATGACCCATCATGAGGCTTCAAGTGCCCCCATAACTCAGCCCGGCCCTGCGGGATGACCCGCCCAGTTCCCTGGCAGAGTGGCCCATAACCCCCTGGAGTCCATGGATTGATTATGTTTATTTATTGGGATTTGGCGAAATATACCTGGTCCCCAGAGGCCTCGGGATGCGGGGACATGATTTTGAAACACAGGTCGTTGGAGGGAAGGAGAATTATAAGGCAGAGTCCCAGCTCAACTCTCCCAGAGAGCAGGAGGGATGCCACTGTCATTAATGACCAGAGTCAATGTGGTGTCACAGGAGTCACGTGGAGAAGTCCCGAGCAGAGGCTGGCAAGGTCCCCAACCCCAGTTTCATGTCCCCAGCAGGCTGACTCCACACCAGCCCTTGGAACTCACTGTTCCCTCTGCCTGGTCCTCTGTTCCCTGCAGCCCTGACACCAGGCTCTTCTCCTGATGGGGTCAGTGCTGAGACCAAGCAGCGTGTACTCCTGGAGGGCTGTCCCCTCCGCCCTCCTGACGCTGTCCCCTTCTCATAGAAGTCTTGTCACCACCCCATTGCTGAACATAAGTGTGGACTTGGCTACTGTTTCCTCCCCAGAGAGTGGAAGCCTTTGTCCCTCTCTGTCACCTCTGTGTTCCGAATGCTGAGCTTCAGGCAGGCACAGAGTAGGAGCGCAGGGCACACGGTGTTTGTTGAATGAGTGAGTGAGCGGGGTCACCGAGGGCTGTGGCGACCCCTGGCTCCTGTTCTCCCCTCTTCTTCTGCGGTCAACCCCAGAAACCGTGCAGGCCACTCTCAGGACATATGGGGACACTGAGGTTCCGCGTGTCCTGAGGCCACACTGTGTGCGGTGGCAGGGCAGATACCAGGACCCAAGTGGCAGAGCGGAGACAAGAGGAATTTAGAGTCCCACCCAATGGTCTGGGGCCTGGGCTCTGTCCCATAACTTGGCCTCTCAGAGACTCGATCCCCTCCTCTGTAGAATGGGGACAGTCCCATCAGACCTGGGGAACACACAGTAGGTGCTCACCAAACGGTGTCACAGGCCAGATCCACCTTGAGTGCTGTGTCGTTTGTAGCCTATCATTCCCCCTGACCACAGGTTTCCAGAGAGATCGCCTCCCAGAGAGCAGGCCCCTCAGAGGCACTGGTCACCCGAGGCAGGCCAGCCAACAGGGGTCCTGATGGTGACCCTGAGCTCTCTGTCATTTCTCCTGTGATGGAGGCTCCTCCATCTGTAAAATGGGACAGCCAGGGCTGGGGTCACCTTGCAAACCCCGGGGTGGGCGGGGAAGATGGTTGGGGACGGCATGGCGGGCGGATGAGAAAAGAGAGAAGGTGGACGGCTGAGTGGACAAATGGGTGGGTAGACGGATGGATGGGTGGATAGACAGACAGATGGACTGATGGATGGCCAGATGGACGGGGGTGAGTGGGTGAAGCAGTGGGTGTGTGACTGGGTCCATGTGTGTGGGGTGAAAGGGTGGACCTGGGGACGGACAGGAGGACAGCTGAGGGGCGGTGCCTCGGTCTGCATGGTGGTGAGTGGGACTGGGTGACCTGGGGGTGGGCGCATGAGGTGGCAGTGAGTTCCCCCCAAGGCCGTCTCTCCATCGCACTGCAGTGGCCCCATTTTTCAGAAGAGAAAATCAAGGCCAGTGAGGGAGTCTGCTGTCGAGGGTCCCCACAGGGCTGGAAAGGAACCCAGGCTGCCAGGGCCCCTGTCCCCAGCAGTCAGTCCCCAACTCTGGTCACACCCACCCCTGGGAAGCCAAGGTCCCGTCCATGGTACTGCGGCAGGGATGAAATGGGCCCAGAAAAGCCAACCGGGCTGAGGCTGGGGTACACACTTGGCCTCCCCGCACGTCGCGGAGGTCCTGCCTGAGCCGGTGGGGACCACCCGTCCCTGCCAGGAGCTCCCCATCCCCTGCCTGGCTCATTCTGTGAGGCGACCCGGGGCCTGGGAGAGCCCTGGGCACCAGATCCTGGCACAGAACCCAGAGCGGAGGTGGGAGACAGGGAGGCCGGGAGGCCCTCGCTCACCTGCCGGGGGAGTTTTCCCTTTTAAATAAACAGACCTGCGGCTGGCCGGCCAGTTCTCTCCCGTATTTCAGAGCAACACTTATGTACTGATGGCTGTGCATTGTCATGTGAACGGGAGCTGGAATCCTCCTTGGCACAGTGATGGGGGAGGAAGGTCAGAAGACGAAGGATCACACTCAAAAACTGAGAATCACCTTTGTTTTGTATTCACCCATGATGAGAACCAATCACCACCACAGAGAAGGGCAGAAAACTAAAGGTCAGGTCCCTCTCTGGAAACATGAATCCACACAACTGACAGTCGTTTACTGAATGACTACTATGTGCCAGGCAAAACTAAGCACCTACTATGTGCTGGGCTCTCAAGTTACAGAGGCAAGCAGAACCACATTCCTGACCCAGCCCTGTCCTCAGAAGAGACCCCTGTTCACTGTCCCTTGCTTTACCTTCCCAGAAATGAGCTAGGTGATCTCTGCCTCAGCCTCCTGAGGAGCTGGGATTACAGGTGGAGGCCACCACGCATGGGCTGATTGTCATTTGTGTGTCTGTTTCCCCCATGTCAAGGTCATAAGCCTCTTCAGGAGTCACCTATACCTTATGCACCTCTTCCCATGTCCAGCACAGGGACTGGTGTGAGGTAGGTATGTGATAGACATTCTACCAATGAATCAGTGGACGGTGAATCAGTGGACAGTGAATCAGTGGATGGTAAATCAGTGGATGGTGAATCAGTGGATGGAGGGGTGGCTGAGGCTTGACTTTCCACCCCTGTACTATGCTGCACCAAACTCTCCTTCATGGTCCATCCAGGGTTTCACTGCTGAACAGTTAGGGCACATTTCAAGGCTCTAAATGCTTTCACTCAGATAATACCTGGCAGGACTATAGGCAGAATACTTCAGGATGCAACTTGAGTCCTTTTTTTTATTTTTTAATTTTTTATTGTGGGTTGTTCAAAACATTACAAATTTCTTGACATATCATATTCCACACTTTGATTCAAGTGGGTTATGAACTCCCACCTTCACCTCATACACAGATTGCAGAATCACATCAGTTACACATCCATTGATTTACAAATTCCCATACTAGTGTCTGTTGTGCTCCGCTGCCTTTCCCATCCTCCCCCCTCCCCCCTCTCCACCTCTCCCCTCCCCTCCCCTCCTCTCTCTCTACCTCCTCCACTGTATAACCCTGAGGGTCTCCTTCCATTACCATGCAATTTCCCTTCTCTCTCCCTTTCCCTCCCACCTCTCATCCCTGTTAAATGTTAATCTTCTTCTCATGCTCTTCGTCCCTACTCTGTTCTTAGTTACTCTCCTTATATCAAAGAAGACATTTGGCATTTGTTTTTTAGGGATTGGCTAGCTTCACTTAGCATAATCTGCTCTAATGCCATCCATTTCCCTGTAAATTCTATGATTTTGTCATTTCTTAATGCAGAGTAATACTCCATTGTGTATAAATGCCACATTTTTTTTATCCATTCATCCATTGAAGGGCATCTAGGTTGGTTCCACAGTCTTGCTATTGTGAACTGTGTTGCTATGAACATCGATGTAGCAGTGTCCCTGTAGCATGCTCTTTTTAGGTCTTTAGGGAATAGACCAAGAAGGGGAATAGCTGGGTCAAATGGTGGCTCCATTCCCAGCTTTCCAAGAAATCTCCATACTGCTTTCCAAATTGGCTGCACCAATCTGCAGTCCCACCAGCAATGTACAAGTGTACCCTTTTCCCCACATCCTTGCCAGCACTTGTTGTTGTTTAACTTCCTAATGGCTGCCAATCTTACTGGAGTGAGATGGTATCTTAGGGTGGTTTTGATTTGCATTTCTCTGACAGCTAGAGATGTTGAGCATTTTTTCATGTACTTGCAACTTGAGTCCTTTAAACACATGATCAATTTCTGCACAGCAATATGGTAAGGAAGTCTAGAAGTCCCCACAAAAAGCTAACCACAAAATTATCATATGAATAAATAATAAAAGTAGGAACTTTCCCCCTCAAAAAATTATTTTTCACAGATGTTCACCGAAAAGGGGGAAATAATCCAAAAGTTCAAAAACAATCAAATGGATAAACAATTGTGGTATATCCATACAATGGAATATTACTCAACCATGAATATGAATGAAGTACTAACACATCCTATGATTACATAAACCTTGAAAACATTATGCTAAGTGAAATAAAAAACACACATGAGGTCAGATATGACATGATTCCATTTCTGCAAAATATACAAGAATTGGGAAATCCAGAGAAAAATAACATAGATCAGAGGTTGCCAGGGCCGAGCGCCACAGTTTTGGAACTTGATAGAGACAGTGTTTGCACCACTCTGTGAATGTGATAAAACCCTATTTTAATTCTGTATTATGTGAATTTTACCTTATTTTTTTTAAAGTCCTTAAGCAACAAAGCAATGATGCACCCGGCTCATTCCCTCCCTGCTTCCTGCTGGATGTGGCCTGGCTGACAGAAAGCTGGGTGGGACATGGTCCTGAGCGGCCGTACCAGTTGTTAAGTGGCCATAAAGCCTGGTTCCAAGGAAGGAGCTGCCTCCAGAGTGCAGGTCTGAGCAGGACCCAAATGTCAGAGAGGAAGAGGAGGGAGACAAGGAGAGAGAAAGTAGAGGAGAAAAAGAAAAGGAAGGGGTCCTGAAGGACCTGTGACTCCTGAGGACACCCCACTAACCAACACATTAGTAGGAATTAGGAAAAGAAAGCAGAAAATCAGTGCTGTCCTCCCAGGTGACAATCCATCCCACAGGCCGACTGAGGTCCAGCTGTGGGCCTTTGGGTGGGTTCTGGGAGAAGGAGGCCACCTCCCTGGCCCTGCATGGGGAGCCCCACATTCCTAGGGACTGTCTGGGGTGAGCGAGGGCATCCCATGCTGGGCCTGGGCAATACCTCCTCCTCTGAGTCCCGTCTGCCTCTGGAAAACTTTGTTTTTAATGTTTTTTGTTTGTTTGTTTCAATTTCGTTGATTTCCACTCTGATTTTAATTATTTCTTGCCTTCTACTACATTTGCTGTTGTTTTGCTCTTCCTTTTCTAGGGCTTTGAGATGAAGTGTGAGCTCATTTATTGTTTTTTGTTTTTTTTTTTTTTTTTTTTTTCATTTTTTGAGGAATGACCTCCAGGAAATGAATTTCCCTCTTAAAACTGCTTTCATTGTGTCCCATAGATTCCGATATGTTGTGTCTGTATTTTCATTCATCTCCAAGAATTTTTTGATTTCCTCCTTTATGTTTTTTGTAACCCATTGATCATTCAGTAACATATTGTTCATTTTCCATGAGATGTATGATTTTTCCTTCCTTCTTTTATCATTGATTTCCAGTTTCATTCCATTGTAATCAGATAAGTTGCATGGTATGATCTCCACACCTTTATATTTACTAATAGTTGTCCTATGGCATAATATATGGTCTATCTTTGAGAAGGATCCATGTGCTGCTGAGAAGAACGTGTATCCACTTGATGATGGTTGATATTATATATATCGGTTAAGTCTAGGTTATTGATTGTGTTATTGAGTTCTATAGTTTCTTTATTCAGCTTTTGTCTGGAGGATCTGTCCAATGGAGAGAGTGGTGTGTTGAAGTCACCCATAATTATTGTGTTGTGGTCTATTTGACTCTTGAACTTGAGGAGAGTTTGTTTTATGAATGTTGCAGCACCATTGTTTGGTGCATATATATTGATAATTGTTATGTCTTGTTGGTGGATGGTTCCTTTTAATAGTATGTAGTGTCCTTCTTTATCCCTTTTGATTAACTTAGGTTTGAATTTGATTTTATTTGATATGAGTATGGCCACTCCTGCTTGCTTTGGGGGACCATGTGAGTGGTATGATTTTTCCCAACCTTTCACCTTCAGTCTGTGTATGTCTTTTCCTATCATATGAGTCTCCTGAAGGCAGCATATAATTGGATTTGTTTTTTTAATCCTGGTTATTAGCCTATGTCTCTTAATTGGTGAATTTAAGCCATTAACGTTTAAGGTTACTATTGAAATATGGTTAGTACTACCCGTCATTCTTGTTTATTTATTTTATTTAATATGGCTAGTTTTTCCTTTTTAGTTATTTTTTTTCCTTCCCTTTACTGAGTTACCTCCCACTGTTAGTTTGGGGTGCTGTTTTTCAATTCCTCTTCTTGTAGTGTTTTGCTCAAGATGCCATGCAGTGCTGGTTTTCTGGCTGTGAATTCTTTTAACTTTTGTTTATCATGAAATATTTTAATTTCATTGTCAAATCTGAAGCTTAATTTTGCTGGATACAGTATTCTTGGATGGAATCCATTATTTTTTAGCATTGGAAATACGTTGTTCCTGGATCTTCTTGCTTTCAACGTCTGTGATGAAAAATCAGCCGTTAACCTAATTGGTTTACCCCTGAATGTAATTTGCCTCCTTTCTCTCATAGCTTTTAATATTCTCTCCTTGTTCTGTATGTTGGATATCTTCATAATTATGTGTCTTGGAGTTGGTCTATTACGGTTTTGAGTGTTTGGGGTCCTATAGGCTTCCAGGATTTGGCAATCCATTCCCCATCTTTCATATCTGGGAAGTTTTCTAGGATTATTTCATTCAATAGATTGTTCATTCCTTTGGTTGGAACCTCTATACCTTCTTCTATCCCAATGACTCTCAGGTTTGTTTTTTTTTATGACATCCCATATCTCTTGGATAGATTGCTCGTGTCTTTTAAGCATCCTTTCTGTGTTGACTATATTCTTTTCAAGTTGATAAACTTTGTCTTCATTATCGGATGTTCTGGCTTCTACTTGATCTAGTCTATTTGTAATATTCTCGTTTGAGTTTTTAATTTGGTTTATGGTTTCCTGCATTTCTAGGATTACTGTTTGGTTTTTTTTAAATCTCTATTTCCTGATAGAGCTCGTTCTTTGACATTTGAATTTGCTTATTTAATTCGTTTTCAAAATATACTTTCATTGTTTGAACTTGCTGTCTAAAGTCTTCTCTAAGATTCCATTCCATCGGAATTAGGTATGCCTTGACTTCTTTCTCTGTCCATTTTTCTGGTGCCTCTAGGTTCTCCTTTGTATTTTAGTTGTCCTGCATTGTTTGTGCTCCTTTTTTCCCTTGTTTTTTTCATGGTGCTCAAGTTACTTTCCAACTCTGTTTGACTGCTGTGTTTCTGTTTTCTCCTTTAAATTTGTTTTGGTTTTTATAGTTCCACTATCTCTACTTTGTGTTAGGAGACAATATTTAGAGATGTTGGATTTAATTGTCATTTAAGGTAAATTCATTGGTTTCATTAAAGGCCTTCAGATTTTGATGGCATATAGAGAACTGAGGTTTGGACTTAGGATTTTATGTTAAGGTCTTGTGATTTGATTGTATGGAGGTTAGTATATGTTAGCTTCTTTGGGGGGTTACTCAAATGCAGGCGGATATTAACAAGAAAATAGACAGGAGTACTTGGGGGTATTTAAGGGCTTAGGCAGACTATAGACTTATTCGTAGTATTCATCTATTTGCATTTAGTAAGTTATATGTAGTCTGGTTGTTCATGCTGTTTTATTGTGGCAATCTGTTGGAACCTGGCAATGGTGACGTCAGCTCTCCAAGATGGTGGCCGCTGGCTTCCTTGGTGGACTTTCCGTTGTGGGGGATAGAACTGGACTGCTTTCTTACCCCGAACTCAGCCCAGAGCTCAGTGAGGGCACAGCCGGCAGGACTCCACAGAATCTGTAGCGCCGTTTCTCTCTGCTTGCTGGTCGCTTCTCGGCAGCACCACCCCCATCTGTAGCCGCGGGGCGGGCCGCAGGGCGGGTGGAGGATCAGTCAGCCTGGATCTCTGGTCGCACAGTTGGCTCGCATTTGAGACTCAGTAACTGGTCCTCGGTGATGGAAATCCTTCCTCTAGTTTTTGGTGCACCCCAATTTTGCTGGAAATTCCTAACAAGATAGCTTTTTGTCGTTCTAACCCTGTATTCACCTGTGAAGTGATGCGGTACACGGGGTGTGATGCACTCTATTCGCGGCCATCTCTCATTCTTGTTCTTATCTTTGCTGTATATTTTCACTGATGTCCATATCAAGAAATACCCTGAACTATTCATAAGCCTTAAATCAGTATACTAATCATTATTCTGCATCCTCCTAGTTCCCCCAAATGACATGGTGGAGTTCATTCCTGGAGAAAGCATGGGTCAGGAGGCCCCATCAAAAGCCATGGTAAGATTGCTTATCTTCCTCTGAAATCCAAGTGTTGCTCTTTAGTTTCTCTTTCTCTTGTAATATGATATGGTTTCCTGGAGATGACATACACAATTTCCTGAGTGTGCAGATTCTCATCAGGGTGTCTGTTGCCAAATGAGACCTCACTGAAGGCAACATTAACAAGAAACAGTATAAACTACAAACTGTATGATAACAAGCTTTGTGCCTGGCTATGGTTTTCCCTCCTGGCCATCGAATTCCTTAATTATCACCTAATATAGACCTGTGACACAAATCCCCTAGAAAAGCTTGTGTCATTTGGTGAGAGTACATTTGCTATCTGTTCCCTTGATTTGCCCACATTCTCATTGGATATTCTAATGTCACCAAGTAAACAAAAGACTTGTGCACACAGGACAGAGCATGGCTTGATCTTCATAGTGACTCCTTTTCTGTATTTACAGGAGGATTCAAGAGGATCCATAATTGGTATGTATCCTGACCTCACTCTCTTCCTGTTGCAAAATGTAGATGATGCCAAGGGTCAGAGAGTCTTCCTTCCTTTTGAGTGCAGAGTCTCAGTGATTCCACTACCTCCTTGAGAATGAGAAGTGAGGGGTTTGTGGTCTAAATTGATTAAAAAAAAATCTATGGCCATTCTGCATATTTCCTTGAAGCACCTGTGTGAGTTGAGCAAAGTGGTTAGGTCAAAGAGAGTTTTATACATGTGTCTCTGTGTGCATTCATGCAACATGATTCTGAGTGTGACTTTGTGTTCGTTTTTGCACAATTGTTTGTTTCTCTAGATATATACATGCCAACATGCCAATGTGCACATGTTTAAACAAAAAAAGCCATCTCCATTAGATCATGATATTGTATATGTGTAAATAGATCAAACTGTAAACTTTCCATGTGTGCAGTTCATTCCGCACCAATCCCTCAATTAACATGCAAAACATATCCCATCAATACCCAGAAAATTTTCACGACACTCTATAAAGAAAAAGCTCCATTTCATTCCTGTCACTGCACCAGTAGCAACTTCATTTAATAGCAAACCTCACCTGTCAGTAGGTCCTATATTTAATCAGTGCATGTGATTGTTCACAACACTTCACTCATGAAAATTTTTCACGTTCATATACATTTTTTGTGAGAGGTGTCAGAATTCATCTTCCAATCCCCATTCTAGGCACAAGTTTCTGGACAGGGCCAATCCTTAACAGTGACCCTCAGGTCCAACAATGCACTATGCTCACTTATGGTGGGCATCTGAGACAGAGGAGATGCACAGGCCAGAGATTACTGTAGCTAAGGAAGGTCTTACTTTGCATGTTCCAACTGACACTGAAAGCTACCTTATTGGGTCTTTTTGTAGACACTACTTTGTAGAAACATGTTTTAACTGGATGGATTTTCATGGGTCCTGATCAGCACAATTGCAGCTCATCTAGTTACAGAGCAAAAGGTGGGCTCTAGTGAAGGTCCAGCTCAGCACAGCAGTGGTGTCTGATCCCTAGTTTAGGTCTGTGCTGCCCCCTGTGTGGCCTGCAGGATATCACATTGACAGTATATATGATAGGTCTTCATACGGTCAGTCTCAAATGCTGTCTAGGTCCTTCTATTCATACATACATGGATACTGACACTGACTGGTCACTGTGAGGGTAGAACCACTGTGGTCATCATTCCTTCTCATCCCTGAACTCCCCCCTGGGCAGAGTGTCTTCATCTTAGTCCATGACATCATTTGATAAATGCAACTGTGTGCTAAGATCTCACTTGTTCAACATGTGGGGCTCTACAATGAACCATGTATCCACCTGGGATCTGACCAGGACCAGCCAGAATCAGTAGGGAAGTTAAGAAGATAGCATTGTGTCCAAGCATTTCACACACATTTCTTATGAGCTCTAGGTGGGATG
This sequence comes from Marmota flaviventris, assembly GCF_047511675.1. Taxonomy (NCBI): domain Eukaryota; kingdom Metazoa; phylum Chordata; class Mammalia; order Rodentia; family Sciuridae; genus Marmota; species Marmota flaviventris. Next base: position 129,710,972 of record NC_092506.1, read on the forward strand.
TGCTTGACTTTGAGGGGAGCCATCTGGATCTTAATGTTGACTTTGTTTATGTCGATTCCTCAGGCCCTCAGAGAGTTCCTGGCACTTTTCACTTTTGCATGACACCACAGTCTACTTATAAATGAGGAGTATGAGGAGTGAGAACATGCTAGCAAACTGCTGTCCAAGGAAACCCAGGGGAAGGAAATTCTTGTCTGCTTCATCTTTGAACTCCTGGTCTTGGCCATCCAAAATAACATTATTTTTAATTTTATTTTAATTTTAATACGAAACTTTCAAAGTGGCCAGTAGACCCATGTGCATAAAGCAGAGAACATTGTCATTCTCTTCTGGGCCGCTGCTCTGATGATGGCGCAGTGTATGTTCTGTGAGTTTATATTCATGAAACTGTTGGCATCACAGTTTGCATGTCAGCTTGGTCTGTTTCAATGAGAGAGGGATAATGTTCCAATGGAAGAAAGTAGTTAAAATTTGACTCCTTACAGCTCCACTCTCTCATTAGAAGGTTTGCAATTGTTTGCAGCATGCTGTTTGAGGCCTCTGACTTCCCAGAACTCAGAGAGTGTCTGAGAACCCAGAACAGAGATGAAGATGATCCTGACTATTAATATTAGTATCACTATATTTTTCTTTCCAATAATGAAACCCAGAAATTGAATAAATTATACAGGTGGGTGTGTTTAGCTTACAGTTCTGGAGATACAAGAGCATGGCACTGGCAAACACTTGGCTTTAGTGAATACTCTCTTAGCTGCATTGCATGATTGGTGGTGTCAGCATGGATGCAGGTGCAGGAGAGAGACATCACATTGGGAGACACGAAGCCAGCAGGGATCAGTTGATTCATTTGCTCTTCTTATATAACAGGATCTAACAAGGGTTTGAAAAATCTATATTCTTACTTCTGACTCTCATACCATCAAATGTCCTCAACACCTCCAAGCAGACCCTTCCTCACACAGATTTCACAAATCTCATCGTGGCCATACTGAGGACCAAGCCTCAATCACACAATTCAGTGTGGGATTAAAAAAAAACATCCAACCCTAGCAACCATCATAAGCTTAGTTGTGTAGAAGAAAGAATGAGTCAATCTTAAGTAACTCTGTTGATGCTGTCTGTGTCTCTAAAGGTTGGACATGGAGCAAAGATTATGATTCAAGCTGTGACGAGGAAGAGCCTGCAGGTAGGAACAGCCCTTGGGGTATGACAAAATGGGAAAGGTTTCATGGTAAGATTTGAGTTCACCTACTCATGTGGGAAATGAGGAATGGGAATAAAATAGAAAAAAAAACAGAAATATGTATTATTTTCATAAAAGAAGAGTTAGTAGACCTTCTGACATCCTGTTCATAAGAAGACAACTTTTGCTTTGCCAGGTAAACACAATCTTCCATGTTAAGTCCCATTCTGTCCTAAATTTGCCTCTAATAAACATCAAGTAGCTTGGCTTTCATTATTGATTATTTTTTGGCATTGTGCATGAAAGAAATAAGATCTGCACTTTAGGTTTGACCCACAATGGAAAGAATCTAGTGGGACGTACTTTCTTAGAAGCACTTTGCAAACCTGTAATTGAAGCTCTCACTAGTGATAAGCAGTGAGTAAGAAGTCACAATTCCCCTCTGATTGTTATCCTTTTAGAGCAGCACTTTCTCTTCTGTGTTTTGTCTATTTCTGGTTGAAAATGAACTCCCAAATGTGGGCAACTTAAAGAAAATTGTTTATGTGCTCCCTGGACAGGCCACTGTGTTCTCCTGTAAAAGAGTGGGGAGAAGTTCCTGCTTGAACATGTTTCTAACCTCCAGTCTTCGTCTAATTCCCAAGCCCTGGGACTAGGAGGAAAATCTGAATTTGCTTGTATTTAAGAGGCCTAAGTCCAGAAAATCAGGGAGACTGTGGCTGCCTCTTGGAGGAACAGGATGACACAGAATCCCTACCAAGTACAATGGCAGAATGTGAACTGGAAAAGAGCTCTTGGGATGCTAGATCTATTTCTCATTGCAGAGGTGAGGTGATGGAGGCCAGGAGACAGGAATGCAGACAAGAAAAAGAATGGAGAGCTTTGACTGTGGGTTCTAGAACACCAGGAAGAGGAGTAACTTAAGTTCTCACCTTGACTTTAACTCTGCCTTTCCTTTTTCTAAGGCCACATCATCACCATCACGGCCATGGTCCACAGAGAAAACACAGAAAGTGATTCAGAGGATGAGAAGGAGGAAAAAAGGACAAGAAATCTGCAAGTAATTGATTTTCTATTGGTTTCTCTTAATTATTCTTTCTTATGTAAAGATTCTGTAGATTTTCCATGTTTCATCTTTCCCACATTTTATGACTTTTCTAAAGGTGCTTTCCTCATCCAGATCTTTGAGGTCCTTGGACCTTCAATGTCTGTTCAATCTCTCTGCACTAACATTCTTAGTCTTTCCCTACTTTTTTTTTTTTTTTTTTTTTTTTTTTTTACCACAGGCAACACCACTGAATCATGCTGAGTAATACTGCATACCCATACACTGAGTTTGAGTTGTAGGGAGCATCAGAAATACTGAGTTGTTGCCTGATACATGAGACACAAACAATCTGGTTCTGTTTTACCGACCACTGAATAGCTGGGTTCTCCTGCCTTTGCTGGCTCTGAGCATGCATGAATGTATCCTTCCTTTCCTAGGTCAAGATTACACAATTGGAATGTAGGTCCCCTAACATGAATTGTTTCCAGGGGCCCTCTCCTGTTTTAATATGTGGGCTCAATGCAACAAAGGCAATAAAGCAGTTTAGGAAGAGGAAATGTGAGTCTGGAAAGAATGGGAAGGAGAGCAGAGGTCAAATCAGTCCACATATTCTCCTTTGCTTTCTTAAGTTTCTTTGTTGCACTTTGTTGCAATCCATAAGAATCAATTAGAGCACTGAAGGTTCCATAGTTGCATGTGACCATGGCCATGCAAGGGAAGGTACAATTTGGTTAAAATCAGTGCAGGAAGCTCTCTGAGGAATGGCACTACAGAGGGTAGGGCTGGAGGAGCCAGGGTCCTTGCTCCACCCTGTGTCATCACAGATGCTGCTCTTCAGGGTCCCAGATGTATGCTACTCAGCCTTTACACCCAAATGTCCTAGAGAACTCTTCCCATTGCCTCATGTTCACTCTCTAGGGAAGCAGCCTCAGAAGGTTCTGAAGGTGAATATCCATGAGAATTTCCTCCTGAGGACATTCATAGACACTCCTCCCACAGACAACACCCTCAGCTGAGGGCAGCATACCAGCCTCAGTGCTCCCTGCCCAGACCCCAGGAGAGATCAGAGCCCAAGTTCATCTTGCATTTCCTGAGGACAATTGTGGTCCTGGCCACTCTCTGTGGCCAGCAACTCATGCCAAGTGACCTTTTTACCTTGTTCTGTTTTATAGACCCCATAAGACACCTGGGAGAGCAGAGATTTTGGCCCTGGGACACAGGAGAGATGATACCTGCAGTGCACAGCAGCTGAAATTAACCTGTAAGACTCGGAGCAGGAGCTTGTTTTTCATTTCCAAAGACATAACTGTCTATATTGTATGGAATTTGCAGACTTATATGTTCTTTGTTTAATAATTTTAATATTAGTAATTCATGTTAAATTTTTATATTAAATTATATTTACTTGGTAACAGTTGCTTTTTAAATTCATTCTGTAAAATAAAACACACTTGGGAAGAGAGGTGGGAGGGAAAGTGAGGGAGAAGTGGAATTGCACAGAAGATGGAAGGAAACCCTCATCGTTATACAGAATACATGTATGATGATGTGAGGGAAAAAAAGAAGTGTGTCACATTAGATTGGGTAGAGAGAACTGATGGGAGGGGAGGGGAGGGGAAGGAGGGAAAGGAAGGTCAGCAGAATAAAATAGACATTAGTATTGCTGTATGTATATACATGACTGCATGACCAATGTGATTCTGCAACCTGTACACTCAGAAAAATGAGAAATTATACCCCATCTTATTCAAAAATATGATATGTCAAGATCATTGTACTGTCATGTTTAACTAATTAAAACGAATTTTAAAAACACACACACTAAAAGAGGAATATGTTCCTGAGGCAGATCTTGATGAATTACAAAGATTTTACCTGGTAACTTCCATAACCATCACTCCTCTCCTCTCATACCCCTCAGTTTGCTTTTTTGGTTGTTTTTTAGATTGGTATTATAACATTCACTAAATTATTGATGTGGGTGAATGGATTCAATAAAGAAACAAATAATTAAATTACAAGCTAAGTTAAATCCCAACTAAATTTCATAAGTGTTTAATTAATTTATCCATTCATTAGCTAACTGTATCTCAAGTCAAAACACCCAATATAAGAAAGGGCTGGGAAACAATTGGCAATATTCATTGATGAAAAATTGTGGTTTTACATTTTATATCCTTTTTTCAATTAAGAACAATATTTTTTGTAATACATCACATACATATAAAACAAGTTGGAAAACATACATTACAAACTTGTAAAGATGGCTTTAAATACATTAACTGACATGTTTCTCATTGGAAATAGGTTGCTTGCTGTATATATATAGTGCATGAAAAATACTGATATAATAAAGTCTAGACAAAATATAAATGTCTGCTCTATGGTAACATATGAGCATCACTCTAATCTAACCATGCTAAAAGTTACATAATACTGTAAAAAATGTCTTAAAAACTATATACTTTAATAAGAAATAAATTCAATAAAGAATGATAATACAGGGACTGGGGTTGTGGCTAAGTAGTAGAGTACTTACCTCACACATGTGAGGCCATGGGTTTGATCCTAAGCACCACACGTAATAAACAAAATATATAAAGGCATTGAGTCCATTTACAACTAAAAACATTTTTTTAAAAAAAGAATGATGGTGTTGGGTTGTAGCTCAATGGTAGAGCACTCGCCTCACATATGTGAGGCACTGGGTTTGATTCTCAGCACCTCATATAAATAAATAAAGGTCCATTGATAATTCATATATATATATATGAAAAAAGAATGATAATACTGAGAACCAAGGCATTCAGATTTCAAAATTCATGCTTCTTTTCAGGTGATACAATATTTTGTCAACTAAGTTTTCAAAATTTGTTCAAAGCCAACATTACTCATATATGTTACACATCTATTATTTCATAAATTTACTTTCCTCATAAAAGACCTTTGATAAACATCCAAAATATTCAGGTTAATTATATTTGAAATGGAGCTGAAAGAAATACTGGTATCAAATAAATATATTTGAAATGGAGCTGAAAGAAATACTGGTATTGTTTTTCACTGTGACCTCAAGCATTTAAGTATTACAAGTTATTCAACCAACACAACAAAGTTAAAATCATAATGGCACAGCATGTATTGTAAATAAATCAAAACAACAGAATGTGTAACACAAAGACAGAGCAGTGGCACATTAAAGGAGAACTAGCTGAATACAAATAATTGACTACTGCAGAGCATAAAATTAAAACAGTTCAAGTGAGACAAGGTGATGGAGAGGTCACCATGAAGGTGCTAACTGATGATTCTGCTGACCACTGTTGTCCAGAATGGAAATTAAAAAATCATATTTGTAAAAACTTTGATAGGTATACAATTATCTCCAGTATTAAAAAAATAAAGATTTCCAATGCATCTGCCTTCTCTGAATAGAATAAAGCTCTAAGTTTGTCTGTCAACTGGTGTTTCGATCACACATAATTTTTACCTCTGAATTTTTTGGGTTGACATTGATGACTGTAACAACCAAAATTAGTCCATGATGACATGTTTTTAAAAACTTTTTAAAAACTTACTACTCAGATATTATAACAGTTATCAATTTTTTTACAGTATCAAATTTGGCAAATTTGCATTAAGGTCATGTGGCACACAACATGTAATTCAAAGCCACAACTCATTTGTCCCTGTGATATCTTCTTTCACAGACACACTCACACACACGCACACACACAAACACATTTCTTCATCAGCAGTCTTGTATAGTAAAAGTGTCTAGTTTTTGTTCATTTTTAATGCAATACACTTCTATCTACAATTTCATTACATGCATACAGCAAAAAGGAAATTATGGGTTTTACATCCTTCATGATAATTTTATATACAGGGAGGTTTAAAACAGTACTTCAACAGTTTGCCTAGTAATGTGACACAGAATGATTGTATCTTGTTCTCAAAATTTTAATAAGGAGGTATAAAATACAGGTTCAATAATTTTAAATCAAGTATCCATCTTTTAAAAAATAGTGTTGCAGCATTGTTCTTTGCATTACTTTTAAAACTTTTTAAGTTTTTCTCTCATGGCACAATCTTCTAATACTTCATATATGAGAGGAAATTTTTTTTAAAAAAATGCAACTTCTGCCCTTGGAAGGGCTCTGTAGTGAGAATGGCATATGAATTTTTTATTGATTTTATATATTTACATATATACAACAGTGGAATGTATTCCAATTCTTATTACACATATAGAGCACAGTTTTTCATACCTTTGTATATTAAGTATGTTCACACTAATTCATGCCTTAACACAATTACTTTCTGGGTTTTTTTTGCATTACAATTCTTTTCCCACATATATACCACAATTTTTTTCATATCTCAGGTTGCATATAAAGTATGTTGACCCCCAATTCAAGTCTTCATACATGTACTTTAAATAATGATGCCCATCACATTCCACCATCCTTTCTAATCCCCTGCCCCTCCCTTTACCTTCCACTCTTCTTTCCTATCTAGAATTCATCTAATCATCCCATGCTCCCCCTCCCTATCACACTATGAGTCAGCCTCCTTGTATCAGAGAAAACATTTGGCATTTTTTTTGTGGATTGGCTAATTTCACTTAGCATTATCTTCTCCAATGTCGTTCATTTACCTGCAAATGCCAAGATTTTATTCTCTCGTATTGCTGAATAAAATTCTATTGTGTATATGTGCCACATTTTTAAATCCATTCATCCACTGAAGGGCATCTAGGTTGGCTCCACTGTTTAGCTATTGTGAATTGTGCTGCTATAAACATTGATGTGGCTGTGTCCCTGTTGTATGCTGTTTTTAATTCCTTTGGGTATAGTCCAAGGATAAGGGATACCTGAGTCAAATGGTGGTTCCATTCCCAGATTTCCAAAGAATCTCCATACTGCTTTCCATATTGGCTGCACCAATTTGCAGTCCAACCAGGAATGTATGATTGTAGATTTTTCTCCACATCCTCGCCAACATTTTTGTTGTTTGTCTTCATAATAGCTGTCATTCTGACTGGAGTGAGATAATAACTTAGAGTAGTTTTTTTAGAGAGAGGGAGAGAGAGAGAGGGAGAGAGAGAGAGAGAGAGAGAGAGAGAGAGAGAGAGAGAGAGAGAGAGAGAGAATGAATATATATATATATAGTTTTCAGTGGACACAACATCTTTGTTTGTTTGTGGTGCTGAGAATCGAACCCAGGCCGCACGCATGCCAGGCGAGCATGCTACCGCTTGAGCCAGATCCCCAGCCCAAACTTAAAGAAGTTTTGATTGGCATTTCTCTAATTGCTATAGATGATGAGCATTTTTAAAATATATTTCTTGATTGATTGTATATCCTCTTCTGAGAAGTGTTTTTTCAAGTCCTTGGCCCATGTGTTGATTGGGTTTTTTGAGTTTTTGTTTTGTTTTGTTTGTTGTGCTTAGCTTTTTGAGTTCTTTATATATCCTAGAGATTAGTGTTCCATCTGATGTGTGAGGGGTAAAAATTTGCTCCCAGGATGTAAGCTCTCTGTTCACCTCACAGATTGTTTCTTTTGCTTCAAGAAACTTTTTGGTTTGATTCTATCCTATATATTGATTCTTGCTTTAAATTTTTGTGCTATAGGAGTCTTATTAAGGAAGTTGGGCCTAATCCCACATGATGATGATTAGGGCCTACTTTTTTATTCTATTAGGCACAGAGTTTCAGGTTTCATTCCTAGGTTCTTGATCCATTTTGAGTTTAGTCTTGTGCAGGTAAAAGATAAGGGTTTAATTTCATATTGTTGCATATGGGTTTCCACTTTTCCTAGTACCATTTTTTGAAGATGCTCTCTTTTCTCCAGTGCATGTTTTTGGCACCTTTTTTAAATATAAGATAATTGTAATTTGGGGGGTTACTCTCTGTGTCCTCTATTCTCTATCATTGGTCTACAAGACTGATTTGGTGTGAATAGCATGCTGTTTTTGATACTATTGCTCTATAGTATAGTTTAAGGTCTGGTATAGTGATGCCACCTGCTTCACTTATCCTGCTAAGGATTGCTTTAGCTATTCTGAGTCTCTTATTTTTCCATATGAATTTCATGATTGCTTTTTCTATTTCTATGAGGAATGCCATTGGAATTTTGATGAGAAATGCATTAAACATGTATAGTGCTTTTGGTAGTATAGTCATTTTGATAATATTAATTCTGCCTAACCAAGAACAAAGTAGATCTTTCCATCTTCTAAGGTCTTCTTTGATTTCTCTCTTTAGGCTTCTGTAGTTTTTATTATACAGATCTTTCACCTCTTTTGTTAAGCTGATTCCCAATTATCTTATTTTTTTAGGTTATTGTGAATGGGGAAGTTTTCCTCATTTCCTTCTCAGAGGATTTGTCACTGATATACAGAAACGCCTTTGATTTATGGGTTTTGATTTTATATACTGCTACTTTGATGAATTCAATTACTAGTTCTAGACATTTTCTGGTGGAGTTTTGGGGGTCTTCTAGGTATAGAATCATATTTTCAGCAAATAGTGCTAATTTAAGTTCTTCTTTTCCTATGTGTATTCCTTTAATTTCTTTCATCTGTCTAATTGCTCTGGCCAATGTTTCAAGAACTATGTTGAATAGAAGTGGTGAGAGAGGGCATTCCTGTCTTGTTCCAGATTTTAGAGGGAATGCGTTCAACTTTTGTCTGTTTAGAATGATGTTGGCCTGAGGATTAGCATAGATAGCCTTTAAAACGTTGAGATATGTTCCTGTTATCCCTAGTTTTTCTAGTGTTTTAAACTTAACTGGATGTTGTATTTTGTCAAATGCTTTTTCTGTGTCTATTGTGGTGACCATATGATTTTTACCTTTAAGTCTATTGATGTGGTGAGTTATATTTTTTGATTTCTGTATGTTGAACCAAACTTGCATCCCTGGGATGAATCCCACTTGATCATGGTGCACAAATTTTTTGATATGTTTTTGTATTAGATTTACCAGAATTTTATTGAGAAATTTGCATCTATATTCATTAGACATATTGGTCTAAAGTTTTCTTTTTTGATGTGTCTTTGCCTGGTTTGGAGATCAGGGTGATATTGGCATCATAAAATGAGTTTGGAATGACTGCCTATTTTGCTATATCCTGAAATAAATTGAAGAGTGTTGGTATTAGTTCTTCTTTAAAGGACTTGTAGAACTCACCTGTGTAAACATCCGGTCCTGGGCTTTTCGTCGTTGGTAAGCCTCTGATGGCGTCTTTTGTTTTCTCACTTGATATTGGTCTGTTTAAATTGTTTATATCTTCCTGACTCAATCTGGGAAGATCATATGACTTAAGAAATCTGTCAATGCCTTCAATGCCTTCGATTTTATTGGAGTTTAAGATTTCAAGATTATTTCTAATGATCCTCTGTATTTCTTTAGTGTCAGTTGTGATATTACCTTTTTCATCACGTATGCTGGTAATTTGAGCTCTCTCTTCTCTTCATTAGCGTGGCTAAGGGTCTATCAATTTTATTTATTTTTTCAAAGAACCAACTTTTTGTTTTGTCAATTTTATATTGTTCCTTTTTTTATTTCATTGATTCCAGCTCTAATTTTAATTATTTCTTGTCTTATTCTGCTTTTGCTACTGATTTGTTCTTCTTTTCCTAGGTCTTTGAGATGTAGGGTGAGGTCATATATTTTTTGACTTTTTTTTAAGAAATAAAGTCCATGCAATTAATTTTCCTTTTAGTATTGCTTTCATTGTGTCCCAGAGATTTTGATATGTTGTGTCTATGTTCTCATTTACTTATAAGAATTTTTTAATCTCCTCTGTGATGTCTTCTGGAACCCATTGTTCATTAAGTAGCATATTGTTTAGGCTCCAAGTGATGGAGAAAATTTTGTCTTTTATTTTGTTGTTGATTTCCAATTTCATTCCATTATGATCCAACAAAATGCATGGTAGTATCTCTAACTTTTTGTATTTGCTAAGAGTTGCTTTGTGGCACATTATATGGTCTATTTTAGAGAAGGATCCATGTGCTGCTGAGAGGAAAGTGTATGTACTTGGTGCTATATATGTCAGATAAGTCTAAGTTATTGATTGTGTTATTTAGTTCTATAGTTTCTTTATTCAACTTATGTTTGGAAGATCTATCTAGTGATGAGAGAGGTCTGATTAAGTCAACCAAGATTATTGTGTTGTGGTCAATTTGACTCTTGAACTTGAAAAGAGTTTGTTTGATGATCATAGCTGCACCAAGGTTTGGGGCAAATATATTTATGATTGCTATGGTTTATTGGTGTAGGATTCCTTGAGCAGTATGTAATGTCAATCTTTATCCATTTTGATTAATTTTGACTTGAAGTCTACTTTATTTGATATGAGTATAGAAACCCCTGCTTCCTTACACAGTCCATGTGAGTGGTATGATTTTTCCAAACCTATTACTTTCAGTTTGTATATGTCTTTTCATATCAGATGAGTTACCTTCAGGCAGCATATTGTTGGGTCGTTTATTTTATCCAATCTGCAACCCATATCTTTTTGTTGTTGTTGAGTATAAGCCATTAACATTTAGGGTTACTATTGAGACATGGTTTGTATTTCCAGCCATATTTGTTTATTTCTGTTATTTAACTTGACTTGGTTTTCCTCTTTGATTAGTTTTTTCCTTTACTGCATACCTCCCTCTGTTGATTTTCATTGCTGTTTTTCATTTCCTCTTCATGAAATATTTTGCCAAGGATGTTTTGTAGCACCAGTTGTCTAGTTATAAATACTTTTAACTTTTGTTTATCATGGAAGGTTTCTATTTCATTTTCAAATCTAAAGCTAAATTTTGCTGGATACAAGATTCTTGATTGGCACCAATTATCTTACAGAGCTTGATATATGTTGTTCCAGGATCTTCTAGCTTTCAGGGTCTGGGTTGAAAAATCTGCCATTATTCCAATTGGTTTTCCCCTATATGTAGTCTTATTCCTTTTTCTCGTGGCTTTTAAAATTCTCTCCTTATTCTGTATGTTGGGATTTTCATTATACTGTGCCTTGATGTGGATCTGTTGTGATTTTGTACGTTTGGCATCCTGTAGGCTTCTTGAATTTGGATTTCCAATTTATCCTCATGTTTGGAAAGATTTCTGGTATTATTTCATTGAATAGATTGTATATTCCTGTGATTTGGTCCTCTATGCCTTCTTCTATCCCAATAACTCTTAAATTTTAGCTCTTAAATAACTCTGAAATTTTAAAAAAAAATGTTTTTTGGACTTTTGTTCTTTGCATTACTTTTAAAACATCTTCTTAAGTTTTTCTCTCATGCCATAATCTTCGTATACTTCAGATATGAGAGGAAATGCATTTTTAAAAATGCATCTCTGCCCTTGGAGGGCACTGTAGTGACTGAACAGTACATGAAATTTGAATACTTTTCAAATCACTTCACCAATGACTTGCCTGACCGAGTTCATGAATGTTGCATCAGCACACAGTTCATTCAGAGAGGAGTGTGACTTTGCTATGAGAAGAAAAGTTTCCTAGAAGTCTTTCACTGTTACTCCCTCTGTCACTGTGTAGTCAAGGGCCATATGTCTCCCATGGAAGCCTTCCTACCATGCTCTTGGGGTAGACATTGAAAGATGATCAGTGCTTGGAATGATTTGGTCCCTAATACCTTACTATTATTCAGTACAGGTTCTAGAACCACTTTCATCCACACAGGGGTGGAGTTGGTGGACAAAAAGCTGAGCTGGAAGACAATGTTTTATTTGTATTTTGTTTGTCTAGATGGTAAGACAAATGAACAAACAAGTCCCTCATCTTGCTGCACTGAGCACAGGCAAGCAAAGGCAATGATCACTTAAGTGATCAGCAGGCAGGGTGGTCAGGTCATTATTGTGCAAAGAGTTCAGAGATAGAAGTTCATAGGTTAGTTGACAGTGTCAGCTCCACCTTCAGTCACAATCCTTTGGAAAGGATGGACACACATATTGTTCCTTCAAACTTTAGTAGACACTGCACCTCATACACCATTGGGTTCAAAGGATACTCAAGGACTGAACTGGCTGATGCCAATGTGTAAGGTATTTGTAGGGTGTGTAGATCAACCCAGCCTCTGGCCCTGGAGGGACAATCACAGCAGTAGTGTGAGGAGTTCCTTTTGGCATGACAGAGGTCTGTATTTGTCTGATCAAAGGCATTATGGTAGGGTCAGCTAGAGAAGAGTACTCAGGGTCACTGGTATGTGCAGCCCCTCTTTACTGAGGGTAATTCTGGCAATTAGGGATTTGGTGCCAAATAAGGTACTTTGCTCAAGACAGAGCTAACGCTCAGTGTACTCCAGCATTTCCTGCTGACTGAAGATAGATATTTTCTAGATTGTCCAATGTATCTTAATCCGTCTACTGATTTGTGACTTTAAAGAGAGAAACTTATAACATGAGTAGCTTTTTATTAAGTGTGTATATAGGTAGAAGAATGATACATAATTTTAACATTTTGCTTTATTTTTAATATCATTTCCCCCCTTAACATCTGCATTTTGTGTGTGTGTTGCTAAGGTTGTAACCCAGTACCCTGCACACTATGCATACATGCTTTCCCATTGAATTGTACCACCAGTCCAAAATTTTAACTTTAGATTGATCAGTTTTATGCCTTCATGTCCAATGTTATTTTTCCCATGGTTGAATTTAGGTAGACCTTTCTGTTGCTCTTAACAATACTAAAAGTGGACACAAATATGGATTCTTTGAAGATTGCTTTGGTAAAGTAATTGGTTATTCAAATCCACAGTCTTATCAAGTTAATACTACTTGTGTAGAATAAAAATTAAGATAAAATATGCCAATAAATAAGCAAACAAATAAATAAATAAACCCTCAATTGAGGACCCATTACAGTTTTTAAAAATCTTTAATTGGGACACATAAACCTCACTTAGGAGATATTCATTCTTTTCAATATCACCTAATTTTATTTTGCTTTCTTCTCATGTGAAAATCTCAGAATGAAAAATTAAAATCTTTTAAAAAATTTTCTCCAGTTCTTGAAGAAAAACATTATAAATGATGCATACATCTGAAATAAAACATGAGAAAATAATGATTGATAATGCTGAAAGTGGAGTTTTGAGATGAACCAAAATTTCTCAGTTTGCCAATTGCATCTGGATGCTTGTCTCATAAATTTTGAAGAAAAAAATCTATTTAAGCAAGAAGAAATAGAACTCCCATCATGTGGTATGAGGAATGATACCAGAAGGAAAATAAAAAAGAAAACTCATTTTAGTGTGCCATCTTAGAAGTTTCCTGATGGTTTTGGGCAGAACATGGAGCAAAATGCATTTAGAATAGGCTTTGGAAAAGGCATCCTGACTACCATATGGGTTCACTTTCATCCTTTCAGTGACCATCCTTTTTTCTTCAAAAAGGAATTTGTTGAAGGTGTTCCCACAAGTGGGTTTCAAGGTCTTTTACATTTGAAATAGGCCTTGATGGTGCCAATTAATATATCTTTCAGTTAGACTCCAGGTGTTGTTGAGTGAGGCCCATTATCCTGATTACATGGTCATTATAATATCTATTCTATTTTATACTTATTCACTGTGAACAGAGAATCCTATTTTTGGATATGTGAACAGAGAGATAGAAAACTAGGGGTTTATTCTGAGACCTATGGAGAGCTCAGCTGAAGTTCTGGATTTCAGAATTTTGTTCTGGATTTGAGATACTGCTTCCCCTACATTTAAAAATCTAAGGACTCATGAAGAGAATGAGTTAAAAGACAGCATCATCAAATTAATGAGACCCTAAGAAACTCAAAGGGACCCTGTCTCTAAATAAAAATATAAAAAAGGGGTGGGGATGGGAATCAGTGGATGAATGCCTCTGGGTTGAATTTCTGGTACCAAAAAGAAAACAACACACACACACACACACACACACACACACTCACTCACACACAAAAAAATAAATTAAATAAATAAACAAACAAACCCTCGTGAGTAACAAGCCCTAAATCAGCAGCCTCTCTCATTCAGGAGTACAAAAAATGGATTTGAGGTTCTCTCCCGATAATTATTCCAGTCTTCACCACACAATCTGGGACATGCTGGACTCATGGCACATGGATGCTCACAAAGGGCTTCAGAAAGTAGCTGAAAACACCATACAATTATGGAACAAAATGCCCAGGTTTTCAACTGCCAATCTAAGCCTCGCTAGACTAGTCAGAGGGAGGTGAAGGCTAAGCTTCCACAGAGTGACCCTGTGGCCACAAGACTCTGGAGAGGACCATGAGTAGTCACTAGCCACAACTCCCAGTTTCCACCATTGCCACTCCTGTCAGCTTTAAGCCACCTTCCTACCCAGTCTCAAGGTAGCAAGGCACACTTACCATTTCCTGGCTTTCAGGGTTCTCAGCGTTCTCCCTGTGGTTTGTTTTCAGATTCTGCATAGCAGAGACACCTGAGCTCCAGATCCAGGACAGAAGCCTACAAAAAGGTTGAAAAAATGGCGGGCTCCAGACACCAAGGGAACAGAAGATTGTGGAAGTCCTTCCCCTCATCACTGGCTGCCTGAGGATTGGACAGTTCTCACCTAAGAGATTGATTGGTCAAGGCTTCAGGCATTGCCTCCAACCTGAGCCAAGTGGGCACAAAATCAAAGTCTGAATGACAGGCTGCTCCATTGTCATTGTTAACCAACTACAGATCAGGGCTGAAAATATAGCTTAGTCAGTAGAGTGCTTGTTTTGCTGATATAAGGCCATGGATTCAATCCCTTGTACTACACGCATACAATCCCCCCCCCCAAAAAAAAAAAAAAAAAGATTAAGTAAAGGACTTTGGAAACTAGGGTTATGGATCAGTGGTAGAGAACTTCCCTAGCATGTGTGAGGTACTGGGTTGAACACCCAGCACCGCATTAAAAAGCCACCCTAGAGGGGATGTGGCTCAAGCGATAGTGCACTTGCCGGGCATGCGGGCAGCCCAGGTTGGATCCTCAGCACCACATACAAACAAAGATGTTGTGTCCGCCCCAAACTAAAAATAAATATTTAAAAAAAGCCAACAAACAAACTACTAATGGTACTGTGTCCATCTACAACAAAAAATATTCAAGAAAATAAAAAGACTGTGTATTGGACTTGTGCACCCTCATTACATAACTCATAAACACATTTTATAAATAATATGTACATATATGTCTTCAGACAGTGTGTAAAATTCTCCTGTGATTTCTTTTCAAGTAACTTATATTACAGGTATGCTTCACAACCCTGAAATCCTCACCAACTCAATTATTATTATTATTATTATTATTATTATTATTATTATTATTATTATTTGAGGCCTGTTAATTGCATTAAATGCCTCTGTATGGGGTTATTTTAAGGCAAAGTTTTCTTCCAATAATAGGACCTAGCCCAGAGAGAAATGTATTGACACTTACAACTGTTTATAAGGTTAAAGAAATTTGTGAATAAATATGTATATATTTTTTTATGAAAATGATATCACAATTATTATAATATTTTTTAAATCTTTCTATTCTTTGTCTCATAAAAACACAGTTTGAGCTTAAACTCATTAGCAATGTCCTTATATCCCTTCCCCCAAAAAAGTGACTCACAAGTATAATTCAAATTATTGAGACTCATAAATTTTTGATCCTTTATTTTAACTAGTGAAGTCTAAAGATTTTCTTTTTATCTTCACCTTTAAATGAAGCCCACTTTTTATAGCTTTCTTGTTGTATAACTGACCTTTAATATTCTGCAAATTTTACCCCCATTCTGATCACTTTGGACTATTGATGTTTTGATGGAGGGGATCTCAAAGTGGTCATGCACAAGGTAGGAAATGGATATAGTAAGATATAAGACTGGTGATTGCTGAGTATGTAGATTTTGCTATACAAAATAAGTATTGGTGGATGATATGGGGGTAGGGAGAAAAAAAGCAATAAAAAAAAGAAGAAAATCTTGAACAGTAGAGGGGTTCACAGGTTACAAGTCTACAATGATAGTGTGAATATAGAGTGTAGTGTTCTTGGAAGCAGCAATAAAATTTGAGAGAAAGAAAAAGGTAATTTTTTGCACAGTTCCCAAGTGAGAGAGCCAGGTGAATGGGTTCTGTGTTCAACTCTTCCCACCTAGGAGTGGAATTTATAGTTCATAGGGTATGTCTCAGTAAGTAGTAAAACACCATTTCTATGTACCTTTACACTTTTTCATGGCTTCAAGCTGTCTTTGACAATTCCAATCACATTACATCTTTTAACTTGTTAGCTATTCATTAATTAATTCATTCATTACATTATTTATTTGTTTTTTATTAATTCACTTATTCTTTAGTTGTCATTGTTTTTACATTACTGGTGATTACATAATTGCATAAATATTATGAATGTTGAAGTTTTGTTAAATAATGTTTTATGTTTTTATTCATACATTTAATTTTCATTGAAATGTTTTTCCTTTGCCAAGCCTGATTTATATTACACCTCAATCTTCATTTATGAAGACTAGATAAAATCACATTATTCCAAATAACTCAAGGATTTATCATCTTGGCAGAACCCTAATCACCCACTAAAATTGACCCAGTCGTTGTCAACTAAAAGCTGTGTAAAAAGTCCTCTATTTTCTTATATACACTTTAATAAAGAATTCCTCTCTCACTTTTATATTTTGGAGAGTAGACTAACTTCCCAAGCAGTAGTTAATAACCTAGGTGAGATTTCCAACTAGCTCATTATTACCTTTAAATTATTTACATCCTTGACACTAAGAGTGTCACTGATTACAGTTGTTTTTTATTTTTGCAAGATCTCTCTCTCTCTCTCTCTCTCTCTCTCTCTCTCTCTCCAAATTGAAATCAGATATGCTTTTTCACTAAGAAACACTCTCAGCCTTTAATAAATTATTCTATAAAGAAAAAGGATTTTGCTGATTTTCTTAGAGCCTCACTAAGTTGCTGAGGCTGGCTGACTTTAATCTAATGTTATAGAAGTTTGATATATATATATATATATATATATATATATATATATATATATATATATATATATATATATATATATATAGTGTGAATATAGAGGGTAGTGTTCATTTGACTCTTTCTCTTGGGGACCGTGCCAGAGTTACCTTCTTCTTTTATTTCTACCTCATTTCTTCCTCCAAAGAAACTACCCTTTACCCTCATACTACCATTGATCCACCATTAGACTTTTTAAATCTGAACACTTGAGCTGGTCATTCTTTCCCTCTTTCCTTCACAGCACTTTTTTCTCTACCCGTACCTATTCCACCAATACTTTTTCATGAATACTCCCTACTACATACTCAGTATCCACCAATTTCACATCCTGACCCATCCCTGTTCTGCCTTTTCCATGGATCACTTTCAGATCCCCTCCACCCAGATAACAATAGTCCAGAGTAAGGTCAGGCCAGGGTGTTATATATATGCAGGTTTTTCCAAGTCATTTACATAACAATAAGCCTATTAAATTTGGGATGTATTTTGTCTTAGGTTAAAAAAGAAAATCTACAGACTGCAGTGTTAAACTGAATTGTTTAAAATTCATTAATCTCAATAATTTGGAAAAAGAAATTCTATAAAAAGGAGATTAAAGAAAAGAACATAATACATAAAAGTGACAAATTTGAAGACACACCAAGTGTATATATCAAAGAGTGTCATATATAGGTGCTTTCAAAAGACAAATTAATTTGAAATAAATGTAGTTAATGTGAGATGTAGTAATCATTTATTAATTATATATGATGGTAGTATACATGTATATGTACAAAATGCATATCATATAATTATGAGTATACATTGCAAAAAATGAACTCTACAGTATTTTTTTTTAAATTTTGCTGAAAACACTATAAATAGCTACATTTAGGTTTATGTATTACCAAATGTTCAGGATACATTTTGTACTTTATAAAGTTTACAACTGACCAACAGACCTTTTTTTTTTTTCAATTTTTAAAAGGAGTAGTATTTATTTTCAGGTAGAACATATGCCATAATTTATCTTTAAATTTTAAATATTTTTTAAATTATATATGACAACAGAATGTATTACAATTTTTATTACACATATAGAGCAAAATTTTTATTTCTCTGGTTTTATACAAAATATATTTACATGAATTCACTTCCTTATACATGTACTTTATATAACAAAATACATCATATTCCACCATTATTTCTAACCCTATGATCCCTCCCCTCACCTCCCAACCCCCCCCAAAGGTCATTTTGATACATACTGATGTATGCTATAAAGTTATAGAAAAGAGAATATAACTTATAATAATATGAATAGATAAAGTTTTGTAACTAATACATAGAATAATAATAATAATAATAATAATAATAATAATAATAATAAACTTGCCACTTAGACATTAATAAATTATACATCTGGCACTAGTGACATCTTTTCCAAAAAAAAAAAAAAAAAAAAAAAAAAAATTGACATTTTTTTCCAAAAAAAGGGGGGGTGGTTATTTGTGGGGAAAATGGTATTCTATGCTTTCTTAATATCAAGAATAAATTATTTTCAGAAGTAATATATATTTCAATATAATAGTAAAATAGAACCAGGTTTCATGGCACATACCTCTAATCCCATTGGATTGTGAGGCTAAGGCAAAATAATCCTGAGTTTAAGGCCAGCCTCAGAAACTTAGCAAGGCCCTAAGAAACTATGTGTGACTCAGTCTCTGTGTGCCCCTGATTTAAATTTCCAGTAAGAAACAACAACAACAAAAAGAATACAAAGTATTGATGAGGACACAAAACAAATTCTCATGAACTAAAGATGGAGTAGAAATTGCTGTTATTTCATCATGAAAACTGTATATGTATATATATATATATATATATATATATATATATATATATATATATATATACACACACACACACACACACACACACACACACATATATGAAATACTCCTCACCAAGCTGCTTAGACCTGTGGAAATTATAATATGTGTGTACCATTACAGTGTACAAGTATGTGATAGCATAAGACTAGAGCTATACTTGTTAATACAGTGGAAATCTGGGGCCTAGGAGGAAAGAGGAGGTGATTCAGAAAAATAAAAAATAATAAAGTTTGAGAAAAAATGGTTTCTGGAGCCCAGAAATATTTTTGGTTTAATTAGAGTACAAAATACCACATAAGTATTATATTGAAGTTACATCTGTTAAATACATCATGTGTATAATGGATTTCAAGGAAAATATGTGGAACTTATCACAAACTAAATAAAAATTTACAAAAGCACATAAAATAGCATGTGCATAAATAAAACTAATCATTACAAATACAACTATTTTAACTCAATTTAATATATAATATTTTACTATCAAAATTTTAGCATGTTATTCTTTAAATACAAGAAGAGAGCTGGACCTGTTGGTGCACAATTGTAATCCCAGTACCTTGGTAGGCTAAGACAGGTGTATTGTGAGCTCAAAGCCAGCATCAGCAAAAGTGAGGCCCTAAGCAACTCAGTGAGACACTGTCTCTAAATGTCATACAAAATAGGCTTGGGGATGTGGAAAAATTCCCCTGAGTTTAATTCCAAGTACCAAATAAAAGAAAAGAAGGGACCAAAAAAATTATCTTAGAAATAAAATATATGTAAAATACCCCAAAACCTTTTAAAAAAGCAAATAATATAGTTATTGTAATGAGACACATTTAAAGTATATTATGAAACTATACTGCAATAATACAGACCAATAAATCATAATATGAATCAAATCTGAAACCATATGTAGATCAATAGTATTGTTAAGAGCAATAGAAAGGCATATGTAAAACTAACCATATGAAAACTAACATTAAACGTGAATGAATGAATCTATCCAACCTAAAGTTAGAAATGGGACATAGTGGCAAAGTTCACTGTTAGAGTGTGTGTGCAGAATGTGCAAGATAGTCAGTTCCAATCTTAGCAACACTATAAAAAGCAAATATTAAGAGGGAATGATGTTGAAAATAAAGCAGAATATTAAATGAGACACTCTCCCTCCATCTATAGATACATTTAAGGAAAAAAAAAACTACTGTGAGTGTCTCTTTGGCAAAATCATGAGTGAGAAGAGAGATTTAGATACACTGGATATTAGTCCAGTCTTAAGAAATGTACCACATTTGGGACAAAATCCCCAATTACCATCATCACCTCTAGTGAACAGAAATGTGAGAGAGGGGCTGAGGATGTAGCTCAGTTTTTAGAGGGCTTGCCTTGTATGCACAAGGCCCTGGGTTTAATCTCTAGCAAACCCCCTACCAAAAAAAAAAAAAAAAAAGAAAAAGAAAAATAAAGAAGGAAATATGAAAGAAATAATACAAAATTTGGTGATATCTAGGAGCCATAAACGCCTTCACAAGTGTTTCATCATCTGTGACCAAGACACAAAAATACCCAAATATCAAAGCTATCAATTTATCTCAAAACAACATCTGCCAGCATATTTTCCCAATTACTGTTGCTGACAGATGAAGTTCACTCTAGCTTGTATTGTAGGTGAAATTACGGAGGAATCCAGTAAACTACTCTTAGTTTGAGTGAGATTTTTGCACTTCCTGAATCCTGCCCCAACCCTGATACACTAGTAATAAGGCCAGAACTACCAATTCCTCCTAGAAAAAGTTTTTGGCTTTTTTTCGTGGGTGTGTGTATGTGTGTATTGAATGTTTCAAATTTAACATATTTTGTTTATGTTACTATGTCCCTGATACACTAGTAATAATGCCAGAACTACCAATTGCTCCTAGAAAGTTTAGAAAGTTTTTTTGTGTGTTTGGATGTGTGTGTGTGTGGATGTGTGTACTGAATGTCTCAACTTTAACATATTTTATTTATGTTACTATGTACTGAAGTTCCAATCTCTAGAACAATAGGTGACTGAGCTTATGTAAATCTCTGTAGATTTCAAACAAATGAATTTACATTCTTTTCCCAGCACTTTTATGAACTATGATACCAAATAGTAGTTCAGAAAGGAGGTTAAAAAACAATGATCCCTGTTTATTCCAACAAATCTTTACAGAATAGTCCTAAATTGGCTACTTCATATAAACTTTCCACAGGGATAAAATGCATCAGTCAAAGAGATTTTCTGTAGCCTGGGCAGTGTTGTTGAAAAGGTTATTATAATAATTTGAAAGAGCTAGGTGTGGTGGCAAATATGCTAGAGGATAGACAGGCGAGTCAGGAGGATTGTGATTTGAAAGACAACCTTAACAACATAGCAAGGCTATAAGCAACTTAGTGAGATATTAGTGATATATCACCTGTCTCAAAAAGAAAAAAAAGGACTGGGGACATAACTCAGTGGAAAGCACCCCCCGAGTTCAATTCCTAGCACCAAACCACACCAAACCAAACAAATATCTGAAAGATAGTAGGGACTCCAGAGTATATGTGTATATGTATAGATAAAAATTTTGGTTAAAATATAAAGTTAATAAAGATAGTTTTGAAAAAACTAACATGGTTCTTTTTTTTTAAAGAGAGAGAGAGAGAGAGAGAGAGAGAGAGAGAGAGAATTTGAATATTTATTCATTCATTTTAGTTTTCAGAAGACACAACATCTTTGTTTGTATTTGGTGCTGAAGATCGAACCCAGCACCACACGCATGCCAGGCAAGCGCACTACTGCTTGAGCCACATTCCCAGGTCCTATCATGGTTCTTAAGAGCTCAAAATAAAAATGCCATATAATCCACAAATAATAATTTTTTTGAAGCAGGTTATTATTGTGAATGTCTGTACTCTCAGTGGCTCAGGAGGATGAAACAGGAGCAACTTAAATGCAAGACCAGCCTCAGAAACTTGGCAATAGCTTAAGTGACTCAGTGATATCCTGTCTTATTAAAAAAAAAATAGGGATGTAATGATAGACCCAACCTGATCTTTTCTTAAAATTGGGAGCCATCTCACCACAAATCCATGCAAAGATAATTTCGGCTTTACTATAAATTACTGCAAATTCTGAATCTGCTTGGAATGCCTGCCTGTGTCTTGAACTCACCCATGCCTGGCTCTCAGACAAGATAGCAGCCCTCTCTAAAACTTTAATGACACCTCATAAATATTGGCCTTACCTGGCCAGACAATGACCCTCTCAGAGGCTCAAATGGTCCTAATAAATTCTGATATTGTGTCCAGCAAAAAATGTAAACTACCATTAGTGTGATGCTTGTCAGAATTCTGTTATCTGTAACCCCCCTTTGTGTAACTTTCTGGGCTATAAAGCTGGGCTGCAGAAAAGCTGGGGTTTCTGTCTTGTTCCCACGGTTTTGGGAGGGAGAGGCAGCCCAGCTGGTCGAAATAATAAGCTTGCTTTAATTTGATTTTAATTGGAGTCAGTGGTCTTTTCTTGTGTCCTTGTCTAACATTTTGGAGGCCCCAGTGAAATGACCCTGCCAGACCAGATCACAAGACCAGACTGCTGGAAATTCTGAAGCCGGCATTCGCTCCAGGGCTCCGGGCTGGAGAGCCACTCTAGGGGGTGCGCACCTTGAGATGTTCCAAGGCCTTGGAGTGAGCCTCAGTCCCTGGAGCACTGCAGTGAACTGCCGCACTAAAACTATTAGCAAGCACCTGGTGGAGGAGGCCTCCATAGGTAAATGGTGCCTTTATAACATCTATTATCCAGTAAAGGGAGATCTCTTCTGAAGACTGAGAGGTGGCCTGGCAAGGCTGACATATACTCCTGTCCAGGACAGTAATGAGAAATTGTTCTGTCCTCTGTTCTGTTCTGTAGGGAATTCCTCTGGAAGGATAGAGAGGTGCCGACGGGCTTGCATGCGCTCCTACCCTGGAGCTTTAGCAAGACGTTGCATTGCTCCTCTGTTTTTCTGTTTTGGCACCGGGTTTCTATTTTCTTGTGTTTTGTTCTGTGTTCTATATGTTTTTTGTTTATTTGTTTTTGTGCCTTTTGTTGTGTGATTTCTGTGGTAAAAACTTAAGGATATTGCACGTGAAAATGGGTAATAAAGCAAGTAAGCCTGAAACCCCTTTGGACTGTGTTTTAAGGAACTGCAATGAACTTTATCCCCCTTTGTTAAGCAGGATGAGAGAACCCCTAGCTGGCTGCTGGAGCACACCCACTGCAGAGGGCAATGCCTGCTGGGGATCTAAGAACTGAGTATCTCCTAGGTTAACAAGTGAACCTCGTTTAAAACCCCTTGTCCCTCCAAATCAAGAGAGTCACAACCTTTGGGCAGAGTCCCTGTGTTTCTCCTTTGTTAGCAAAGCAATAAACCTCCCTTTTTCTTTTTCTCAAAACCCTGTTCTCATTATTAAATTGGCATTAATTGGCTTCAAGGTCAGGAACCGAACTTTCAGTTACAAATTTTGATACCACCCCCCCCTGGAAATTTTTGAGAGCTGACTACAGAAGTGTTAGGAGATGGAGCATGCCTGGGGTGGAATGGAACCAGAGGAGCTAATCCTGTAAGTAAAAGGAGGGACTGAGGGACTCCCAGCAGCTGCTGAAGCCCTGTTTCTTCGGGGAATTCCCTCCTTTCTTCCTTGCACTGTGAGGATTATTCCACCTCTGTCTTCTTAAAAAAATAGAAAAAGAAAAAGGGTACACTAAATGCAGTAAAGTCGCCATGGAGACCCTTGATTTTACATTTCAGGTTGCCCCTCTGTGAAAACATCTGGTCCCCTTGTGGGGACATCTATAGTGCCACTGGTGTAGGAGATTTTTCTCTTATCTGCTCTGTTTTCAAGGTTTCTGTCTGTCAGCCATAGTCTGGAGCTCCTTTCTGTCTGTCTGTCCTGTGTCTTTGTTTCTGGCCCTTTAAGACATGTGCAATAGTGTATTGATATCATAAATTGTTTCTTGGGAATGATCTTTGCTGAAAGTGTGTCTAAGCGATGATGTTTTGTTGTAACAATCTGGTATCTGAATGGGTTTTTGAAGCATTGCACAATCTTGCAGTTAAAAGTTGGGTTTAGGTAATTTTTTAGTTTATGATTTCAGATAATTTATGCCAGAGAACTTAAATACTTAGAATGGAAAAAAAAATAACTCTACTTCCAAGTTGGCAAGTTACTTCCCAATCATTCAGTATTTTTCACCAATTTTGAATTGGATAGCCTGGGAAAATGTCACTGTGTACCAGTGCATTAATTTGGAAAACGATAGTAAATCATAGTATGGTATCTGTTGACAAAACAAGATGTAAAGATATAAAATTTTGTGAATTGTATCTTAAACTTGTATCATTATTTTCAACATCCAAACCTGAAAATTATGACTTATGGTTAAAATGCCTCAGGCCTGAGGTGTCTTCTCAGAATAGCAGTTTTTCCCCTGTTCCTTCCAGACCTCAGCCAGGACTTATGTTGAAATGCAAATGAAAGAAGCCTGCAAGCTCAGTATGAGACTGATCTGAGGCCTTAACAAAAAAGGTAAATTGTATGGTATTTACTAATTACTGGCCAGTCATTTTTTCTAGGATTCTTGTTTTTTTTTTTTTTTTCTTCTTAGATTCTGTATTTTTTTGAGCTCATGATTTCGATCCTACAGACATAGGTTAATGTTTTTCTGATCAGTTCTATCTTTGACCAACTGTGGAGTTTTTGAAACATTGCAATGGAGATTTCATCTGTGAAAAGCTACAAGGCCTTTACTATTGTTATGTGTGCACACTTGTGTTATGTGTTGTATGTCTATATATATATACATATGTCTGTATCATATATATGATATACAAATTAACATATATAAGAAGCTCTCATAAAAACAAAGTTTAAAAAGTGGATCCAAAGATTTAAATCATGTGATTTAAATGGCTCAATTTAAATTGGATAAACAGATAAAATAAATGTCTTTAAATTTAAGCTTACATGTTTTTCTAGGTGTTCAAAAAACTCATAAAATATTAATGTCTATAAAATGTCTAATATGCCTTGGTTCTAGGATTTTTCCTTCAACAACAACAAAAAAATGGCTAGCACTGTTCAACTCACTTGTCTAATATTTTGATAAAATAAGTAAAGTAAATTTGATATGGGTTTACTCATTCATAAGTACTTTTGTTACATATCTGATTAATTTACTAAGGTCTGTATGAGTTTGTTTTTACAATCAGTCATGTGTTAAAGAGACAAAAAATTCTTAAAACATAAGTTTACCCATTACATTGTGTTTATTAAGTTTTATTTTTTTTCTAGAGCAAGCAACCATAAAAATTAAACAACTGATTAAATAAAAACTGTTATTTTAGAGCATTTTACTGTCATTTTTTTAAAGCTAAACTTGGTTAATATAAAAACATCAATGTAATTGTGATGCTATTAATGTGCTCATATCTTCCAGGTATACAAGTCTGTAAGGGAGAAACTTTAAAAGAGCATATATCAAGCTAGTGTTCTGAAGTTGTATGGTAAAATATATATATATATATATATATATATATATATATATATATATATATGTATGTATATATATATATATATGGGATTTATTTACTTGTTATCAACAAGATATGTAAAGTTTTATGTTACTTTTTACATTGGGGAACAATTTAAATGTATTTTTAAGTTAATGAGAGCCTAAACTATGTAAAGGTTAAAAAACATTTTTAACCTTTCTTTAAGCCTTTCTTTAACTCATGTTTTAAATGTGATATCATATGGCGTTAGCTAATGTTCATGCGACCTAAAACAATTTATGTAAACTATGTAAAGTGATATTTAAAAAGCAAATATCAGCTTTAGAACTGGAACACTTAAGGTTTATAAAGAGCCGGGCCTTACCTGAGTTAAGGCTCTGTGTCCCATCTTACTATATGTGAGAATGACTACAAAAGCAGTAGGCCAGATTTTAGTTCATTTAAAGTTATGTTCAAAAGTTGTTTTTTATCTGTCAAGATTACTAGGATCTCAAACAGGGGATATAATGTATACCTCAGCCAAAATTCAGGGTAGCTATTAAATGAACTAAATGTTTTTACTCTTGTTAATTTTATTTTGTAATTTCCTTATAAGTGATCTAAAGATTGCCTGTTAGTGTTTTACAGAAATTTTGCATTAAGAACACAACATGGATTAATTTAAGATAATAAGCCATCACCTAAAAGACAGATAGGATAATACAGATCCCATTTAATAAAAACGATAAATAATTGTAAAGTTATAGACATTAAAGGCCAGTACTCTTAATATAAGGCTGTTAAAATTTATTTGTTGGATGTTTAAGATTAAGTTTTAAAATGTTGAAGCCTTGTGAGGGAACTTCTGTACAGTGACATGCTCCAGCTGCTGCAACATTTATTCAGTACTCATGGTCTTTGTTTCTCTCATAGAAGCACCCATCCCCAGATGACTTTACAACCTGTTCTTCCCCAACCAGACTTCAAACCGAACTGACTTCTAAAAGGAAACTCATGTCCCTCATGGCGTGCCTCCTCACATCACCCCCTCTCAGCTCAGAAGAAGCCAAAACAAGCGATGCCCCTCTTCTTACAACAACGGAGCCAAAAATAAATAGACTATCAATATAAGTAATTAATTAAGTCAGATCAAATCAGGGAGACCAGTTTTGGGTGAGTTCAAAAAATATTGGAGACTGTTACCTCAGGAATTAAAATTCCCTCAGTGCTCTTCCCCTACCCTATCAAAGATTTGAAAGAGATACATAAAAAAGGGGGGGGGGAGTGATAGACCCAACCTGATCTTTTCTTAAAATTGGGAGCCATCTCGCCACAAAGCCATGAAAAGATAATTTCAGCTTTACTATAAATTACTGCAAATTCTGAACCTGCTTGGAATGCCTGCCTGTGCCTTGAACTCACCCATGCCTGGCTCTCTGACCAGATTGCAGCCTTCTCTGAAACTTTAGTGATGCCTCACAAATCTTGGCCTTCCCTGGCCAGATAATGACCTTCTCTGAGGCTCTAATGACCTTCATAAATTATGATGTTGGGGTCAGCAAAAATGTAAACTACCATTAGTGTTATGCTCCTCAGAGTGTTGTTATCTGTAACCTCCCTTTGTGTAACTTTCTGGGCTATAATGCTGGGATGCAGGAAAGCTTCGGGTCTGTCTTGTTCCCGCAGTTTTGGGTGGGAGAGGCAGCCCGTCTGGTCGAAATAGTAAGCTTGCTTTAATTTGATTTTAATTGGAGTCAGTGGTCTTTTCTTGTGTCCTGGTCTAACACCACCAGACACTGAAAACAATTATGAGGAGTTCCTGGCCACAAATTTCAGTTCCTGACATTGCCAGTCTCAGTGGCTTCAAACAGCCTCCCTACCCAGTCTCAAAATAAGAACACACACTTGCCATTTCCTGGCTTTCAGTATGCTTAGTGTCCCTGCTGTAGTTTTTTCAGCTCCTGTGTAGCACAGAAACCTGGGGCTCCAGATCTACAACAGGAACCATAGAAATGGATTCAAAGAATGGCAGGCTCCAGAAACACAAGGACAGGAGAATGTGAAAGCCCACCCGTCATCACTGGCTCTGTATTGATTGGACAGTTCTCACCTAAGAGAGAGATTGGAAAGGGCTTCAGGCACTTCCTCCAAACTGAGGCTGGTAGGTTTACTGTTTAAGTGACAGTAAATTGCATTCAGACCAGAAACAAAGTCGCAAAGACTGGTTCTTGGTTGCTCTTATTGTTGATAAAGGACTGGGGATCAACCATGTGGTGCATGACTGTAATCCCAGCAGCTGGACAGGCTGAGGAAGGAGGATTGTGAGTTCAAAGCCAGCTAAAGCAATAATAAGGCATTAAGAAACTCAGTGAGACACTGTCTCTAAATATAATACAAATAGGGCTAGGGACGTGGCTCAGTGGTCATGTGCCCCTGAGTTCAATTCCCAGTAGAAAAAAAAAATGGGGATCAGATCAAGAGGTACTCACTACAGAGCCCCATGACAACAGATGAATACATTCATGGATGGATAGACACATAGAGTGTTGGGACAGGGTCTCATATTCTCCTGCGATGGCTTTTTTTTTTTTTTTTTTTTGCTGTGAATTGCATTAAGTGCTCAGGACAGAATTATTTCATGGCAGAGTTTCCTCCAAATACATGGATCCAGCACAGACAGAAGTGCATTTGTCATGTATATAAGGATAAATCAATTCATGAATACATATGTGTATATTTTTATAAAAAAGAAATATTACAATTACTTTAAATTTTCTTTAATATTCATGTTCTCTGGTCTTATGAGAAAACAGCTTGAGATTTCATCTCATTATGAATTCCCTGAGGCAGTACTATCCCCACTCCCCTATAAATTAGGAGACACAAGTAAAATACTAAAGTTTCTAGTATTAACATTAATAAAGAAAAAGAGGTGGAGTGTGCCAGGTCTCTAGATCTGTCAGTATCCCAGACCCTAGAGTATAAGTAACTAAATAATAATTATGATTTGAGACTAATCATAGGATTTTGTCTTTTTTTTTTTCTTTTGGTATGGGGTACTATGAGAATATTAGCACAAATCACAGGCATTTATGTCTGTGTGTGTGTGTGTGTGTGTGTGTGTATATATATATATATATATATATATATATATATATATATATATATATATATATATATTTTTTTTTTTTTCATAACTTAATACAGCCCATCAACAGAGTCAACTTTAGATTTAAATGAAGAAAAAGTAAATCACTATTGCCAAGGTCAAGCCCCAGTAGGGATCAAGGGATCCTGAGGGACAAGTGGTGTCTGGTGCTGAAGGATAAGTAGCGTCCATGAAAGAAAAGGAGACAGGATGATGGTTTCAAGTTATGAGCAGCCTTCAGAAGGGTCTGCTGCCCCTAGAGGGCCTTTATTATTTTTTTGTTTGTTTGTTTTACAGGGTTTTTTTTTTTTTTTTTTTTTTTTTTTGGTAGTTAATGGATAGCATCAAAACTTCTTTGGTTTACATAACTTTCAAGAGTTACAATCTTTTCAAACATATATTAATTATCAAAGATATTAAGCACATTATATAAAATTTTTCCTGTCACTTTGCAAATCATGATTAAGCTTTTACATTTTCACCTCAGTCCCTAGGGGCTTGAATACAAAACTTGACTACCTGTCTCTTGACCTATTATTATCTTTTAACTTTAAATCATACCTATAATTATTCCATTGACCTTTAAATTTAAAATATACTTATAATTATTGGTAAGCTTTCTAACTTCTAAAGTTCCAATAAATAACACTAAAACAGTGAAAGCCTATTTCTTAGAAGCCTACTACTCTGAACTGTCTCAAAAATATATCTATATTAATTTTACATTATTTTGTTTTTAATTTCCAACTAATTTCCTTTGTTCATGTGACCTATTTAACCACTTTCTTAAAAGAGTTTCTTTGATCATTGTTCAAAGTACACCAATTCTCATGTCTTTGTGATCTTTAATTAAAGGGCAGGCTCTGCACCTCAAACCATTTGTCATTTATATTAACTATTTTTTTTTCCTATTTTCCTTTTTTTTAATTTATTTTTTAGTTTTCGGCGAACACAACATCTTTATTTGTATGTGGTGCTGTGGATTGAACCCAGGCCGCACGCATGCCAGGTGAGCACGCTACCACTTGAACCACATCTCCAGCCCTTGTTTCCTATTTTCATCATGAATTCCTGTGTAAAGTAAGAGAGTATGTTAGTTGGAGGAATATATGTCACAAAAGTGTGACTTTAGGATTGGGGGCTTAGAGTAAATTGTTAATCTTTTCTCAGGAACCTTGATTTGCAATCTTTTCCCCATAAACTTCTGGAGAAATAAAACTATTTTGTGTCCTCAGAGATATTGAAACACATCTCAGGGCATGTCTTAATTGTACCCTTAGTCTCATTCTGGGAGTTTTCCTGCAATCTCAAGTAACACATACTTTTATTATTGATTGATGTATGCCCTTTTATTTATATCATGAGTATTGTAAACAAAACACTTAACATTCCTTATGGTTCCAGATTCCATATGGTTCTGCTCTGCCACAGCATCCCTCAGTGTGACTGTGTCAGTGGGTTCAGGAACACTTCACCACACTATCTATAAGACACCATATGACTTCATATGACTTCTGTGAACCTTATGATTGAATCTTGGCATCCAGTCTATAGTATTGGAATAGTTATGTATCACTGGATATTAAGTCATTGTATAAATTATCGGCACATTTGTACCCTGAGCCAAATCCCCATCCCTATTTTATATTTTATTTAAAGAAAGAGTCTCACTAAGTTTCTTAGCACCTGATGTTCACTGAAGCTGGAATTGAACTCATGATCCTCCTGCTTCAGCCTCACAAAATACTGGGATTGATTTCAGTGTGCACCACTGCACTCGGTTCTGTTCACATATTTAATGCCAGCATTCCCTCTCTGCATTGTCAACTATTTTGTTTTTTTCTATTCAACATTCCAAATAAATGCAGTATTTCTAATTTTTTGAAAAGAACTGCATTTCAGTTTAAAGATTTTGCTTTCTCTTTGTGAGCATTTTACATGGGAGAAAAGAAGACAAGTAACTTGAAAATTTGAAAAATAAAAACATTGTCTGTCTCCTCCCTCTGTCTTCCCAGGCACAGACACCTTATCAAAATGTCTGATTTAAAATTTTTCTTTTATTATGTTCCTGTGTGATGCATCCTCATTCTAACCTCCCATATTGTGTTAAATGAGGGTTTCATAACTGCCTGATAAAATTGTGAAGAGATATCATATCTAAAGTCTGTTGAAGTGTCTAGTTAATATCGTTCTTTTTTTTTTTTTCTTCTAGAGAGCAGTATAAAGTATGAAGTGAAGGCACTCAAGAAAGTCTCTGAGAGCCCTTCAGATGTTAATGTTCTTTTAGTTATACAGGGCTGGGACCCTCTGGGAAACTGAGGTACTGTGAAGACCATGCCCCTTAAAATGCAGATTTTTTTCAATCAAGACATAAAGTTCTCAAACTTATCAATCAGAGTAGCAACCAATTAGTTTATTAGACGTGATGTGAAGGAGGAAAAATATGACACTCTGAAGAGAGAGAGAATTTTCTCTCTGAAAAGAAAACATGTCTCTCTTGCAGGCTCTCTTGCATTCCAGTTTTCTTGGAGATCTAAACGGAGATTCCAAAGGGTCCTTCCCAGGTACAGTTCTTGATTTTGTACTGATAGTTAGGATAACGTAAAACTCTCAAGTATTCACTGCCATGACAACTTTAGGTTAATTAGATTCATGCTCACCATTTCTAAATTAACTCATAAGCAAAATTGTTGCAGATTTTTTGGTTAGTAAGAATTACCCTTGTTTCTCTGATTTTCAGAATCTGGTCTTTAACACAGTCACAAAATTCTCCTGTTTAGAGTAACATAGGTTGCTCTTATAAACATTATTTTGAAACTGCATTTCTCCTGCAGACAACAGTTTGTTAAGGAATGTGACATATCCTGTCCAGCTAAGCCAGAAAGGATGCAAGTAAATTGCTTCATAGAATATAAAGAATGGGGATAATATGTTGGTCCTATTCATTTCTTTCTTTATTTGTTTGTTTGATTATGGTATTGTGTGTTGAAACCAGAGCTAGTCTACCACTGAGCTACATCACCAGCCCTATATTTATATTTTATTTAGAGACAAGGTCTCGAGAGCTTCCAATCACTCCTAAAAGGTAGGCAGGCCTGCGACCCACCAGAAGAAGAGGAGCAGCGGCCTGCTGAGAGGCAGAGCCCCCCACTTCCCGTGTGCCAGCAATGTAGAGGGAACTGGGACCACCCACAGAGCAGGCCCAGCGGCCTGCTGAGGGGCAGAACCGCCCCCCACCCCCCGCACCTGCCAGGTAGGCGGAACTGTGACCACCAACAGAAAAGGCCCAGTGGCCTGCGGCAGGACAGAGCTTCCAATCACTCCTGCAAGGTAGGCGGGCCTGCAACCCACAGGCAGAAGAGGAGCAGAGGCCTGCTGAGAGGCAGAGCCGCTCCCTCCCCCCACGCCTTCAAGGTAGACTGGACTGTGACCACCATTAGAACAGGCCAGACCTGCAACCGACAGACAGAACAGGCCCAGTGGCCTGAGGAAGGGTAGAGCCGCCCCCGCCCCCCGTGCCTGCAAGGTAGGCGGACCTGCGACCCACTGGCAGAACAGCCCCAGAGGCCTGCAGAGGGGCAGTGCCGCTGCCTGCACCTGCAAAGTAGGCAGAACTGCGACCACCGACAGAACAAGCCTAGCGGCCCGCAGAGGGACAGAGCCGCCACCCGCGCCTTCAAGGTAGGCGGACCTGCTACCGACCGGCAGAGCAGGCCCAGTGGCCTGCCGGCGTGGTAGGCACATTGCCCCAATTGGAGGAGGGGCAGAGATGCTGCCCACGCCTGCGAGGGAGACTTTGCAACTATACAAGACCAATATAAATATATAGGGGGAAAATTCAATAGCACAACAGTTTCACCAAGTAGAAAGGAACGTGAACAGTATGAAGAGACAAGGAAAGAAAGGACCACAAGCAATGCAGGTCAACTCAACTTTAGAAGAGGTAATAGCTGCAGCAGATGGAATGTCAGATAAAGAATTCAGGATATACATGCTTCAAATGATCTGGAGTCTCAAGGAAGACATCAGACAGCAAAATCAGACAATGAAAGATCACTTCAACAATGAATTACATAAACAAATCCAAGAAGCAAAAGATCAACTATACAGGGAGATAGAGGTTATAAAAAACAAACAAACAGAAATCCTAGAAATGCAGGAAGCAATAAACCAACTTAAAAACTCAATTGAGAATACTACCAGCAGAGTAGAACACTTAGAAGACAGAACATCAGACAATGAAGATAAAGCATTTCAACTTGAAAAGAACATAGACAGCTCAGCAAGACTGTTAAGAAACCATGAGCAGAACATCCAAGAAATATGGGATAACATCAAGAGACCAAATTTAAGAGTCATTGGGATACAGGAAGGGACAGAGTTTCAAACCAAAGGAATGAGCAATCTATTCAATGAAATAATACGAGAAAACTTCCCAGACTTGAAGAATGAGACAGAATCCCAAATCCGAGAAGCCTACAGGGCGCCAAATGTGCAAAATCATAAGAGATCCACACCTAGACACATTATAATGAAGATGCCCAACATACAGAATAAGGAGAGAATTTTAAAAGCTACAAGAGAAAGGAAGCAGATTACATTTAGGGGTAAGCCAATCAGGATAACAGCTGATCTTTCAACACAGACTCTGAAAGCTAGAAGATCCTGGAATAACATATTTCAAACACTGAAAGAAAATGGGTTCCAACCAAGAATTGTGTTTCCAGTGAAATTAAGCTTCAGGATGGAAGATGAAATTAAAACCTTCCACGATAAACAAAAGTTAAAAGAATTTGCAGCTAGAAAACCATCTCTTCTAAACATTCTTGGAAAAACATTACAGGAAGAGGAAATGGAAAATAACAATGAAAACCAACAGTGGGAGGTAGGACAGTAAAGGGGGGAAAAATAATCAAAGAGGAAAACAAACCATGTTTAGTAACATAAATAAACAAATATGGCTGGAAGAACAACCCATATCTCAATAATAACCCTAAATGTTAATGGCTTAAACTCACCAATCAAGAGACACAGGCTAGTAGAATGGATCACAAAACAAGACCCAACAATATGCTGCCTACAGGAGACGCATTTGACAGGAAAAGACATACATAGGCTGAAGGTGAAAGGTTGGGAAAAATCATATCACTCATATGGACTTCGGAAACAAGCAGGAGTGTCCATACTCATATCAAATAAAATAGATTTCAAGCCAAAGTTAATCAAAAGGGATAAAGAGAGACACTACATACTGCTTAAGGGAACCATACACCAACAAGACATAACAATCATAAATATATATGCCCCAAACAATGGTGCAGCTATGTTCATCAAACAAACTCTTTGCAAGTTCAAGAGTCTAATAGACCACCATACAATAATCATGGGAGACTTCAACACACCTCTCTCGCCACTGGACAGATCTTCCAAACAAAAGTTGAATAAGGAAGCTATAGAACTCAATAACACAATTAATAACCTAGACTTAATTGACATATATAGAATATACCACCCAACATCAAGCAGTTACACTTTTTTCTCAGCAGCACATGGATCCTTCTCAAAAATAGATCATATATCATGTCACAGGGAAACTCTTAGACAATACAAAGGAGTAGAGATAATACCATGCATCCTATCTGATCATAAAGGAATGGAGCTGAAAATCAACAATAAAAGAAGGAAGGAAAAAGAATACATCACTTGGAGAATGAACAATAGGTTACTGAATGATCAATGGGTTATAGAAGACATCAGGAGGAAATTAAAAAATTCTTAGAGATTAATGAAAACACTGACACAACATATCAGAATCTATGGGACACATTGAAAGCAGTTCTAAGAGGAAAATTCATTGCTTGGAGTTCATTCCTTAAAAAAAGAAAAAAAACAACAAATAAATGATCTCATACTTCATCTCAAAATCCTAGAAAAAGAAGAGCAAAACAACAGCAAAAGAAGTAGAAGGCAAGAAATAATTAAAATCAGAGCTGAAATTAATGAAATCGAAACAAAAGAAACAATTGAAAAAATTGACAAAACTAAAAGTTGGTTCTTTGAAAAAATAAACAAAATCGACAGACCCTTAGCCATGCTAGCGAAGAGAAGAAGAGAGAGAACTCAAATTACTAGCATACGGGATGAAAAAGGCAATATCACAACAGACACTTCAGATATACAGAAGATAATCAAAAATTATTTTGAATCCTTATACTCCAATAAATTAGAAGATAGTGAAGGCATCGATAAATTTCTTAAGTCATATGATCTGCCCAGATTGAGTCAGGAGGATATAGACAACCTAAACAGACCAATATCAATTGAGGAAATAGAAGAAACCATCAAAAGACTACCAACTAAGAAAAGCCCAGGACCGGATGGGTATACAGCAGAGTTTTACAAAACCTTTAAAGAGGAACTAATACCAATACTTTTCAAGCTACTTCAGGAAATAGAAAAAGAGGGAGAACTTCCAAATTCATTCTACGAGGCCAACATCACCCTGATACCTAAACCAGACAAAGACACTTCAAAGAAAGAAAACTACAGACCAATATCTCTAATGAACCTAGATGCAAAAATCCTCAATAAAATTCTGGCGAATCGGATACAAAAACATATCAAAAAAATTGTGCACCATGATCAAGTAGGATTCATCCCTGGGATGCAAGGCTGGTTCAGTATACGGAAATCAAAAAATGTTATTCACCACATCAATAGACTTAAAAATAAGAACCATATGATCATCTCGATAGATGCGGAAAAAGCATTCGACAAAGTACAGCATCCCTTTATGTTCAAAACTCTAGAAAAACTAGGGATAACAGGAACACACCTCAATATTGTAAAAAGCAATCTATGCTAAGCCTCAGGCTAGCATCATTCTGAATGGAGAAAAACTGAAGGCATTCCCTCTAAAATCTGGAACAAGACAGGGATGCCCTCTCTCACCACTTCTGTTCAACATAGTTCTCGAAACACTGGCCAGAGCAATTAGACAGACGAAAGAAATTAAAGGCATCAAAATAGGAAAAGAAGAACTCAAATTATCACTATTTGCAGATGACATGATTCTATACCTAGCAGACCCAAAAGGGTCTACCAAGAAACTATTAGAGCTAATAAATGAATTCAGCAAAGTGGCAGGATATAAAATCAACACGCATAAATCAAAGGCATTCCTGTATATCAGCGACAAATCCTCTGAAATGGAAATGAGGACAACCACTCCATTCACAATATCTTCAAAAAAAAAATAAAATACTTGGGAATCAACCTAACAAAAGAGGTGAAAGACCTATACAATGAAAACTACAGAACCCTAAAGAGAGAAATAGAAGAAGATCTTAGAAGATGGGAAAATATACCCTGTTCATGGATAGGCAGAACTAACATCATCAAAATGGTGATATTACCAAAAGTTCTCTATAGGTTTAATACAATGCCAATCAAAATCCCAACGGCATTTCTTGTAGAAATAGAGAAAGCAATCATGAAATTCATATGGAAAAATAAACGACCCAGAATAGCAAAAACAACTCTAAGCAGGAAGTGTGAATCAGGCGGTATAGCGATACCAGACTTCAAACTATACTACAGAGCAATAGTAACAAAAACAGCATGGTACTGGTACCAAAACAGGCGGGTGGACCAATGGTACAGAATAGAGGACACAGAAACCAATCCAAAAAACTACAACTACCTTATATTTGATAAAGGGGCTAAAAGCATGCAATGGAGGAAGGATAGCATCTTCAACAAATGGTGCTGGGAAAACTCTAAATCCATATGCAACAAAATGAAACTGAATCCCTTTCTCTCGCCATGCACAAAAGTGAATTCAAAATGGATCAAGGAGCTTGATATCAAATCAGAGACACGCCGTCTGATAGAAGAAAAAGTTGGCTACGATCTACATACTGTGGGGTCGGGCTCCAAATTCCCCAATAGGACACCCATAGCACAAAAGTTAATAACTAGAATCAACAAATGGGACTTACTCAAACTAAAAAGTTTTTTCTCAGCAAAAGAAACAATAAGAGAGGTAAATAGAGAGCCTGCATCCTGGGAACAAATCTTTACTCCTCACACTTCAGATAGAGCCCTAATATCCAGAGTATACAAAGAACTCAAATAATTAGACAATAAGAGAACAAACAACCCAATTAACAAATGGGCCAAGGACCTGAACAGACACTTCTCATAGGAGGACATACAATCAATCAACAAGTACATGAAAAAATGCTCACCATCTCTAGAAGTCAGAGAAATGCAAATCAAAACCACCCTAAGATACCATCTCACTCCAGTTAGATTGGCAGCCATTATGAAGTCAAACAACAACAAGTGCTGGCGAGGATGCGGGGAAAAGGGTACACTTGTACACTGCTGGTGGGACTGCAAATTGGTGCAGCCAATTTGGAAAGCAGTATGGAGATTTCTTGGAAAGCTGGGAATGGAGCCACCATTTGACCCAGCTATTCCCCTTCTCGGTCTATTCCCTAAAGACCTAAAAAGAGCATGCTACAGGGACACTGCTACATCGATGTTCATAGCAGCACAATTCACAATAGCAAGACTGTGGAACCAACCTAGATGCCCTTCAATAGATGAATGGATAAAAAAAATGTGGCATTTATACACAACGGAGTATTACTCTGCATTAAAAAATGACAAAATCATAGAATTTACAGGGAAATGGATGGCACTAGAGCAGATTATGCTAAGTGAAGCTAGCCAATCCCTAAAAAACAAATGCCAAATGTCTTCTTTGATATAAGGAGAGTAACTAAGAACAGAGTAGGATCGAAGAGCATGGGAAGAAGATTAACATTAAACAGGGATGAGAGGTGGGAGGGAAAGGGAGAGAGAAGGGAAATTGCATGGAAATGGAAGGTCCCTCAGAGTTATACAAAAGTACATACAAGAGGAAGTGAGGGGAAAGGGAAAAATAATACAAGGGGGACAAATGAATGTCAGTAGAGGGGGAAAAGAGAGAAGAGGGGAGGGGAGGCGAGGGGAGGGGGGATAGTAGAGGATAGGAAAGGCAGCAGAACACAACAGACACTAGTATGGCAATATGTAAATCAATGGATGTGTAACTGATGTAATTCTGCAATTTGTATATGGGGTAAAAATGGGAGCTCATAACCCACTTGAATCAAAGTGTGAAATATGATATATCAAGAACTATGTAATGTTTTGAACAGCCAACAATAAAAAATTAAAAAATAAAATAAAAAAAATATCAAAATGTCTTCTGTACTCATTAAACAATTACTCCCCAGGCTTACTTCACTTTACATAAAATCTTCAAAGTTAAAAAAAAAAAAATAGAGACAAGGTCTCACTGATTTTGTTATTATCTCTTGGAGAAGTTACTAAGACTGGCTCTAAGTTCATAATTCTCCTGCCTCACCCTCCCAAGCTACTAAAAATACAGGCATGTGGCACCATTACCAACCTATCATTTATCTAAAAAAGTACTTCAGTTTTTTTTTACCAGGTTCTGTAAATAATACTATAATGAAAATAGACATGCAGTGTTTCTATGATGTAATAACTCCAGTATTTTTTTAGATACATACCCAGAATAACTTCTAGTGGAACATAAGCCTTTTTTAATTTTAACTTTCTGAAGAACCTTAATACCATTTTCAAAAATAGCTTTATTCAATTGATATTCTCACCAATATTTTTTTCAACTGAGTCTTTTTATATGATGCTTGTATGCTCTGGAGTACCTATTATCTTTCAGATTTTTATATTTTACTTCTAAATATTTTATTTACCTTTTGTTAGTCATAGATAGACAAATTACTTTTATTTTATTTATTCATTTTTATGTGGTACTGATTCTTAAATATAGTGCCTCCGATGTGCTGTGCAAGCACTCTACAACTAAGCCAGAACTCCATCCCCAGTCTTTGAGATTTTAAGCATAGCCATTCTGACAACACTGCACAAAGTGCAGGATATTTTTTATTTGACTTATACTTTAAATTACTGATGCAAGTGTGTTAGATTCCAGGCTTTCAAGTAGCCAGAGGAAGAGTGTCCTGTAAATATTTTCTGTGATGAAATGAAACAAGAATCTGCGATTTGTAAACTTTGTTAACACTACTGCTGAAAATTTTTGTCTTTGGAAGTGTTACAAACAATGCAAATCCAATGGCTTGAAATATATAAAGATTTGCCCATGCTCGTCTCTATTGCTTTTAGCAATTGAAAGTTTAAGATACACTCCCTTGAACAGAAGTTGCTAATGTTAGACATTCAGTGCATGGAGAAACTTATTCTGAAAACCTACTGGTAGGCCTGGAATTATTACTGGGGTAAACAAGGGTAGGTCAGGGCTCAGAAAGTGCTCAAATCTTACTGAGTCTATCAGGAGATTGATTAATTTTCCCCTTTTGTACACTTTATTGAATCAAGAGTGAAGTAATTCCTCCAACAAGAGAAGTTAGCAAAACCACTGGTAAATCTCTTTTTGGGACAAACTGACACCTTTGAGATGTAATTTCTCTGCCCTGACTTCAGGTTGTGAAACAAATCAAAAGACTTACTTGGTCATAGAAGAAAACCACTTTGTAATTTTCACACTTATATTTCACTCCTTCTTTAACCAGTGGATAAGTTAAGATAAAAATCACAGAAAATTTTAAAGTCAGTTTATATATTATCTCAATCTCCCCTCATTTAAGGTGCCTTCAAACTTGTAGGAATATTTCTCAAATATGTGGCACTTCAGTAAACAACTCAAATGCCCACGTGTACCCTAGCTTTTTCTACTCATTTGATTGTAGATATTCTTTCACTTGTCCAATGTATGAGAATGAATCAAAGAAGGGTGATGAATACTCCTCTAAGTGCTTATATAATATAATTTTTCATTGAATCCTAATGTAAATGATTATTTGTATGCATAGTGACTAGATAGTACTTTTTTCAGATGTACAAAAAGGGTAAGATGCTGATTAAAGTCACATCTTCTAGCTAGAATCATATGGAAGAGAACATAATTAATTTATAGAAAGAAAGCTGTTTTATTTTTGGTCCTATTATTTATTTGTATTTGAACTTAATCTTCCACTAATGTGATATGCAACTCAAAATAATACAGTTATTTCTCTGAGTCCCTCATTTCTTGACTACAAAATGACAAAATTTAGATTATGTCATTTCTTATATTCTTTATACCAAAAATCAGAGGGCTAAAGGTTACTTTAACTATACTTGGAGTTGGGGTTTTGGCTCAGAGAAAGAGCACTCACCTAGCATGTATGAGGAACACAGTTTAATGTTCAGCTCCATACAAAAATAAATAAATAAATAAATAAATAAATAAATGTATTGTGTCCACCTACAACTAAATACTAAATGTTAAAAATTACTGACTGATCTTTACTCAGACAATAATATTTTAACTTTACATCTTTTATAAACAATTCCATGAAGGGGCTGGGGTTGTGGCTCAGAGGAATATCACTCACATAGCATATGTGAGGAAATGGGTTTGATTTTTTGCACTACATATAAATAAATAAAATTCTATATATAAAAAAAAACTCCATGACACACATCAAAAGAAAATGAGACTATTTATTTATTAACAAATATTTAATAACACTGACTTCTCAGGAGAGTTTTAGTTTACACTTAGACCAGCACAAAAAAATTCCAGAGTTCTGTCAGAATTATGATTCTTTGTCTTACAAAAGTAGAGGATATACTTCGATCAGTGTATATACTTTTTGTTAGCTTAAAAAATAACTTTTTACTATGTAATTATATACTATTCTTAAGATTCATGAATTTTTGGTGGTTGTGCCAAGATTAAATTATAAATAATGAATTCTACATTGGAAAAAAATTCTAAGGTAGTATTTGTTTTAAAAAAAATGGTAAACTGGGTAGTCATGGTGGTGCATGCCTGCAATCTCAGTGGCTTTGGAGCTAAAACAGGAGGATCACAAGTTCAAAGCAAGCATCAGCAATGCCAAGACACTATGCAACTCATTGAAACTGTCATAAGTGAAATACAAAATAGGGCTGGGAATGTGCCTCTGAGTTTAATCCCTACGACCCACCCCACCAAAATTGCTAAAATCCCAGGAGCATGCCTGTCATACCACTGGCTTGAGAGGCAAAGGGAAGAGGATTATTTAAAAAAAAATAGGCTTAGAAACTTAGCAAAACCCCACGCAACTTTGTGATAACCCTTTCTGAAAATTAAAATAAATAAATTAATTAAATTTTGTGGATGTGACCCAGTGGTAAAGTGTCCCTGTGTTCAATCCATAAATTCTCCAAATGGTAAACTAACTATCATGCAAATGAAAACAACAAAATGTATTTATATTTTTAAAAATCATTTTGTTAATACATACATTCCATTTTCAGATGCCACACACAAGCAACCAGATATCTAAAAACAGGTTTTATATTAAAGTTATGAAACTTGCAAATGTCTCTCAAAACTAAATCAAGACTTCTCAGCAGACTAGACACTTTCTATTGAGCTGCTTGTGCTATCACTTGGATGTTTCTTATCTAAACTTTTCCTAGATAAAAAAAAAAAAAAAAACTGCAAAAAAATGTAAAATGAACAGGGATATCCTCCATGCAAGCCTCATAGATATGCACACTATATGTCTTGATATTATATACCTCTTTTTGACACTTCATAAATTATAACATGTTAGTGACAAATTGAATGGAAGAAACACTTTATAATCATATGTCATGGGTGAGCTGTATTTGGTCCTGTAAGGAACAAGATTTATCTGTTAAAAAATTAGGGTTACTACTCTCTGAACAGAAGGATAAGAACTGTCATGAAATTCAGACATCTCAATGATTCACTGAAGACAATTTATTTATTTATTCATTTTAGGTACCAAGTTTTCTCATTTCTAACCAATCATCTGGACATGTCTCAACTTTTTTTAATCTCTTTTTGTTAGACTTTTAATCATAATGACATGAGACAGCGATTATGTCACAAAGAATGATAAATGTATCATGGCATCCCCATT
This sequence comes from Marmota flaviventris, assembly GCF_047511675.1. NCBI lineage: Eukaryota > Metazoa > Chordata > Mammalia > Rodentia > Sciuridae > Marmota > Marmota flaviventris. Next base: position 129,752,809 of record NC_092506.1, read on the forward strand.
TCAAAACCGTACAATGATATCACCATTCAGATATCTGTGACTTGTGAATTATTACTGTAGAAATTATAATTGTTTTAATGTAGGGGACTGAGCATTCAAAACTAATAGTCACATTTTAAACAAATCCATCAAATTAAAAATTATTATTAACTTTTATTAGGAATTTTGATTTGATATGCTCTAATATTATTATTAGAGCATAATGATTAATTTTATTAATAATTAAATAATAATAATTAATTTTATTGTTTTAAAATTTTAATACATTTACCAAGTTAAAATACATTATTTCATTCACATTTTAACATATTAAGTATGAGCAAGTATGGTTGCAAGAGTTTTTTTTTGTTTGTTTGTTTGTTAGTTTGTTTTTGTGTTGTTATTGTTGTTGTTGTTTTTCAGATAAGCCTTAAAATGAAAAAAAAATAACTGAATTGGCAATTTCAGGTGGATTTCCCACAGACAATTTTTCACAGAAGAATTAATTAAAGCACTGGGTGATGGTCACTGCACCCAGACATCATTTTCAATATAGACCTAGAACATTATCAGGAGAACATGTCAAGATTTACAACATCAAACAAGGGTTAGATATAAACATAGATATTAGGCCAGGGTAAAGAGCTCATGAATTACATCTTGGAGCATTTAAAGTAAAACAACTGAACATATACTTTAAAATTTAAATGAATACATAAATTAAGACTGAAATATTTCACAAAAATTTTATAACTGAAATATTAGATCATTATTTCATGCAGAGCTACTTGTAAATTACAGAGCAGACATCGATTGGAAATGATCCAAATGCTAATGAAAGTTAAATGATAAACCTTGTTCTAAAAGAAGAGCATTGCAAATCTAAAAATAAAAAATTCTCAGAAATTTGAATTATTATCAGAGATATGAGAGGTGACATGATGCTGCATGTGGAAAATTCTACAACAGACCTCTGTGACGGGGTCACAGTCAAAACACAGGTGCATTAAATTATTTTATGAAATTACCTTCACACCATGTATAAAAACTATCGGCAAATTATAAATTTTTGAAAATTACAATGCCATCCACAAGATATTTCTGTCTCTCTGACTCTTAAAATAAAGTTATTATATCTAAATCTCTTTGAATATTCTCATTGGAAGCATTTGGATAAAAAATATTGAATTCTAACAAGTGAGGACTTAATGACACTAATGAAACACTCAGAACATGGATAAGTATCAAAATAATTACACTAAATGAAATAAGTTAGACACCAAAAACGGTATTGAGTAGTTTGATTTATATAAGTTCTTGATGATATGAATATAATGTACAAGGACAGCAGAAGAAGAAGTATTCCTGAGAATGTGGAAATTGATCCATGGGGTATACTTCTATCAAAACATACTCATATATAGGATAAATGTGTGTGCATAATTTTAAGTGTACCTAAATGAAGCTATTAGAACATTTTAGCTATTAAAGCAAACTTTCACTTAGTTGACAACTACTACATTACAAATGTAAGAGTTACCCTTTAACATTTTCTTATGTTGCAAAGCAATCCACATTAGATTTAACTAAAAAAAAAAAAAAAGATAAAAACTCTGTTAAAATAAATTGGACACTCCAAACCTTGTGTTTATGAGAAACCAATGGCCACACTGAGCCTCTCAGTTATGGACCTGCGCTGTATGCAGAGCTACAAACACCATCTTCACCATTGCTTCAAAACCTTAGAATGTTTTCTCTTGAAAGCAGTTGTGGTGAGCAATAAACTGGTAGCATGTCATACTGGTTTTTCTAATTTATTTATTCATTTCCTTATTATTTTTGACAGAAAGCCTATTTAGTGTCCTCTATGTCTTGAGATTTGTAGGCCTTGGTTTTATTTGGAGGGGATGAGGGTATAGAGATAATATAATGCTCTTTGGATTTGACAGGGGGAAGAATGAAAAGAGTCTCTACACCCTGTGTTTTCAGGGATGTGCTACAGGAGAACCATCAAATTTCTGTTTGCCATTGTGAAGTTGAGTTGATTTCCCACTTTGGTATAATTTAGAAGATGCAGAAAATAAAGGGGATAATGAGAGGTGCTTGGGTCCATGTTGACTAGGTGGCAGATGAGGTAATGGGTAGAGTTTGCTATAGAGTTCAGCTTATTGAATAAGTATGTGTGGGTGCTGAGAGACTGGCACAGTATCACTCTGAGAATATGTGCTTTGCTAGTTTGCAGAAATGGGAAAAAAAGAGGTTATATATAGCACAAGGTAAGTATATGTGTGAGGTTTCTCAGAGCAGGAAACACACCAGACCTCTGTGTAGGGAACTAGGCAAAGGGAATTTCCCTATGTTCCTGTGTGGAGGGGAGGCTTTTCTGTAGAAGACCAAGCCACCTAAAAATTGCTAGCCTCTGTACCTGTACTTTTCCATGTTGCCCTTAGTTAACTGGCTCTCTCTTGAGTCCACCTGCAAACCAATACTACACCTTCTATGGTATAAATGCCAGTGCATATTCCTACACTAATCACACCTCCCTTTATGAATCTTCTATCATTCTTTAATTACAGTCTGCCCTGACATAGTAAGGGTGCCATCCATCAAGGCCAGTTCACTGCAAACACCATAGTTTCTACCCATCCCCCACTCACTATCAATAACTTTTTAACAAACGGAAAGTACCTGTAAAGGCTCAGTGCTTCCACTAGACAACACTTGCATGTTCAAAGTCAGTCATATTATCAATGCAAAAAAAAAAAAAAAAAAACCACCAAAATCTACTTTTGTCAAATGTTATTATCTTTGAAGGTAGTGTTTTAATTTTCTTTTAAAATGAATTATTAAATTTTTCAGTAAACCTTTATGTATGAATAAGATGTTGGGGATTGCTTAATTTATGACACCACTTAATGACCTAATATTTATGTTATTATTTTTTTTTATGTATTCATTTTTTAAATTATTTTTTAAATATGACAACATAATGCATTACAATTCATATTACATGTATTTATGCTTGCCTTATGCTCTATATAACCTCTTTTTCCCCCTTTTTTCAAACTAGCAAAACACATATTCTCAGAATGATACTGTGCCAGCCTCTCAGCATGCATACATTCTTATTGCAATAAGCTGAACTCTACAGCAAACCAAACCCATTACCTCATCTGTCACCCAGTCAACATGGACTAAGCACCTATCATTATCCCCTTCATGTTCTGCATCTTCTAAATTTTAGCAAAAGTAGAATATCAACTCAACTTCCTTCAATTATTACATGTATTGAGCACAATTTTTCATATCTCTGGTTGTACACAAAGTAGAATTATATCTTGTGTGGCTTCATACATGTACTTAGGGTAATGATAATAATTACATTCCACTGTCTTTTTTACCTCCATGCCCCCTTCCTTCCCCTCTCTCCCCTTTTATCCTTTTCCTTATCTGAAGTTTATGTAATCCTTCCATTCTGTTCCCTCCCACATAATGCTATGAATTAGCATCCTTACAGAGAAATCATTTGGTGTTTGTTTTGGGGTGATTTGTAAATTTTACTTAGCATTATATTCTTCAGCTCCATCATTTTTTTCTGCAAAAGTCATGATTTTATTCCCTTTAATGGCAAGTAATATTCCATTGTGTAAATATACCACATTTTTTTCCATTTATCTACTGAAGGGCATCTATTATGGCTACACAGTTTAGTTATTGTGAAATGTGCTGCTATAAATATTGATGTGACAGTGTCCCTGTAGTATGCTGTTTTTAAGTCTTTTGTGTAAGAACAAGGAGTGGGATTGCTCTGTCAAATGGTTCCATTCCAATTTTTTCAAGGAATCTCCATACTGCTTTCCAGATTGGCTGCACCAATTTGAAGTCCCACTAGCATTGTATGAGAGTGCCTTTTACCACACCCTCACCAACAATAATTGTTATTTTTATTCTTAAATGACTGGAGTAAGATGAAATCAGAGTAGTTTTGATTTGCATTTATCAAATTGCTAGACATGTTGAGCAATTTTTTATATGTGTGTCAATTGATTGGATATCATCTCCTGAGAATTGTCTGTTCAGTTATTTGGCTCATATATTGATTGGGTTATTTGTTGTTTTGGTTTGCAGATTTTTTAGTTCTTTATATATTCTATAAATTAGTTCTATATCTGATGTGCATGTGGTAATAATTTGTTCCCAATTAGTAGGCTTCCTATTTACTTAACCAATTGTTTCTTTTGCTGAAAAGAACCTTTTTAATTGAAATCCATAGTATTTATTGTTGCTTAATATAAATCATAGTGCTCTGAAGTCTTATTAAGAAAGTCAGGCACTAACCAGATAGATTTGGGCCTATTTTTTCTTTTAATATACACAGTGTCGGGCTGGGATGTGGCTCAAGCAGTAGCGTGCTCGCCTGGCATGCGTGCGGCCCGGGTTCAATCCTCAGCACCACATACAAACAAAGATGTCGTGTCTGCCGAAAACTAAAAATAAATAAATAAATATTAAAATTCTCTCTCTCTCTAAAAAAAAAATATATATATATACACAGTGTCTCTGGTTCAATTTCTAGGTCCTTGATTCAATTTGGGTTGAGTTTTTTGCATGGTGAGAGATAGGGGTTTAATTTTATTTTATTGTATATAAATTTCCAATTTTCCCATTCATTATTTTTTGAAGAGGATATCGTTTTCTCCAATGTACATTTTTATGCTTTTTGTCAAATATAAGATAGCTCTAATTATGGGCATTGGTCTCTGTGTTATCTATTATATACCATTAGTCTACAAGTCTATTTTGTTGCCAATACCATACTGTTTTTTTGTTATTATTGATCTGTAGCATAGTTTAAGGTCTAGTATAGTGATGCCACCTACTTCACTCTTCTTGCTAAAAATTGCTTTAGCTATCCTGGGTCTCTTATTTTGTCAGATAAATTTCATGACTGCTTTTTCTATTTCTCTGAGGAATGTCATTGGGATTTTGATTGAAATTACATTAAATCTGTATAGTGCTTTTGGTAGTGTGGTTATTTTGACATTATTAATTCTGCCTACTCAAGAAAAAAATTTGATCTTTCCATATTCTCATGTCTTCTTTGATCTTTTTTTCTCAGGGTTCTGTAGTTTTCATTGTAGAAATCTTTCAGCTATTGTTAGGTTGATTCCCAAGGATTTTATAATTTTTATACTATTCTAAATTAGTAGTTTTTCTCATTTCCTTTGCGGAGGATTTTTATTGATATTAAGAAATGCCTTTGATTTATGGGTGTTGATTTTGTATCCTGCTACTTTACTGACTTCATTTACTAGTTCTAGCAGTTTTCTGATGGAATGTGTTGAGTCTTTTAGGTATAGAATTATATTGTCAGCAAATAGTGCTAATTTGAGTTCTTCTTTACCTATCCATATCCCTTTAATTTATTTTATTTGTCTAATTGGTCTGGCCAGTGTTTCAAGAATTATGTTAAATAGAAGTGGTGGAAACGGGCATCCCTGTCTTTTTCCAGTTTTTAGAGGAAATGCTTCCATTTTCTGCCTTGGTGTCCTATAATGGTGCTCCCCAATGTTGTGGCCATTGGCCATGTAATCCATCAAATTGACAAACTCAGTTTTTTTTTTTTTTTTTTTTTTTTGTCACAGGATCTATATGCCAAAATATCACGTGCTTGAAGCTACTGAATTAGGCAGGATAGACATGGCATATTTCCATAATAGCAAAAATTATTGAATGATGATGTTCTATAAATCACCAGGAGCAAATATTATGGATAATATGGCCTATTGAGAGTTCAAATCTAGTACCTTTCAACAAATACCTTGTTAACTGTGTTCCAATATAAGTTTTTGTTAAAAAGAATAAATAAATAAATAAAATAGAGTGGTGTGGATACAGCTATCAGGTGCTACTTTTATGAATTCTGTTCTAGAGCATCCACCAGGTTTTACCTGGCCTCTTCCAATCACAGGATTTCAAGCACCTCCCTGGAAGGTCCCCTCCCATTCTGGTAAAGGCCAGTGACTCTTATGGTGTCCTTTGTCAGAATCCCTCTTACCTTCTAGGCTAATGAGGAAACTAGCCAATCAAGAAACCACTACCCCCGCCACTTCAGATAATTCTTGTGCATGGGAATTCATAGCCATCCTATGAGTATGAAGCTGCTGGCATTGGTACCACACTTAGAAAACCACTGCTCCAGCAGACTCCAACATCTAGGACATTGGGGTGTTTTTATAACAGGTCCTAGTAGAACATGACTCAAGCCCACTTAGTTATAAGCTGGGGATGCTGCTGAAATAAGACACAAACCACCACCAACAACAACAATAACAATAACATAAAGCCCTCTACATTTCTGTGGGGATTTTTCTCTAAAAAAGGCCTTGAATTTTTAAAAATTATCACATCTCCATATGGATTCTGCCCAATAAACCCCTCAATGATAAACAGTTTTTTAAAAGAATATTTTCTGAAATATTTTTTGAGGAAGTGAAGAGCAACCCACTTGGGAACAGTACAGAATGTGAGCACTTTTTTTGCTAGATTATAACATAAAATTCTAATGAAGCTGTGGCAAAGACCCTTCACAGACTTCAAGAATAGACAGGAGATTTCCTCCTGCTGACATGCTCTCAAGTCAGAGCTGCACCCAACTTGGATTCTCCTGAGGCAAAGAAGGCCCACAAGGTCATTGAACTAGCTGTTCTGTCACAGGGGGGAATATATATCATAAATTACCAAATAATACATCTAATAAAACTAATAATTACAAAATGCTATCTTTAACATAGTTTGATTACATTTAATTTTGAATGAAAGTGTTTAATCTTTAATACACCATATTTATCTTATTGCTGATAGATGAGATTTTACTGTCAGAAAGTGATAACTTAATGCTCCTTGTTAAAGAATGCAAGTCCAAGGAGACTTCAGGCATCAATTATTTATAAGCAGACTTGCTGCTGTGTCCCCATGTAAAGGTAGCAAAACTCCTGTCATGAGGTTGATGCACCCCTGCATCACCTGACCACAATGATCTCATCTGAAAGAGACCAGAAGTATGGCACAACTTTGAACCTCAAGAAATCTTAGAGAGGCAAGGCCACAATGATGTCTTAGAGACAAGTTCATGGAATACTGCATTCATGGCATACATTAAGAGTGCCTGAGTGGCAACACACTATCCCATGCTAGGTTGTGTGAACAGCAAACTACTTACCCCTTAGGCACAGCCCTGGGCATGAGGCTATGTGTTGAATTCCCTGCTCTTGCTCCATTGCTCACTCCTTGATTGGTCACTGCAGAAATTGCATTGGTGGCTGCCTGTAATCTGCTAAGCTACTGCCTGAGTATATATACATGGTAACTTCACAATAAAATGAGACCTGCTTCCTGCTTGATGTCCAGAGGTCTTGATTAGTGACTTCACAGACACAGTCTCTTCTACAATTTTCCGTGAAACCCCTTGCTGGACAAGAAAGAGCCCACATAAACATCAGTACATAGCATTTGTCTTTTTTTGAAGGTTCAAAAAAAAAAATCCTTGTAATGTGACTCTCCTGACCTCTAATGAATGTCAGTATGTTTAGCATTTCCATCACCACATCTTCGATAGTTGGATATTTACTCACTTAGTCTTTGTACCAGAGAAGGTTATTCTTCCATTAGAAATGACTGGGTGGTCCCCCCTGCGCCGGCATAGTAGAGGGAACTGGGACCAAACACAGAGCAGGCCCAGCGGCCTGCTGAGGGGCAGAGCCACCCCACACCCCCCTCGCCTGCCAGGTAGGGGAAGGGTGACCACCGACAGAAAAGGCCCAGTGGCCCGCGGCAGGACAGAGCTTCCAATCACTCCTGCAAGGTAGGCGGGCCTGGGACCCACCTGCAGAAGAGGAGCAGCCGCCTGCTGAGAGGCTGAGCCGCCCCCTCCCCCTGCGCCGGCATAGTAGAGGGAACTGGGACCAAGCACAGAGCAGGCCCAGCGGCCTGCTGAGGGGCAGAGCCGCCCCCCACCCCCCTCGCCTGCCAGGTAGGGGAAGGGTGACCACCGACAGAAAAGGCCCAGTGGCCCACGGCGGGACAGAGCTTCCAATCACTCCTGCAAGGTAGGCGGGCCTGCGACCCACCTGCAGAAGAGGAGCAGCCTCCTGCTGAGAGGCTGAGCCACCCCCTCCCCCTGCACCGGCATAGTAGAGGGAACTGGGACCAAACACAGAGCAGGCCCAGCAGCCTGCTGAGGGGCAGAGCCGCCCCCCACCCCACGCGCCTGCCAGGTAGGGGAACTGTGACCACTGACAGAAAAGGCCCAGTGGCCCGCAGCGGGACAGAGCTTCCAATCACTCCTGCAAGGTAGGCGGGCCTGCGACCCACCGGCAGAAGAGGAGCAGTGGCCTGCTGAGAGGCAGAGCCGCCCCCTCCCCGCCACGCCTGCAAGGTAGTCGGAACTGAGACCACCATCAGAACAGGTCAGACCTGCAACCGAGAGACAGAACAGGCCCAGTGGCCTGAGGAAGGGTAGAGCCGCCCCCCCCCACGCCTGCAAAGTAGGCGGACCTGCGACCCACTGGCAGTACAGCTCCAGAGGCCTGCAGAGGGGCAGTGCCGCTGCCTGCGCCTGCAAAGTAGGCAGAACTGCGACCACCGACAGAACAATCCTAGCGGCCCGCAGAGGGACAGAGCCGCCGCCCACGCCTGCAAGGTCAGCGGACCTGCTACCGACTGGCAGAGCAGGCCCAGCGGCCTGCCGGTGTGGTAGGCACATTGCCCCAATTGGAGGAGGGGCAGAGCCGCCGCCCGCGCCTGCGAGGGAGACTTTGCAACTATACAAGACCAATATAAATATATAGGGGGGAAATTCAATAGCACAACAGTTTCACCAAGAAGAAAGGAACGCGAACAGTATGAAGAGACAAGGAAAGAAAGGACCACAAGCATTGCAGGTCAACTCAACGTTAGAAGAGGTAATAGCTGCAGCTGATGGAATGTCAGATAAAGAATTCAGGATATACATGCTTCAGATGATCTGGAGTCTCAAGGAAGACATCAGACAGCAAAATCAGACAATGAAAGATCACTTCAACAATGAATTACATAAACAAATCCAAGAAGCAAAAGATCAACTATACAGGGAAATAGAGGTTATAAAAAACAAACAAACAGAAATCCTAGAAATGCAGGAAGCAATAAGCCAACTTAAAAACTCAATTGAGAATACTACCAGCAGAATAGAACACTTAGAAGACAGAACATCAGACAATGAAGATAAAGTATTTCAACTTGAAAAGAACATAGACAGCTCAGCAAGACTGTTAAGAAACCATGAGCAGAACATCCAAGAAATATGGGAAAACATCAAGAGACCAAATTTAAGAGTCATTGGGATACAGGAAGGAACAGAGTTTCAAACCAAAGGAATGAGCAATCTATTCAATGAAATAATCCGAGAAAACTTCCCAGACTTGAAGAAGGAGACAGAACCCCAAATCCTAGAAGCCTACAGGACGCCGAGTGTGCAAAATCATAAGAGAACCACACCTAGACACATTATAATGAAGATGCCCAACATACAGAATAAGGAGAGAATTTTAAAAGCTACAAGAGAAAGGAAGCAGATCACATTTAGGGGTAAGCCAATCAGGATAACAGCTGATCTTTCAACACAGACTCTGAAAGCTAAAAGATCCTGGAATAACATATTTCAAACACTGAAAGAAAATGGGTTCCAACCAAGAATTGTGTTTCCAGTGAAATTAAGCTTCAGGATGGAAGATGAAATTAAAACCTTCCACGATAAACAAAAGTTAAAAGAATTTGCAGCTAGAAAACCGTCTCTTCAAAACATCCTAGGCAAAACATTACAGGAAGAGGAAATGGAAAATAACAATGAAAACCAACAGTGGGAGGTAGGACAGTAAAGGGGGGAAAAATAATCAAAGAGGAAAACAAACCATGTTTAGTAACATAAATAAACAAATATGGCTGGAAGAACAACCCATATCTCAATAATAACCCTAAATGTTAATGGCTTAAACTCACCAATCAAGAGACACAGGCTAGTAGAATGGATCACAAAACAAGACCCAACAATATGCTGCCTACAGGAGACGCATTTGACAGGAAAAGACATACATAGGCTGAAGGTGAAAGGTTGGGAAAAATCATATCACTCATATGGACTTCGGAAACAAGCAGGAGTATCCATACTCATATCAAATAAAATAGATTTTAAGCCAAAGTTAATCAAAAGGGATAAAGAGGGACACTACATACTGCTCAAGGGAACCATACACCAACAAGACATAACAATCATAAATATATATGCCCCAAACAATGGTGCAGCTATGTTCATCAAACAAACTCTTCTCAAGTTCAAGAGTCTAATAGACCACCATACAATAATCATGGGAGACTTCAACACACCTCTCTCACCACTGGACAGATCTTCCAAACAAAAGTTGAATAAGGAAGCTATAGAACTCAATAACACAATTAATAACCTAGACTTAATTGACATATATAGAATATACCACCCAACATCAAGCAGTTACACTTTTTTCTCAGCAGCACATGGATCCTTCTCAAAAATAGATCATATATTATGTCACAGGGAAACTCTTAGACAATACAAAGGAGTAGAGATAATACCATGCATCCTATCTGATCATAATGGAATGGAGCTGAAAATCAACAATAAAAGAAGGAAGGAAAAAGAATACATCACTTGGAGAATGAACAATAGGTTACTGAATGATCAATGGGTTATAGAAGACATCAAGGAGGAAATTAAAAAATTCTTAGAGATTAATGAAAACACAGACACAACATATCGGAATCTATGGGACACATTGAAAGCAGTTCTAAGAGGAAAATTCATTGCTTGGAGTTCATTCCTTAAAAAAAGAAAAAACCAACAAATAAATGATCTCATACTTCATCTCAAAATCCTAGAAAAAGAAGAGCAAAACAACAGCAAAAGAAGTAGAAGGCAAGAAATAATTAAAATCAGAGCTGAAATTAATGAAATCGAATCAAAAGAAACAATTGAAAAAATTGACAAAACTAAAAGTTGGTTCTTTGAAAAAATAAACAAAATCGACAGACCCTTAGCCATGCTAGCGAAGAGAAGAAGAGAGAGAACTCAAATCACTAACATACGGGATGAAAGAGGCAATATCACAACAGACACTTCAGAAATACAGAAGATAATCAAAAATTATTTTGAATCCTTATACTCCAATAAATTAGAAGATAGTGAAGGCATCGATAAATTTCTTAAGTCATATGATCTGCCCAGATTGAGTCAGGAGGATATAGACAACCTAAACAGACCAATATCAATTGAGGAAATAGAAGAAACCATCAAAAGACTACCAACTAAGAAAAGCCCAGGACCGGATGGGTATACAGCAGAGTTTTACAAAACCTTTAAAGAGGAACTAATACCAATACTTTTCAAGCTACTTCGGGAAATAGAAAAAGAGGGAGAACTTCCAAATTCATTCTACAAGGCCAACATCACCCTGATACCTAAACCAGACAAAGACACTTCAAAGAAAGAAAACTACAGACCAATATCTCTAATGAACCTAGATGCAAAAATCCTCAATAAAATTCTGCCCACTCGGATACAAAAACATATCAAAAAAATTGTGCACCATGATCAAGTAGGATTCATCCCTGGGATGCAAGGCTGGTTCAATATACGGAAATCAATAAATGTTATTCACCACATCAATAGACTTAAAAATAAGAACCATATGATCATCTCGATAGATGCGGAAAAAGCATTCGACAAAGTACAGCATCCCTTTATGTTCAAAACTCTAGAAAAACTAGGGATAACAGGAACATACCTCAATATTGTAAAAGCAATCTATGCTAAGCCTCAGGCTAGCATCATTCTGAATGGAGAAAAATCGAAGGCATTCCCTCTAAAATCTGGAACAAGACAGGGATGCCCTCTCTCACCACTTCTGTTCAACATAGTTCTCGAAACACTGGCCAGAGCAATTAGACAGACGAAAGAAATTAAAGGCATCAAAATAGGAAAAGAAGAACTTAAATTATCACTATTTGCAGATGACATGATTCTATACCTAGCAGACCCAAAAGGGTCTACAAAGAAACTATTAGAGCTAATAAATGAATTCAGCAAAGTGGCAGGATATAAAATCAACACGCATAAATCAAAGGCATTCCTGTATATCAGCGACAAATCCTCTGAAATGGAAATGAGGACAACCACTCCATTCACAATATCTTCAAAAAAAATAAAATACTTGGGAATCAACCTAACAAAAGAGGTGAAAGAATTATACAATGAAAACTACAGAACCCTAAAGAGAGAAATAGAAGAAGATCTTAGAAGATGGAAAAATATACCCTGTTCATGGATAGGCAGAACTAACATCATCAAAATGGCGATATTACCAAAAGTTCTCTATAGGTTTAATGCAATGCCAATCAAAATCCCAACGGCATTTCTTGTAGAAATAGAGAAAGCAATCATGAAATTCATATGGAAAAATAAACGACCCAGAATAGCAAAAACAATGCTAAGCAGGAAATGTGAATCAGGCGGTATAGCGATACCAGACTTCAAACTATATTACAGAGCAATAGTAACAAAAACAGCATGGTACTGGTACCAAAACTGGCGGGTGGACCAATGGTACAGAATAGAGGACACAGAAACCAATCCACAAAACTACAACTATCTTATATTTGATAAAGGGGCTAAAAGCATGCAATGGAGGAAGGATAGCATCTTCAACAAATGGTGCTGGGAAAACTGGAAATCCATATGCAACAAAATGAAACTGAATCCCTTTCTCTCGCCATGCACAAAAAGTTAATTCAAAATGGATCAAGGAGCTTGATATCAAATCAGAGACACGCCGTCTGATAGAAGAAAAAGTTGGCTACGATCTACATACTGTGGGGTCGGGCTCCAAATTCCTCAATAGGACACCCATAGCACAAAAGTTAATAACTAGAATCAACAAATGGGACTTACTCAAACTAAAAAGTTTTTTCTCAGCAAAAGAAACAATAAGAGAGGTAAATAGAGAGCCTACATCCTGGGAACAAATCTTTACTCCTCACACTTCAGATAGAGCCCTAATATCCAGAGTATACAAAGAACTCAAAAAATTAGACAATAAGAGAACAAACAACCCAATCAACAAATGGGCCAAGGACCTGAACAGACACTTCTCAGAGGAGGACATACAATCAATCAACAAGTACATGAAAAAATGCTCACCATCTCTAGAAGTCAGAGAAATGCAAATCAAAACCACCCTAAGATACCATCTCACTCCAGTTAGATTGGCAGCCATTATGAAGTCAAACAACAACAAGTGCTGGCGAGGATGTGGGGAAAAGGGTACACTTGTACATTGCTGGTGGGACTGCAAATTGGTGCAGCCAATTTGGAAAGCAGTATGGAGATTTCTTGGAAAGCTGGGAATGGAGCCACCATTTGACCCAGCTATTCCCCTTCTCGGTCTATTCCCTAAAGACCTAAAAAGAGCATGCTACAGGGACACTGCTACATCGATGTTCATAGCAGCACAATTCACAATAGCTAGACTGTGGAACCAACCTAGATGCCCTTCAATGGATGAATGGATAAAAAAAATGTGGCATTTATACACAATGGAGTATTACTCTGCATTAAAAAATGACAAAATCATAGAATTTACAGGGAAATGGATGGCATTAGAGCAGATTATGCTAAGTGAAGCTAGCCAATCCCTAAAAAACAAATGCCAAATGTCTTCTTTGATATAAGTAGAGTAACTAAGAACAGAGTAGGGTCGAAGAGCATGAGAAGAAGATTAACATTAAACAGGGATGAGAGGTGGGAGGGAAAGGGAGAGAGAAGGGAAAATGCATGGAAATGGAAGGAGACCCTCAGAGTTATACAAAAGTACATACAAGAGGAAGTGAGGGGAAGGGGAAAAATAATACAAGGGGGACAAACGAATGTCAGTAGAGGGGGCAGAGAGAGAAGAGGGGAGGGGAGGGAAGGGGAGGGGTGATAGTAGAGGATAGGAAAGGCAGCAGAATACAACAGACACTAGTATGGCAATATGTAAATCAATGGATGTGTAACTGATGTGATTCTGCAATCTGTATATGGGGTAAAAATGGGAGCTCATAACCCACTTGAATCAAATTGTGAAATATGATATATCAAGAACTATGTAATGTTTTGAACAGCCAACAATAAAAAATTTAAAAAAAAAAAGAGAAATGACTGGGTGATCTTTGCTTTTCTTTAAGCATTTATTAGGGTGGAGGTAATGAAAAGAACTTTCTGTATCCTGCCATTTTCTAAGAATGACAGTTCCTTCATACTATTTTAAGCAGGATTCAGCTTGTCCATGAGTTCCTTTTTTTTCTTTTAATCTATGCAGAAGGTTTTACTTTTCTTCACGCTGCTTTTCACATCATACCTACAAGTCAACTGATGGAGCTATGCTGAGTGAGAAAAAAAAATACCAATAAATTGATGATAGGTAGGCCTACCTACATCTTCTATGGAGGTTGTATCAATTGAGTTGTTGTCTCAGATTATTGGGAGAAAATAAATTCAGTTTAAACTCACTAAGCTTGTAATATTTTAGCCTAAATTCAATCTCCACAGAGAATTTTAGGTCCTCCAAGGGATCTATTCACCACAGGATTCTGCAAAGTAACCATGGATCCACTAGCTACAACATAAACCAGGGGATCATCCCAAAATTTATCTGGGACCAAACCAAACCAGTAACTGTTCCTCTTCTGCAGGATTCAACACCCTCACCATGAGAGTCATATTCACTAATGAAAAAAAATCTAGTACAATTTTTAACTGCATTGACCATATGCAACTTTGCTTTGATTTTGATCAAAGTATTAATTTAATCACTAATGAAACATTTTAACTGAAAAAAATCATGATATACACTTTTAAAAATATTTATTTTCTAAATGTTTGTTTTCTAGATGTAGGTGGACACAATATCTTTATTTAATTTATATGTGACACTGAGGTTTTAACCCAGTGCCTCACATATGCTAGGTGATCACTCTACCATTGAGGCAAAATCCCAGTCTCTCATGATATACACTTTGATGTCTACGTTTTTGTTTAAAATAGTGTTTTGATTCATCCATGTTTTTCTGTGGATAAGCAGTTTACTTATTTTATTTATTCTATTTATTTATTTTCTTTGCACCTGCAATGAAACCCAGGGGCACTTAATCACTGAGCCACATCCCTAGCCCTTTTATCTTTTTTATTTTGAGACAGAATCTCCCTAATTTTCTAAGGACATTTCTAAGTGGCTGAGGCTGGATTTGAATTATGATCCTCCTGTCTCAGCCTCCCAAGCTTCTGGGATTACAGGCATCATTTTCATTATGTTTAAATAATTTGACATTTTATGAATATTTAAAAAAAAAAGTGCTGAACATTTGGAACCTTTAGTTGTAGGCAAATTTTAAAATAGGCACAAACACCGGTAGGATTAACTAGTTCTTGTGTTCTATTCTATATATACAACAATATATGATATGATTCAAAATTACTAGAAGAAAGCAAATGTGATAAACAAAATGAGAAATGATAAGTATTTGAGGAGGCAAAATGATAATTACACCATTATTATCAATATATGTGTCAAATTACTATATTGTATGATAAAGATATACTTGTGTCAGACTGGAGTGGTGGCTCAGTGATGGAGCACTTGCGTTGCATGTGTAAGGCACTGTGTGCAATCCTCAGCACCACATAAAATAAATAAAGGTATAACAATTATCTACAGCTAAACAAATAAATTAAAAAAGATATATGTGTAAATTAAATTATAAAGTTATGAATAGTTGCACATATATATCAAAGTATTTTCCCCAAGATATTTATTAATTCAAAAGAAAAATATAGTAACTTTATAGTGGATAGACCCTTTAGACATCAACTTAACTAAGTGATCAAGGTCATCACCACCAGTAATCAAACATGTTGATGACATGAGCCTCTTGATATGGTGAGATGAGAAGGAGCCAGCACCATTTCTGTGGTATTGCCAAAACTGCAGAGCCTCCCTCTGATCTTGAGAAAACACAAGGAAACCCACAGTTCTACAAAACACTTGTTCCTCAGTGCTGTCAAGATCATGAAAGATGAGTATAGACTGAGGGAATGTCACCAATGTTAAGGTCTGTAAACAAGTCAGGATGGCGCCTGGCATTTTGCCAGAGGGAGTGGTTTCTGAGGTGGCGCCAGCGAGCCATTAAGTGTGGAGATTTCTTATTGGTTGACTGCTGTATCTAGTTTATGTTAATTAAGATAAGCTGTGTGGAATGTATATATACCCCTCCTGTCCTACAATAAATGGCTCCCACTCCTGCTGTATCAATCTACACAAGTTGTTAGTCACCCCCTGGTTATTTTGCTGCAGCCGGACTGTGGCAACCAATTGATCAGGGACACAAAAGAGAAATAACATCTAAATGCAGTGTGGGGTCCAGAATGGGGTGATGGAACCAGGAAAGGATCTTAGTAGGAAAATGGGAAATTCCAATAAGAGCTGTTTTGTTTTGTTTTAGGTACTGGGGATCTAACTCAGGACTGCTTTACCATTGAGCTACATCCCCAGCCCTTTTTTATTTTCATTTTTTTTTTTTAATTTTGAGACTGGGTCTCATTAAATTGCTTAGGGCCTTGTTAATTTGCTGAGGCAGGCCTCGAATTCCCTATCCTCCTGTCTCAGCCTCCTGAGCTGCTGGGATTACAGACATGCACCACTGTACCCAGCTTCCAATAAGATGTGAAGTTCAGGTGATAGTACTGAACTAAGGATAAGTTCTCAAGCTTGATCATTTACTAGGGTTATGTAAGATGTGAATATTAGGGAAGGCTAGGTGAGGGGTGTACTGAAGCTATCTGTTCTATTTTTTGCAACTTTTCTGTAAATCTAAAATTAGGTCAAAATAGAAGGTTTAAAAAGTTGCCACATCGAAAATTTAGGGCAGATGCCTGGAAGGCCTCATGGGAAATTTCACTGCTCTGCCTGTCTTTGGATTTGAGATTGGGAGACCTCCTGTCCTCAGAGCATTAAAGCACCCACAAAGATTTATTCAGTCATTCTGGCCTATGGTTGGCCAAATGGCTTATACCTTTAGGCCAGACAGACCCCCTTCCTCCTCTGCAGTATGGAGCCCTGAGCCCCCCACCCCATCTTGGGATTCTCATCCTGGCTGTCAGAGGCTGCGAAGTGAGGCTGCAGCAGTCTGGGGAAGGCTTGGCAGGTGAGTGAGAGGGTGCTCCAGAGGGAGGGAGGCTCAGACAGTGGTTAGCTGCAGAGTGGGGCTTAGCAGAGGCGAGGGGGAAAGGGAGGGGGGCTCTCCTTCTCAAGGGGCCCTTTCATGTTGAAATCAGCCAGCATGAATGCTGGCGGCCCAGGAGCCCAGCCGGGGGAAATGTGAGAGCCTCCTTATGTCCCCTCATGTGACAGTGCCGTCTGTGGCTCCCAGCCGGCCAGCCAGGATGCATTAGGAGAAGTGTTGGTGTGCACCAGGGGTGGGGGAGGGCCCCATCAAGACCTTGACCCACTCAGGGAAGGGAGATTTGAAGAAGCAAGTTCTAGACTCTCCTGGTGCTGGAGGGGAGGGTGGACTGGGCACCCTGTGGGCTTCAGGATCAGGGGTTGGGCAATTGGCAAGAATCCAAGAGAAGGCTCTGGTCCCAACCCTCTCCAATGCCCTGAGTAGCCTGCTTCTCACCAGCTCTGAAGGTGCAGACCCTGCTGACATCCCTCCAGGGACAAGGAGCTCACTCTATCCTGGGAGAGCGTAGGGTCCTGGCATTGGTCCCACCTCTGGATTCAGTTTTCATTCCCAGCCAGGAAATCTGGGACATTGGACAGGGGAGGCTGTGGCCCCACCTTCCCTGGTACACTCTCAGCCCAGGAGTGACCCCTGCTGTCCAGACAACCCTGGAGGCGGAGGACCATGCTGGCTAGCTGTGCACGGATTGTGCTGGTGGCCCTGCCAGCCCCCTCCCCACCCCGCATTCTGTGTTGCTCTCCGCCGGCCTACAAGGTTCTCTTCAAATGTGCTGCCACAGGAGGGAGGTGGGTGAGGCCAACATCTGGACCAAGGGGGCACCATTGGCCCCCACAGCTGGAGCTATCAGCAGCCAATGTTTACCCAGACATTATTCACCTTTGTAAGTTCCTGGCCCCCAACATGCTCCCCCTGAGGAGAGGGTCCTGAGCCTCCTCCCCACGACTGGGCAGGGAGGGACCTGAGCGCGCCCTGGCTGGCTGGAGTTCAGATCCTCCCAGCAGCTTCGGCTGCCTGAGAGAAGAAAGGGCTAGCCAGCTGGGCTGTCCCTGCAGAGGGGTGGGCACGAGTAGGACAAGGCCATGGAGGAAGTGTGAGGGGACCCTGGACACAGCGTGGTGCAGAGAGGAGGGGCAGACCTCTGGAATGTTCCAGAACCTTGCTGGCTGACCTTGGGTCAGTCTGTTCCTCTGTATCCTCTGCCACCAAATGGGAAGATTTCCTTGCCACCTGATTGAAAATGGTCTCTGTTTTAGTCAGCTTCTTTGCTGCACTATGGAAGGACCCAACCAGAACAATTGTAGAGAGGGAAAAGTTGCCTTGGGGGCTCAGGGTTTTAGAGGTCACAATGCACAGACAGCAGGCTCCATTCCTCAAGGTTTGAGGTGAGCTGAACCTCATGGCGGAAGAGTGTGGTGGAGGGAAGGGGCTCACATGATGATCAGGAAGCAGAGGGAGGCTCCACTTGCCAAGTACAAATATATATCCCAAAGAATTGGCCCATGACCCTCCTCCCCAGCCACACCCCACCACTTCAGTCACCACTCAGTCAATCACTATCAGGGGATTAATTCACTGAGGGGTTAAGACTCTCACAACCCCATCACTTGTCCTCTGAACCCTCTTGCATTGTCTCACAGCTAAGTTTTTTGGGGACCCCTCACATCCAAACCAGAACAGCCTCCTGCCACACCTATCCTCTCCCATGCCTGTTTGCCCTTTGTAGCATATGTTCCAACATGCACCCCTCTGCCGGAGCACGACCCCCAGGAGGGCAGGCAGGGCCTCACTTTACTGTCACTGCTCCCTGGCATCCAACCAAGCTTCCACAGCTCTTCCCTAGCTTGCCCCTCTCATTCCATCTGCTTCAAGTGACATTGTGGATTGGGGTCAGAGAAGGAGAGACCATGTTCTGTGGTGGCAGGCTCTGGCCAGAGGAGTTTTCTCCTGGAGCACAGCGAGTCCCAGGTGGGCACTAGGGTGGGAAAGACTATTATGCCTTCATGATAATAGAGTATGCATTCACATGAGGAACCAGATTCAGAGATGTTCAGTAACTTACCTAAGGTCACACAGCCCCAAAGTTACAGAACCAAGATTTGAGCCCAGGTCCAAGGTTTCCTCTTTACTCTGCTGCCTTCTGTAAAAGATTTTCGAAGTTCTCATTTGATTTCCCAGGACACTTGGGTCCCACACTCCATTGTATCTATACATTCTTGCGATATCATTGCATCCTCAACCCCAACCTGGTTGATGAGCACAGAAGACAACATGAGCCCGATTTCACAGACCAGAGAGGAGCCTGTAGCCATGCAGCCAGTAAATGGCAGCATCTGAACTCAGCTCAGGTCAGCCTCATGTTGGCACATTGCCCTTAACCTTCTACCAGGCTGGGACTAAGCTTTCAGGTCTCATTGGCTGGCACAGGGCTCCTGACCTCCCAGCCTGCATCAACACACTGTGCTAGAAGCTTCCCAGGGACCTCACCCTGGACAGAACCTGCTCCCTTTACCCCATCCACAGGGTCATTTCAAAAACCCCTGTTGGCCCTCCAGTGAAGAGGCAAAGGGTGTCCAGGCTGCCAGGGCCCAGGAAACAAGGTAAACCTTAGGCTACTATGGAGCACCTACAAAATACTCAGACTCAAGGCAGCTGCATCTTGACTTTTGCTGAAAGCCAAGCATCAGTCCAAAGAATGTTTACTGCATCTCTGCAATACGCCTGACATTTCATGAAATCATTTTTTTTTATTTTGTGGAATTGGGGATCAAACCCAAAGGTGCCTTTATCACTGAGCCTTATAACCCTGGCCCTTTTTACTTTTTTATTTTTATTTTTTATTTTGAGGATCTCACTAAGTTGCCCAAGCTGACCAGAAGCTTTTGATCCTCCTACCTCAGCCTCCTGATTCACTGGGGTTACCAGGAATGTGCTTTTTTGAATCTGAAATGCTTTTTTGAAAAGGCATGAATTAGTCCAGTGCTTGCTATGTGGGACAGAGTCACTGCACACGATCCATGTGAATCTTTACAGAGTCTTGAAAGAGGGGCTACAGATATCACCCCCATTTTGCAGATAGGTAGAGTGAGGGTCAGAAGAGCCAAGCCACATGTCCAGGATCTCCAAGGTAGCAAGTGGCAGGGCAGGCAATAGAACCCAGGTTTCCCCAAATAAAAAGTCTATGTCCTTCAGGCCTATAATCCCAGCAGCTTTGGAGGCTGAGGCAGGAGGATTGCAAGTTCAAAGCCAGCCTCAGCAATTTAGCAAGACGCTAAGCAACTCAGCAAGACCCTATCTCTAAAAAAAATATAAGAAGAGCTGGGAATGTGGCTCAGTGGTTGAGTGCCCCTGAGTCCAATCCCCAGTACAAAAAAAACCCCAAAAGTCTCTGTTCTTAAGCCATGAGCTGTCTGTCCTTTCCTATGAGTGGGGAGCTCTGCACTTCAGCCTCACCTCCTCAGACATACTTTCAGGAGCACATTCTACTTTACCATGTCTCCACATCCTCACTTGACAAGTGGGAGGCACCCTGGGGAGGCTCCTAAGCAGGCCCCCGGCTGTGGGGGAGGACCCAGGATGCCCACCCTTGTCACACCAAGTTCAACCAACAGGTCCCACTCACTTTACCCCAAGGCAACTGCAGTCTGAGTAGAAAGGATTCCCCTTCCTGATGGTCCCTCAGGGCTCCCAGGGCTTCCTGGTGGCGCCTAGGTGGGGGCTGGGGGGATGTCCCTCCCTCTGGGCATTTGGGAGCCGGTGCCCAGGGAGCCTCCAGAGGATGGTGATGTGGAACTGGAGCCACTGGCCCTTCCCTGTACATGATGAGCAGGGAGTGTGTGGATGGATATGCTGATTTCACTATCCCGCACACCATTACCATCTAGACGTTGGCAGCCTTCTGGGTGGGGAGGGGAGGGGAGGGAATTTACTAACTTCCTCATGTGTGTGGCGGCATCCTTTACTCTTGAATGAAGACCAGGGACTGAACACTCCTGGAGGCCCGAAAATAGAGGCGCCACACACTCCCTGGGCCTCTCCCTCCCGTCCACCCTCCTCCTGCAGAGGTCTAGCCCTTGGCTAGGTCTCCCCCGCACTTCTGGGGGTGCCAAGATGATGGGAGCCCAGCTGTCCACCTTCCCCATGACTCCACGCTTCCCCATCCCATGGTCATGTTCAGGGGAGCAAGAAATGGACATCTTGGTGTGAGAGGGGACCAGGGAAGAGGTGCAGGCAGCCTCAAGGCCACGAGGGAAGGGAACCCGGAGGGCTTCCTGGAGGGGGTGGCTAGGGGTCCTTGCTAAGGGGCGAGTTGGGGGCGGGGAACAGCATGGACAAAGGCCTAGAGGTGGGGCCACCAGCGGATGTGAGGGGCTGGGCTGGTGGAGAGGAAGGGGAGGGACGGGCAGATGCTTCTAGAACAGGCCTCCCTAGTGGCAGCCCCTGTCCTCTCTACACACGCCCACTGATAAGGCCTGGGCAAGGGCGACTGGGCGAGGAGGGACACCCGAGGCTCACTCATTGCCCAGGCCCCTGGCGGGGAAGCCAGCTAGGAGGGCAGGACAGCAAGGTCCCCTGAGCGCTGAGCGCTGTCCTGGTTGACAAAGGTGGGCTGGGGGCAGGAGGGGCTGGAGCGGGTGACATTCTCCCTCGAGGCCGCCAGTGGCCTGCTCCCCCAGCGCTCAGGGGACACAGGACAGCTGTGCAAACACTGTTCAGGGAGTGGGGCACCACGAGGTGGGGTCCCAGGAGGTGGGGAGGCCACTGTGACTGTGTGCGCGACTCCCAGTGGGTTTGGCCTGTGCTGGACGGGCAACTGGCTGGGAGTGTGGGACATGGGTCAGAATGAGGGTCTGTCCCCGTGTGTGCACGTGCGTAAGACAGAATGGACGTGTGTGTGTGGGGGGGAGGGGGTGCATGCATCACGGGGTGGGTGCGCATGGTCTGCGCATGTGCAGGTGGACCGCCCCCTGACAGCCCCTCCTGCTCGCGGGCGGTGATGCTGCTGCAGGTGTGTGACATCCACCTCATGAGCATGCGCTGGCCCATGTGCATGCGTGTGTGTGTGTGTGTGTGTGCACGTGTGCGCGCGTGCTGCACTAGGAGAGCAGTGTGAGAGGCAGTCAGGGTGGAGGCCCGAGGCTGGGTTCCGTCCTGGAGCCCACGAATCCCCAGGGCGCTGTCCCTGTCTGTGCCCAGGGAGTCCCTGGGCCCAGCCCCTTCACCCCTCGCCTTGGAGAGAGCGCAGGGGTGTCCCCAGGTCCTCCCTGGAATGGCTTCAGTGGACATTCATCCCACGCCGCTGCACCCCACCCCAGGCTGCGCTCACTCCAGGGGTGCAGGTGATGGTGGGGGCAGGTGGCAGTTGTGCGGGCAGCGAGGCAGGGTCTGTGTGCATCCCTGAGCCCACAGCCTGGCTGGAAAGCTGAGGGGACCTGGATCCCTGGTCTCCACTGGCCAGATCCCCTGCCTGCCCTCCAAGGACAGTCCCACAGAGCCACCAGAGCCCCGCCAGGGGGGGACCTGAACTAGGAGTCGGGGCACCCCAGGCCCGTGGCCCTGTCCCCTGCCCGCCCCTACCCACCTCGACCTCCTTCTTGGTGAAGGGGACACTGAGCCGCAGCTGTTGGGCGACAGAGGAGCCTGAGCCCTCCAGGTTAAGCGGAGATGGAGGAGACAGATATGGCTCCTCTCTCCTCCTGTCTCTGGGTCTCTCCAGCCAGTCATGCACCCTCCTGTGCTAGAGTCTGTAAACAAGTCTGGATGGCGCCTGGCAAAATGCCAGAGGGAGTGGTTTGTGAAGTAACACCAGCGAGCCATTAAGTGTGGAGATTTCTTATTGGTTGACTGCTGTATCTAGTTTATGTTAATTAGATAAGCTGTGTGGAATGTATATATACCCCTCCTGTCCTACAATAAACGGCTCCCACTCCTGCTGTATCAATGTACACAAGTTCCTCGTCACCCCCCGGTTATTTTGCTGCAGCCGATCCTGACTTGTTTACAGACTCTAACACTCCTGCTCACACACTTTTTAGAATGTCAAATGTCAATCACTTTTCTTTTTATACTTCTTAAAATGAGGGTTTCCTGTAGTCGATGGCGGGAGGTGACACTGGAGTCAAGGGCTTGGCTTTATTTCTGTAGAGAGGAGATGGACTGTGGAGAGCTCATCCAGCTTTTGCAGGAGAGAAGGGGGCCTGAGCATGGCCGAGATGGGCTTGCATTTCTTTACCCCGAAGCCCAGAATCCTAGAGGAAGTGACCTTCAGCAGTGTAATGCAACAGTTTCTAATTGCACACTGCTGCTGGTGGGGAGCTCACTCCCGACCTAGATGGCCCATCTCAGGTACAGCTCCAACCCCTTTCCTACCCTCACAGGCCCTGGTTCTGTTCTCTGGAATGAGGGAGGAAATCTCTCCAGAGTCCAACTTAGGGTCCTCCTAGGGATCCCTTCCTGCTCTGAAATAGCCCCCTTACTCCTTTGAATCTCTCTCCATCCCTTCACCATCTTACTGAGTCTCCAAAATATACCCAGAATTCTCTTCCCCAAGATCAGGAAGACCACTTGAAACTTCTGTTAGTTACCAAGACCAGTGTCTCCCAAGGTCACTTCTGAAATGTCTTCATTCTGGTCACAATTATAAGGATCTCATGTTCAAATGAATGTTGGAAGTGCTGGGTTAAAGAAATATTAGAAACTTTCTTTGCAGAAGGACTTATCAGGGCCTTATATGACTCATGTACCTGGGACTCTCCAAACCAGTTACAGGAGGTTGAGTTTGGGTGGGTCTGGACTTGTCAGAAAGTCAGAAAGTCATGCTAGAAGGAACAGGTAAATTGCTCTAGAGACAGACCTGGGTTAGAATTCCAGCTCTGCCATGTATTACCTTCAGCACCTGGAAATGCCTTTACCACTCTGACCTTCAGACTCTGTAATGTGAAAGAGCTTCATCTCTGTGCCTCGATTGTCCAACAGGTGGAGCACAAGGGAAAGAAGTCAATCAGCTCCCAAACTGCCTCATCTGGTGCAGCTATCCCCAGGCACATACTGGCTCAGGCCAGCCTCAACTCCCCACACAGCCTCAAATGAACCAAGCCCACTGCTGCCTCAGGTCCTTTGCACATGCTAAAAATCCACTTTCCAGCTACATCCACATGATGCGTGGTAGGGGCTCAACAAACAATGCATAAACTGCTGTGAGATGAAGGCCTTGGATGTCCTTCCCTTTGTAGAGATGACCCAGAGCAGGGTCCAGGGGCCTGGGGCACAGCCTGGGCATAGACCTGGTGGCTCCCAGCTGACATCCTCCCTTCCCGGGAGCTCCCGGAAACCAGGTGAGGCAGCCCCCGAGGGGGGACACTGTCTGTGTCACCGGAAGGCTCCACTCACCTGAGTCTTCTCCTGCCATAGGTGGATCATCCGTCTGATGTTCTCCTCCCACTGACTGCGTCTTTGGTTTGAGGGGTCTGGAGTAAAACCAAATGGCCTAGGTTGAAAACCCCACTGGTCCTGTTTTGAGCTGTGTGACCATGGGTAAGTTAATTAACCTCTCTGTTCCTCAGTTTCTTTCTTAAATAGAGGAACTGGTGTGTCTCATGGGGGGTTTTATGCAGAGCAGATCCTAGCACATAGTAGGTGCTGCATCAACGTGGCTGCAATGACTATTAAGGCCATTTTTGGTTGTTGTGGGCAAAGTGGGGTGGGGAACTTCAGGGAGGATCATGTGAACTCTTTTTTATTTATTCATTTTCTTTTTTGTGGGGGGTACGGGGGAATGAACCCAGGAGCCCTTGACCACGGAGCCCCATCCCCAGCCTTGGTTTGTGTTTTATTTAGAGACAGGGTCTCACTGAGCTGCTTCACACTTTGCTGTGGCTGAGGCTGGCTTTGAACTCGCCATCCTCCTGCCTTAGCCTCCTGAGCTGCTGGAATGACAGGTGTGCGACACTGCACCTGGCCCATCTGTCCACTATCGGGTGAGCAGAAAGCTTTGCTCCAGGGAACCAATGTTCGTGTGGGTGGCAGTCAGGTGTGTGTCCCCCGGAGAGAGTCTGAGGGGCTGGCAGAGCCCGCCCTGTCTGTTCCTGGCCCAGAGACCACAGAGAGTGGGTGCAGGTGAGATGTCGGTGAATGACTGAGCTAGAGTCTGGGTGCTGGTGTGTGTGTGTGTGTGTGTGTGTGTGTGTGTGTGCGCTCACGAGGACTGAAGGCCAGGGTGGTGCACACAGGCAGGGGTGTGGCCCAGCGAGGCCGAGGCTGTGTGCATGCCATGAGCTCACCGCCCACAGGGTCCTGGGGATGTGCACAGGTGGCTGGGGACTGGCCCCATGGCCCTGAGGTGGCCTCCCAGTCTGCCAAGTCCTCACCGTGTGGCCTGGACTCTGGAGTCTCCCTGGAGTCTTTCCTCATCTGTAGGTGACAGGATCCCGTGCCTCGGCCTCAGGGAGTCACCAGGATGAGGCTCGTGTACAGTAACGTGGCTGGTTCCCAGCTGATGGGATCTGAAGATCTCTCGGCACTGCCAGAGTCGGCGGCCATGGTCCTCGTGTGCATCCACCCACCCACCCATCCGTCCATCCACCCATCTGTCCATCCATCCATCCACTTATCCACCCATCTACCATCTGTCCATCCATCCATCCATCCACCCATCCATCCATCCATCCATCCATCCATTCTAACTGCCTGGAACCCCTGGGTACCAGGCAGGACCCAGGAGGGCAGTGAGGAGAGGAGTGAAGTCTGACAGTCTGGTGGGGGAGAAGTGGGCACGAGCTCCTCCACGTCATTGTGATAATGTCTCCCTTACCAGGGAGCTGAGGCCTAATGGAGCACGAGGTCAGACGGGACAGAGAAGGCTTCCCCAGGAAGTGACACTCTCCCCGGAATCCAAAGAATGAACCATCTGTAAGGGAGTGAACAGGAGGAGGGTAGTGCAAGGCAGCCGCTGGGAGTAGCATGTGCAAGGGTCCTGTGGTGACCAGAAGCCTGCTGGGTGGGCCCTCTGAGGAAGAAGTTCCACCGTGGGTGGTGGGTGGTGATGGAGGGAGCGGGTACCAGGGACTGGTAGGGGTTGGTCTTGTGGTTACAGGAGAATTTTGGGCTTTATTCTGAGATTCTAGAAGCCACAGAAGGATGAGAAAGGTCAGACCCCGGTTTTTGAGATCTCCCCCCACTAGCGCAGACCTCGGGTGAACAGTAGCCTCAGGGTGGGGGACACACACAGTCTATCTTTCCAGGTCAAACTGCCTGCCAGGGCACCCCCAGGATAGACTGCAGCCCTAAGAGCCCCTGGGAGACAGGGAGCCCAGATGCCCCCAGGCCCTTGGGTCTAATTCCCCAGGGGTATGCAAATGTATGCAAATCACCTCCAGGAGCAGGAAAATCAGAGCGTTAGATCCCCCAGGGGGAGGCCTCATGCAGATGCCCCAGGGCCTGCTGAGCCTGGGAACCAGAGGCCTCCAGGGCTCCAGGGAGGCCAGCCTCCGCCTTTGTTCTGGGCCCCTGAGTCCTGGGCCAGGCCCCTGCTGGGATGTGGACTCTGTGTGGGAACTAGGGTGGATGGAGGTTCCTGGCTGCTGGTGTCCAGGCTGCGTAGAGTCCCCAGGACAGGAGGACCCTGTCCCCAAGGTGCCTGGGACCCTGTCCATCCCTGGCCTCCACCTCTGGCCCTGGCACCCTTCCTTCCCCCACCTGAGGCCTTCCCTGTCCCTTCCCCTACCTCCCTCCAGGCTCCCCCTGGTGGCCTCTGGCCTTTCCCTCCCTGACATCTTTCCAGGGGCCATCTCCTGCCCTCCCTGCCCATCCTGTCCTGTCTGTCCCGGCCGTCTCCTGACTGTCCTGGGTCCCCCAAGTCCTTGGTCCTAGCTCTGTGCTCTTGGGCCTCTGTGTCTGGGCTCTGCCGTCCCCTCTCCTGAGCCCTGGGCCCCAGCTTTGTTCTCTGTCCATTGTTCTCTGCTGCCAGGGCCCTCATGCTGCCTGTCCTTTTCCATGTCACCCTCCCTGGTGACAGTCCGGGGTCACCGTGTCCCCTGCTCCCATGAGCGTAGGGGCTGCTGGGCTCAGGGAGCGGTGGACCCGCCTCTGCACCCCGCCTCCCCCTGGGCCCGGGGCACCCACCTGCCCAGCCGTCCCTGCTGGCCTGGGGGGTCTGGCCAGGGGTGGGGCAGGGGGACTGGCCTGTCCCCTCTGGACAGGAACGTGCCTTGCAGCAGGACGTCCTGGCCGGGTGGTGTCCTCACCCCTGTGAGGTGGGTCCTCACTGGTGTCCTAGTCTGGGGCTTGTGGGCGGCGTGGGGCTGAGATGGCCCGCTGTGTCGTCTTGGTGACTGTCTCTGTCCCCAGGATCCTTCCTGTCACCCCTCCTGTGTCTCCAGGGAGACCTGTGCCTTGGTTCTGACCTTGATGAAGCCAGCGTGAGTTAATGGGCGCCTGCCCTGAAGGGGTCTGTCCCCTGGCCTCCCCACCCACCAACCAGGGGCCCTGGGATGGCCGCTGCCTCTTGCCACAGCCCTCTGCGTAGCCTCCCTGGCCTTTGGCTGAAGCAGAGGAGCCAGCCTCCAACTGGGAGCCAGAGTAGATCTCCCCCTGCGTGGAGTCGGCCTCCGCTCCCTGGTCCCGGTGGTGGGGGCGGTTCCCAGCGCTGCGCACAGTAGATGCTCAGTAAACCACTTCCTTCCACCCGGACCAGCCGTGTGGCTCAGGCAGGGCTGGCCAGCCCCTCTCCACACCTCCCCCTCCTCATCTGGAATAAGATCAGAACAGAGCACCCCCTGAGGCATCTTGGTCAAGCCTGACTGGACTGGGGTCCCCGGGGTGGCTGCCAGTCAGTGGTGACTCCACAGTGCCACCAAGCGGCCACCACAGATCACCATGAGGCAGGCTTGAGGTCTGGGGTTAGGGACAGGGGTGTGCCTGACCTCTCCAACCCTGCTGGAGCCCCCAGACCCTTTATGGCCATGTAGCAAGGGCCACAAGGGAAGGAATCTTCTTGGGGACACATGGCCACCACGGGAGGACGAAGACCAGAGCTCCGAGTCCTGTGCAAGCCTGCCTCAGAGTGCTGTGTCACCTTGGGGCAGCATATTACTCTCTCTGAGCCTTGCTTTCCTCACGTCAGACCACCCTGGAGGCCTCTGGCCGTCGTTGTCCCCTGTGTCCCTGTGGGTGTGTCAGGGCTGTGTCCATTTGGCAGTTCTCGGTTGTGCAGAGCCTACTCTGCAGTCTATATAGGACAACTCAATAAGTAACTGTGAAAGTTCGTTCTGGGTCAGGCCTTGGGCTGGGCACGTGGTCAGCGCCAGCTCATGTGACGGACATGACACTGACCTTTCTACACACCTTACGGCCACTCACTCCTTTACCCACAGCACAGAGATCTGAGCGCTGACTCCGCAGATCAGTGAGTTCACCCAGCAGTCGTTTTATTGAGCACCTACATGCTAGGTCTGTGGTCAGCACTGGAGCCCTAGGGAATAGTGCGGGACCATCTTGGACCCTGCTGGCTCCCTGTTGAGTGGAAGGACCTACAGTGAGCAAAGGAAACACCATGGAAGTCAAACTGGGAGGTTCAATAAGTGACCCTGAGGAAGTGAAGAGGAGCCGAAAGGGCAGGGGAGGAAGGCAGCCCAGTTGGAAAGGCGGCTGGAGGGTGAAGACCGCAGGCAGCCTTAGAAGTCTCAGCATGAAGGCCAGGGGAGCCGCCTGTGCTAAGGCCCTGTGGCAGGAATGAGCTGACATCACTGAGGGTCTGAGAGAAGGCCCACAGCACCCCCTCTGCACCTCCAGATTCCAGGGGGTGCTGATGACACTGGAGCTTGAGAAGGTCACCCGGGAGACTAACAGAAGAGCTGCACCTGGGCCTTCTCTATGGCCACCTCACAGGCCCTGTGGACATACAGCCGGCTTGGCTGTTTGCTGTCAACTCCTGGGTGACAACAGTAGATAGACTGGGGTTCCTCAGACCCCAGATCTGGGTTTTGCTAAACTCTCTTGACCTGATGACTGAGTGTATTTATCTATTTATTTTGGGACAATTATCAGTATTTTTTCTCCCTGTTGGCCCCGCCCTGGCCTTGGGTCCAGTTACACTAGGACACTTCTCTATGTTACACATTGCAGGTGACAGTGTGGCTGGCGAGTTAGTCTTGGGGATCTCCTGGACCAGTGTCTTCACAGGTAACCCCCAGGGAGGCTAAAGACCCCCCCCCCCCAAGCATGACTCAAACAGCCTTAGCCAGGCCCTTCTGAGCTGAGCCCAGGGAAACCTGTCCCCTGTTGGTCCACCCAGAAGGTGCCCAGCTGGAGAACAAGGTGGGGCTGGTGGAGTGGTCTGGGGTGGACTGGCAATGTCTGCCGTGGAGGCAGCCTGGGGGTTTGGTTCTGGGGAACCACCTGAGGGTGACTCCCGCTGCACTCAAGCCTCACAGTGGGGTTACCCCCAGGAGGTCGGAAGACCCACCCCTGGCTGGGTGATAGACTGAGGGCCCCCTGAGGCACCAACCTTCACACTGTGTCTTCCACCAGGAAACTGACTCCCGGGGCTGTATGAGTCTGCGAGCGCTGCTGTAACAGAGCATCCCGGGCCGGGTGGCTGGAGCAATGGGGATCTATATCCTCCTGATTCTGGGGGCTGCAAGCCCAGGGCCAAGAGCTGGCAGCGTGGGCGTCTTGGGAGGCCTCTCTCCTTGGCTTCTAGAAAGCCACCTTCTCCCTCACTGTGTCTCCTTTTTATATCTGCTCTACATAGAAGAACCTGCCATGCTGTCTTCGATGACCTCACATTACCTCAGTCACCTCTTTGAAAAATCCAAACACAGTCGCATTCAGAGGTACTGGGGTCAGGACTTCAGCACAGGGTTTGGTGGCAGTTGGAGGGACCTGATTCAGCCCATAAAGGATGGAGCATTCACCTTCGGGGAGGGGGGAGACCCTTTGAGAACTGCCCATCCACCCAGTTGTCTGTCATGAGGTTATAGACACATGTCCCCAAAGTCAGCAACTTAAAAATGTGATTCATGTTTAAATTAATTATCTTAAACATATTAAGTGATTTTTCATGATTTTATGTGTTAATTTTTCTTGGGGATCTGTGAGTTGCCACAGCCTCCTCTGTCTCACGAGGCACCTCTAGGGTGGCCCCATGGGTAGGAGTGGGAGGTTCTGGGGACTGGTTCACTTGCAGCCCGGGAGTCGACCCTGGCAGCGGCTGTGGGGGCAGAGGCTCGTGGGTGGCCTCTGTGTGTGGTCTGGGCTTCCTCACAACATGGCAGACGTGTTCCCAGGACTGTCTCAGGGGAGGACCCCAGGGGGAAGCTGTGCGCTCTTGTGTGACCTCACCTCACAGCGTCCCTTCTGCTGCACTTATCTGACCAAGAAGTTGCCAAGAACATCCCTGCTCCTGGGGAACGGGGGATCTGTCTGCACTTCCTGTTTGGCAGACTTCTGGAGACGTCTCTATACTCCTCTACAGAACACAGCTTTCCAGAGGCAGAGGGGACTCAGAGGAGGAGGTTCTGCCAAGGCCCAGCATGGGATGCCCTCGTTCACCCCAGACAGTCCCTAGGAATGTGGGGCTCCCCATGCAGGGCCAGGGAGGTGGCCTCCTTCTCCCAGAACCCACCCAAAGGCCCCCAGCTTGACCTCAGTCGGCCTGTGGGATGGATTGTCACCTGGGAGGACAGCACTGATTTTCTGCTTTCTTTTCCTAATTCCTACTAATGTGTTGGTTAGTGGGGTGTCCTCAGGAGTCACAGGTCCTCCAGGACCCCTTCCTTTTCTTTTTTCTCCTCTACTTTCTCTCTCCTTGTCTCCCTCCTCTTCCTCTCTGACATTTGGGTCCTGCTCAGACTTGCCCTCTGGAGGCAGCTCCTTCCTTGGAACCAGGCTTTATGGCCACTTAACAACTGGTACAGCCTCTCAGGACCATGTCCTGCCCAGCTTTCTGTCAGCCAGGCCACATCCAGCAGGAAGCAGGGAGGGAATGAGCCTGGTGCATCGTTGCTTTGTTGCTTAAGGACTTTAAAAAAAGTAAGATAAAATTCACATAATACAGAATTAAAATAGGGTTTTATCACATTCACAGAGTGATGCAAACACTGCCTCTATCAAGTTCCAAAACTGTGGCGCTCAGCCCTGGCAACCTCTGATCTATGTTATTTTTCTCTGGATTTCCCAATTGTTGTATATTTTGCAGAAATGGAATCATGTCATATCTGACCTCATGTGTGTGCTTTATTTCACTTAGCATAATATTTTCAAGGTTTATCTAATCATAGGATGTGTTAGTACTTCATTCATATTCATGGATATACCACAATTGTTTATCCATTTGATTGTTTTTGAACTTTTGGATTATTTCACCCTTTTCAGTGAACATCTGTGAAAAGTAATTTTTTGAGGGGGAAAGTTCCTATTTTTTATTATTTATTCATATGATAATTTTGTGGTTAGCTTTCTGGGGGGACTTCTAGTCTTCCTTACCATATTGCTGTGCAGAAATTGATCATGTGTTTAAAGGACTCAAGTTGCATCCTGAAGTCTTCTGCCTATAGTCCTGCCAGGTATTAACTGAGTGAAAGCATTTAGAGCCTTGAAATGTGCCCTAACTGTTCAGCAGTGAAACCCTGGATGGACCATGAAGGAGAGTTTGGTACAGCATAGGACAGGGGTGGAAAGACAAGCCTCAGCCACCCCTCCATCCATTGATTCACCGTCCACTGATTCACCATCCACTGATTCACCATCCACTGATTCACCATCCACTGATTCACCGTCCACTGATTCACTGTCCACTGATTCACCGTCCACTGATTCATTGGTAGAATGTCTATCACATACCTACCTCACACCAGTCCCTCTGCTGGACATGGGAAGAGGTGCATAAGGTATAGGTGACTCCTGAAGAGGCTTATGACCTTGGGGTGGGGGAAACAGACACACAAATGACAATCAGCCCATGCGTGGTGGCCTCCACCTGTAATCCCAGCTCCTCAGGAGGCTGAGGCAGAGATCACCTAGCTCATTTCTGGGAAGGTAGAGCAAGGGACAGCGAACAGGGGTCTCTTCTGGGGACAGGGCTGGGTCAGGGATGTGGTTCTGCTCGCCTCTGTAACTTGAGAGCCCAGCACATAGTAGGTGCTTAGTTTTGCCTGGCACATAGTAGTCACTCAGTAAACGACTGTCAGTTGTGTGGATTCATGTTTCCAGGGAGGGACCTGACCTTTAGTTTTCTGCCCTTCTCTGTGGTGGTGATTGGTTCTCATCATGGGTGAATACAAAACAAAGGTGATTCTCAGTTTTTGAGTGTGATCCTTCGTCTTCTGACCTTCCTCCCCCATCACTGTGCCAAGGAGGATTCCAGCTCCCGTTCACATGACAATGCACAGCCATCAGTACATAAGTGTTGCTCTGAAAAACGGGGAGAGAACTGGCCGGCCAGCCGCAGATCTGTTTATTTAAAAGGGAAAACTCCCTGCAGGTGAGCGAGGGCCTCGCCACCTCCCTGCCTCCCACCTCCGCTCTGGGTTCTGCACCAGGATCTGGTGCCCAGGGCTCTCCCAGGCCCTGGGTCGCCTCACAGAATTAGCCTGGCAGGACATGGGGAGCTCCTGGCAGGGACGGGTGGTCCCCACTGGCACAGGCAGGACCTCCGCGACGTGCGGGGAGGCCACGTGTGTACCCCAGCCTCAGCCTGGTTGGCTTTTCTCGGCCCATTTCATCCCTGCCGCAGTACCACGGAGGGGACCTTGGGTTCCCCAGGGGTGGGTGTTACCAGAGTTGGGGACTGACTGCTGGGGACAGGGGCCCTGGCGTCCTGGGTTCCTTTCCGGCCCTGTGGGGACCCTCGACAGCAGACTCCCTCACTGGCCTTGATTTTCTCTTCTGAAAAATGGGGCCACTGCAGTGCGAGGGAGAGACGGCCTTGGGGGGAACTCACTGCCACCTCATGCGCCCACCCCCAGGTCACCCAGTCCCACTCACCACCATGCAGACCCAGCCACCGCCCCTCACCTGTCCTCCTGTCCGTCCCCAGGTCCACCCTTTCACCCCACCCACATGGACCCAGTCACACACCCACTGCTTCACCCACTCACCCCCGTCCATCTGGCCATCCATCAGTCCATCTGTCTGTCCATCCACACATCCATCCGTCTACGCACCCATTTGTCCACTCAGCCGTCCACCTTTCCTCTTCTCTCATCCGCCCGCCATGCCATCCCCAACCATCTTCCCTGCCCACCCCGGGGTTTGCAAGGTGACCCCAGCCCTGGCTGTCCCATTTTACAGATGGAGGAGCCTCCATCACAGGAGAAATGACAGAGAGCTCAGGGTCACCGTCAGGACCCCCGCTGGCTGTCCTGCCTCGGGTGACCAGTGCCTCTGAGGGGCCTGCTCTCTGGGAGGCGATCTCTCTGGGCACCTGTGGTCAGGGGGAATGACAGGCTACAAACGACGAACAACGTAGCACTCAAGGTGGGTCTGGCCTGTGGCACCGTTTGGTGAGAACCTACTGTGTGTTCCCCAGGTCTGATGGCACTGTCCCCATTCTACAGAGGAGGGGATTGAGTCTCTGAGAGGCCAAGTGACGGGACAGAGCCCAGGCCCCAGACCAGAGGGTGGGACTCTAAATTCCTCTTGTCTCTGCTCTGCCACTTGGGTCCTGGTTTCTGCCCTGCCACCGCACACAGTGTGGCCTCAGGACACGCGGAACCTCAGTGTCCACGTATATCCTGAGAGTGGCCTGCACGTTTTCTGGGGTTGACCGCAGAAGAAGAGGGGAGAACAGGAGCCAGGGGTCGCCACAGCCCTCGGTGACCCCGCTCACTCACTCATTCAACAAACACTGTGTGCCCTGCGCTCCTACTGTGTGCCTGCCTGAAGCTCAGCACTGGGAACACAGAGGTGACAGAGAAGGACAAAGGCTTCCATTCTCTGGGGAGGAAACAGTAGCCAAGTCCACACTTATGCTCAACGATGGGGTGGTGACAAGACTTCATTGAGAAGGGGACAGCATCAGGAGGGCGGAGGGGACAGCCCTCCAGGAGGACACGCTGCTTGGTCTCAGCACTGACCCCATCAGGAGAAGAGCCTGGTGTCAGGGCTGCAGGGAACAGAGGACCAGGCAGAGGGAACAATGAGTTCCAAGGGCTGGTGTGGAGTCAGCCTGCTGGGGAAATGGAACTGGGGTTGGGGACCTTGCCAGCCTCTGCTTGGGACTTCTCCACGTGGCTCCTGTGACACCACATTGACTCTGGTCATTAATGACAGTGGCATCCCTCCTGCTCTCTGGGAGAGTTGAGCTGGGACTCTGCCTTATAGTTCTCCTTCCCTCCAACGACCTGTGTTTCAAAATCATGTCCCCGCATCCCGAGGCCTCTGGGGACCAGGTATATTTCTCCAAATCCCAATAAATAAACATAGTCAATCCATGGACTCCAGGGGGTTATGGGCCACTCTGCCAGGGAACTGGGCGGGTCATCCCACAGGGCCGGGCTGAGTTATGGGGGCACTTGAAGCCTCATGATGGGTCATGGCTCCATGGTAGAGTGCTCGATTAGCACGTGCAATGCCCTGGGTTCAAGTCTCAGTACCACATAAAAATAAATAAGTAGAATAAAGGTATTGTGTGTGACTACAACTAAAAACAGAATATTTTAGAAAGTCTCCTTTTAAGGTATTCACGCTGTTGATTCTTGTCCATTTTCTCCAAAGCCGGGACTCTCGCCTGACGGTCGGGCTTCTGACTGTCCCCTCCGCACCTGGCACACAGCCTGGCCCACACAGGGTGCTCCGTGGATGGGGTGGGACCAACCTGATGTCCTCACTCCCGTCCTTCCAAGGGTTGTGCAGGTGGGTCCTGATCATTGTCACACAGGGACAGCAGTGACAGTGCCGTTGGGTCCCCTCCAAGCTCAGAGATAGTTAGTAATGAACCGATTCATTTCAGGAGGGGTGGAATTGGGCTGGGGACAGAGACGTGAATCAGGGCATCAGGCCTGGGAAGGCTGACCTGGACCCAGGTGCCCATTTTGCCCAAAGCACAGTGTCGACGGACTGGAGGGACCAGGACCCCTCTCCAGGCTGACCTCTGTGCTGCAAGGGGCTTCATGTTGGGGGGATCATAATTTCTTACAAAGAATAGAAAATGGGGGTGGGTGGGGGAGAGGAGCCACAGACCAACGCCAATGGAACCCTTCATTTCCGTTTCCACCCGATTCCCTGGAGGGTGTGTGTCCCCTTTCTATTTTCTTTTGCACCTGACCTGGCCTACATAGGGCTGGGGATGTGGCTCAAGTGGTAGCGCACTCGCCTGGCATGCGTGCGGCCAGGGTTCGATCCTCAGCACCACCTACAAACAAAGATGTTGTGTCTGCCGAAAAATAAATAAATATTAAAAAACTCTCTGCTGTCTCTCTCACTCTCTCTCTCTTTAAAAAAAAAAAAAAAAGAATTGTCCTACATTGCACATGTCCTTAGAATTCATGGGAGGCTTATTTAAAGGTAAGAGACGGTCATACTTTAGATATGAGTTGTCTGGAAAGCTCAGGTATAAGACAATGCAGGAAAGTTTTGAGGTGAAATTATTGGGTTTTGAGAGCTTAATCCTAATGAGTGCATTAATCCACTGGTATGGACTAACTGGATGGTAACTGTAGCAAGTAGGGTAGACCTAGAAGTAGTCAATCAGAGGGGGCATGCCTTTGGGGTTCATAGTTTGTCCCTGGTGTGCAGAGTTCTCTCTCTGCTTCCTCATTGCCATATGCTGAGCTGCTTTCCCACTCCCTACACTTCC
Organism: Marmota flaviventris; assembly: GCF_047511675.1. NCBI lineage: Eukaryota > Metazoa > Chordata > Mammalia > Rodentia > Sciuridae > Marmota > Marmota flaviventris. The sequence goes on from NC_092506.1 coordinate 129,788,924, forward strand.
CCCACTCTGTTCTGCCTCACCTTGGCCCCAGAGCTATGGAGTTGGTGGTCAGTGGAGTGAGACCTGAAACTATGAGCTACATAAACTTGTCCTGCTCTAATTGTTGTTAGATTTTTTGGGTCACAGTGATGTAAAAGGCAACTAAAACACAGACTAATTTATCCAGCAGGGAATATTCAAGGCAATACAGCATTTGAGATATGGCCTGGGTATTTCTAGCTGCTTTTAGCCTGATATACCATGGGGCTCAGGAGCAAAATCCAGCATAGAAAGATTTAAAATACTTGCAGGTTCTCCAGAAAAGAAAACTTTGTAATGTTGGGGCCAAGGATGGTGTGGTTGGTAAAGAGATTAGTTCCATTACACAGAAGCCACCTTTAGGCATCTCAGGAATGGGAAGGACACCACCCTTAGCAGGCTCAATGACTTGTGGAGAGATTATCAGGGTGCCCTGCTTGCAAAAGGCAGCCTCAGAATCCTATGTCCAGATTCATTTTGCTGTGTAACTAACATCATATGGGCTCACAGAGGCCATGGTCTAGGTGGGTCTGGCTACTGTCCTCATTCCCAGCTGACCTTGGTATTGTCCATGTGATGCTGGTTATCAGACTTACAGAGTGAATAGTTGAGGGGTTGTGAAAGTTTGCATTCATACTTCAGAGGAAAGGCTGGCGACCAGGATGTGCATATCACATTCAGAGTGCAACCCAGTAACCCCAGAAACAGTGATTTATCAAACTATGAGAGTGGAGCCAGTGTTGTGGTGGAGAGCTCAGTAGGTGAGCAGTGGCATGCCTATGAAAACCTGCTCAGGTAAGTGAAAGTGAGTGAGCACAGAAGCTCTAGGGAGTGGTCCCACATCAGACCAGGCTGGAGGGTAAGGAGGCTCAAGCTCTAGGGGACCCATATTACACCACCAGGTGCCCTAGTTTCCCACCTGGAGCACTAGACTTAATGGAGCACTAGACTTAATGTGTGCCCTGCTGTGCTTTTTCAGTTTCCTCCTTACTACTGTCCTCTTCTTCCATTTGGGGCTAGTTGTGTTTCCCCCACGTAGTTGTATCTTTGAAATGTGTTAACTTTCTTTTTGATTATTAATGAGGATTGCAGCCAATGCAGCTACAAAAGGTTTGATTCTGCTGCTTTGCTTCCACTCATGAAAGTCAGCAACTGAAGAGGCAGAGAGGAGGGAGAGGAAAAGGCTTCATTGGCAACAATTCAGCATTTCAGAGATGAATGGTTAGCTCCTGGCTTCATCTTGCTTAGTACTTCTGAGTGAAAGTGTATACAGTGTGTTATGTGGAATCGTCCTCTCAGTCTTGGGCAGGTGGACACAAGCACAGTTTACTAGTGTTGACAGACTGTCCTTTAGAGGGGTCTGGGGTCATGGCTCAGTGGTAGAGAGCTTGCCTGGCATGTGTGAGGCACAGGGGTCAATTCTTAGAACCATATATAAATCAATAAATATTCATAGACAACTAAAAATACATATTAAAAAAAAATGTCACTAAGGAGTTGGGGATGTGGCTCAAGTGGTAGCGCACTCGCCTGGCATGTGTGCAGTGCTAGGTTCGATCCTCAGCACCACATAAAAATAAAGATGTTGTGTCTGCCCAAAACTAATAAATAAATATTAGAAAATTCTCTCTCTCTCTCTCTCTCTCTCTCTCTCTCTCTCTCTCTCTCTCTCTCTCTAAAAAAAAACTGTTATTTAAAGAAGTTGGGATTCTGTGGGTTATATCTGAGTCCAGTGGACCCTGACACATGCCAGACCTGTGAATCTAAGATAATGTGATTTTTTTATATGCTTGCAATTCTGAAGGTGTGTGTGTCTGGTTTCCCTCCTAGTCAGTGTCTTCTGTACACTTCTGCCAATACCTTTTAATTTGGACATTTCCTGTGATATAGTAAGGTGGAGTGCCCAGTGCAAGGGCCCTTTTAACTGACTTTAGTGCTTTTGACTGACTCTATGGTTAGTCATTAAGATAGGGTTGAGGGTGTGGTGAGAAAGAAAGCTATACTCATGAATTAAAAAGAAGAGAATTGCAGAAAAAAAAAAACCGTTCAATTCAGGGTTCAGCGTCACTGTGTTCCCTTGAGTCTCAGAAGAGACTTTGGAAAAAAACTATTGAGAATGCACTGTTGATATTTGTGGACTCTTGGAGTCCAAATGCTTGTTTATTTATTTATTTTTAATTATTTATTGCTGTGAGACAGACATGAGCTTTTGGGGACAAGGGATAGATGTTCTGGTTAACATTTGGTGTTCCTCAAAGGCTCACCTCTTAAACATCTGGTTCCCAGCTGAAGTCATTATTGAGAGGTGTTGGAAGCTTGTGGAAAGTGAGGCCCATTTGATGAAAATTACCTCATTGAGGATGTGCCACTGATGGGGTACTGGGGCCCTAATGCACTTCTGTCTCTGTCTCTCTCTGCCTCCCAGCAGCCATGAGGTGGTCAGTTTTCCTATGCCATACACTCTTGGCAAGATGTTCTGCTTTGCTACAGGTCCAGAGGTAAGAGGGCCAAGTGACCATGGACTCTAATCTCTGAAATCATGAGCCAAAATAAATCTCTGCTCCTTTGAATGTGGTGATCTCAGATATATTATCACAGGTTTGGAAAGTGATTAGGACAGCTGCTGTCCAAAATATAAGAAGCCCCAGACCTTCCTCTAACCAGATTCACCCCTTCTGTCTGAATGTAACACAGAAAAGCTGACAATTTACTCACTAATTTTTTGAGCAACAAACATGTCAGTAATATCTTCAGGTTAGAATTTGGGCATGTAAGGATGCCAAAGGCCTCTTGTGTGAGAACACTGCAGACCCCATTCAGAAATTGGAGCTGATGTGGCTTAGGGGGGAGCCCAGGTGAACAAGCCCAGCCCTGGCATGGGAACACACATTGCACAATGGTCTGGCTTTCCAGCTAGAAGACATCCATCTGGGCTGACGGTGGATACTCCAAAGAATCTATTTGGGGTGATTCTCTCTTTTAGAAACCCCTTAAATGTCCCAGAGTACCTTCATCTCCAGAAGCATTATCTGAGAGTACTCTCTTATTATTTGAAGGGTTTTTCTCTATATTGAGCAGTTATTGAGTGGCTGGCAAGTACCTTTCAGTTTTATAGGAGGGAATGTGCTCTTTCCTTTGCACTTTTATATTTTCTTACATTTTCAACAACAAGGTATGTGCCTGAAATCTGCATCTTCACCCCTCTACCTCTGTGTGCAGGGACCACAAGATAATATCCTTGAACTGGGTGTGTCAGTGTTCAGATTATGTATGTAATGTTCTGTATGTGTGTGTGTGTGTGTGTGTGTGTGTGTGTGTGTGTGTGTGAGAGAGAGAGAGAGAGAGAGAGAGAGAGAGAGAGAGAGAGAGAGAGAACAAGAACTTGTCCCTCTAGCACCAGGACTTTGTGCTCTCATGTGTTTCATGTGTATAGGTATGGAAAGGATATGAAACAAGACACCATAAATTCTCCTGTGTGGAACTGTTTGGTTGTCATGTGTAAATATTTTCTGAGTGATTTCTTTGGTCAGTGTTAGCTGAGTACCTTTCTGGCAGGACATGTGTTTAGGGTTTTAGTGGTGCATCTGTAGGTGTTGTTGGCATTGTGGACTATTGTGAACATGACTATTGTGAATGCATTTGAGAGGAGTTAGGATGTTGTCTTACTATTATGTGTTGGATCTGTGCATTTTCAGATTTTAGAATGTATGTGTATGTTCATGATGTCTAGGTCAGAATTTAGGGTCATAATCTTTGGTGTTCAGAGATTTGGAAAGAATGGAATCATGGGGTATGTTGGGGTGTTTGGAATTATGTATATGTGGCACATAGATGTGTATAGATTCTGTTGATAATGTCTCAAGTGGACTGCTGTGTATTTTCTTCTTTAGGGCTTTGAGGTGATCATGTTATTCTTGGGAATTGAGGGGTGTCCTTTGTGAGTATGTAGGAGGAGTTAGCAGTGTCTGTACATCTGAGATTTGTTGTTGAACTTCATATTCTGAGGCATTCTGTGTATGTGCATGTTTGCAACATAGAGGTGATTGTATATGTTTTCATTTGAGAATACAAATTGTTGTCATGTTAATAAGTAATTTGTTTGCTCCATTCAGTTACTAAGGGAGTGTTTGTGTGATTGCTTTTTGGGTGATACTGATTGATGTGTGGTCTAAAGATATGTGTATCTGAAGCACACCAGATACTCTCAACCAAAAGACCCTTGCCATAATTAAGCTTCTTCTCTTGTCAGATCAGCAGCAAGTATGCAAAGGTTACTGTGGTTGGTAGCTTCCTCTTTCTTGTAAATGCCAGATTTTTTTTTTTTTTTTTGGGTAAATATGTGTGAAACCTCTGTCTGGCCTAGAGAATGGAATGAAAAACACTTGTCAAGTGAATCTTCAAGCCCTTTTCCGCCATGGGACATAAAAGTCAAAGTATTTTGAAATTATCTGTCCATAGAATGTTTCAGGCATGAGCCACACTCTGGACTGGTTGGCAACAGCCAATAAACCTGCTTTCTGAAAATTCCTCTGGTATCCAGCCTCTTCAGTCCTACTTCATATCTATTTTAAGTGTTTCTTGGAGGTGACTGGAATATGTATGAGACTTTGTAAGGAAGGTTATTGATTGGAATTGTTTGGATTTTGCTGTGTATTTGTTTTAATTTGGGAATGAGGAACTCTGGGTTTACATTCAGGCATCTGGAAGATAGGAAGTTTATGCTATTGAGGATTTTCAGAGCTCCACAGTGTTGTGTGCTGTTAACTGAGTATATCAGAAAGTATGAGCAGTTTTGTACATTAATAGTGAGTTCTGTGCCCTTTAATAGTGAGAGAGTGGCTGCATGTACTTTGGGTCTGTGGGAGTACTGTGGATTTGTAGATTCAGATGGACACGTGTGTTCCCAGACTTGTATAATCTAGGACTGTGAATGTATTTAGGAAGTGTGATGGCTGAGTATTCATTCTCAAACAGTAGATGGGTAGTGTGTGTTTCCACTGAGATAATACAGAAGTTATATTTATATGGGAATACAAGTTAGGAGGATAGGGTACTGACAGTGTATATGGGTTATTATGACATGGTGGGACTTGTGAATAATTATTAAGAAGAGTGTTTGAATGGAGTATTTTGATGAATACTTTTTGATATTCACAAAATATTGATTTTTTAATTTAATTTTATTTTTTGTTTAGGGAAGGATGTGACATTAGAGTGCAGGGTAAAATATGTGTATTAAGGCCACACATGTGTTATGTATGTATTTGGGAAATGACAATGAGTAGATTGTAGGTAACATCATTGTTGTGTACATTTGGAGAGGGTTGGGAAACTTTATGTGTTTTTGGGAGTTGGTGTTTGCGTATCAAGTGATTCTGGGAATATGGACTCATGTTTATGTGTGTATGTTGGTGGTTGTACCTGTGTCATTTAGGCTTAAGAATGTTACATTTTTGTAATCAGGGTATTTCTGGTTCCACTCAATTTTGGGGAAATTCAAAGAGATTTTTGTGTATATTTTATTTCTGATGAGATGATCAAGTCTGTGAGATTCTCCAGAGTACTTAGGGTTTTGTTTATGTGACTTCTGGTAACAAATAGGGATTATTTTGTGTGTGTGTGTGTGTGTGTGTGTAGGGGGGTTGTATGTTGTATTTCTGTGTGCATGCATACTCAGTGTTTGGTTATATCATGTGCATGCCTTCAGGAAGTGTAGAGTATACAGGAATGTATAAGCCTGCATTTGGAAAAGTATACATTATAATTGCATGTCCGTCAGTACGTGGGTGATAACAGGCATGTGTATTTGTGGGTATGTATATATTTTTTTAGAAAGGAAGTGGTGGTGTGTGTATTCAGGGAAAGCAGGGATAAAGGTGATTTATGCATCTGTGTTTTTGGTGGGATGGCAGTGAGTTGTGGGTCATGCACCTGTTTCCAAACGTGAGGTGTTTTAATGACATCTGTGGTGGAATTGGTTTTAATGAGTGTGCATCTTTACATGTACATGCCTCAGCAAGAGGTGTTCACAGGTCTCTGTGGCTGGGTGGCATGTGTGCATCTGTGGCCGTAAGGGATGGCAGGAACACATTGGTTATGGCAAGCCTTTCCCAAGTGCATTGATGCTTGTTCCTGTTGATCTGGAGCTCCAACAGTGATTTCTGCGTTCTCATTCTTATCTGACATCTGTCTACATTAGTTGTGGTGGTGGGTGGATGTGCCTCTTGGATCCTGGGCTGGTGGATGGGAGCTGATCAGGGATGGTCCCTCAGGAGTGGTGGGGGGAGCTTTTCCTCTAAGATGTAAGATATGGCCATTGTGATTCAAAGGGACTGACTCTGGAAGGAAACTGCCAGGAGTTTCACAGATCCAAGGACAATTGTTGAGAGAGTTGTTTGTTTGTCCACCTGTTGCATCCTCCCTTGCATTTTTCCCTCTGCCAAGACAAAGACAGAGTCCCTAAGCACAAGTCTCCACAGAGCCCTCCCAGCTTTGTGGTGTCCTTGGCCCATACGTGCACATGACTGGCCTCATGGTGTGCATGCTCTGGCAACATCACAAGCTCTATAATTATTACACCACTGCACATCAGTCAGATTAGGAGAGGAGTTAAGAACTGATTGTACAATGATACTTATTTTAAATTTTCCTGTGGAGCTACCCTCATTGTATTCTTTTTTTCTTAGCATGACCAAGTGAGTGATTCATCCTTTCAACCTGAATGATCCTTTCACATTTCTACTCATAGAGAACTTCCTTCTGATAAGTTTCTACTAGTGGAGAATTTACTTGGTTTTTATTTGTGTGGAAATAAGCAGAATAATTTTAATTTTATATACATTTTCAAATATTCACAGCAAAGTGTTGCCATGTCAGCTATTTGGGAAGGCAGATCAGTGGTGTTCATTACACTTATTTTTCCATTCTTCGGAAACCAGCATGTAGCCACAGAAATTTTCTCATCTTGCAAAATCAAAGCTCATTTGTTAGACAGTAATCATCAATTTCCCTCATGCTCTAAGAAGTCACCATTCTCCTTTCTGTATTATTTTAATTACTCTGTGTACTGTACTTCATATAAGTAGGATCGTACAGTCTGTATTCCCAAGGTCCATCCCTACTCTACTATCAGCCAGGATTTTCTTTGGTTTTTAGACCAAATAATACTTCATCATGTGCTACATGTAAAAAAAATTCTTCCTTGGGATAGGAAAAGGGCAAAACTGTAGAATGAAATTGACCTTACTATCCTATATACATATATAAAGAGACCACAGTGAGTTTTATCTTTATGTATATCTGTTAAGCATGAGTTAAGAAAACTATAAATACATGGATGGAAGACCAGTATAGAAGAAGAAAGGAAACTGGGTCAGGGAGGAAGGGAGGGAAAGGGCAATTTCTCGAGACTGACTTGGAACAAACTATATTCCATGATTGTGTATAACTACAATGCACACTAAAAATAAAAATATTCTTCCTCAATGTACCCTTGAGTATAATAAATAATCCTGTAGTAATTATAAGCATATAAATATCTCTTCAAAAGAAGTAGAATTGAAGGGTCATTTGAATGATCCTTTTGATAATTTGGGGAACCACCAATCAGTTTCCCATAAAGCCTGCACTACTTTGCATTCTAACCCACTAGGGTTCTGGCTCCATCACATTCTCAGCAGCACTGGTGATTTCTGTTTTAGTTGTGGTGGTGGGTGGATGTGCCTCTTTGTTCCTGGACTGGAGAATGGGAGCCGATCAGGGATTTTTCTGTTTTCTGTTTCTTTCTGTTTCATCATGTGTTTGAAGCTGGATCTCATTGTGATTTTGATTTCTCCACTTATTATTGATATTGAACATCTTTCCATGTGCTTCTCAGCCATTTGCATATCTTCTTTGGAGAAATATCTGTGCAAGTCCTTTGCCCATTTTAATATTGATTTGTTGTTTTCTTCTTATTGAGGTATAAGGGCTCTTTATATCATAGATCTTAAATTCTAATCACAAATATAATTTTCAAATGCTTTCTTGCATTTAGTGAGACATCTTTTCACTAATGACTGTGTCCATTGATGAATCAAAGTTTTGGGGTTGATGTAGTTCAGTTTGTTTCTTCCTTTCGGTGCCTGTGCTTTTGATGTGCTGTTCAAAATGTCCCTGTCAAAATCCCTTGTCATGGGCTTTTTCTATTGTGTGTTATGAGTTTTATATTTCAGATCTTACATTTAGGTCCTCTATTTATGTTGAGTTAATTTTAGTCCATGGTGTCAGATAAGGGCCCAGCTTCCTTGTTTCATGTGTTGCTATCTATTCAGTTTTCTCAACAGTATTTGGGGAAAATACTGTCCATTTCCATGGAATGCTGTTGTCAGAAATCACTTGAGAACTTATTTTTTTTTTCATTTCTGAATTTCTTACCCTGTTTTATTAATCAACATTTCTATCTTTTGTGTTTGTATGACTGGTAACTTTATAGCATGGAGTTTTGAAATTATGACAGGTTAGACCACCAATTTTGTTCTTGTTCAAAATGTTTCTGAACTTGGTTGTTTTCACATTCCCTATCATTTTAGGTTGGAATTTTAAATTTTTGCAATGAATAATCTCTGCATCATGTACAACAATACTGGGATCTTAATTAGAATAAGATGTATTCCATGTTTTTATGAATAAATCAAAATATTCTCTACTTTCATGTAAAATGAATATGAGTAAATAAAAATATGAAATAAAAATGGTATTTGTGAAAAAAAAAGTTAGGAATTTTTTTTAGGGATGGAACAGAAACTGTAGATTTCTCTGGATAGTGTTGATATGTCAACAAGTTTAAGTGTTCCTGCCCATGATCATTTGATATCTTTCACTTTTTGGTGTTATTCTAAGTTTCATTGCTTGTTTTAAAGTCTTCACGTTTGATCTACTTGATTGGGTACTATTACATTGGGTCTAGTATTACATTTTATTTTACTTGTCAGATGAAATTGTTTTCTTTTTTTTTTTTTCATCATACCAAACAGAATCTACTTTAACAGGCAACATAATATAAGAAGTTTGATGTACAATTAAAATGGCATTAGAATATGAAATGCTAGGATCAATACAATTTGTTAATGTGCAACCTTCACAAACAACATCATTAGTTTCATCCTCTTATTTTGAAATCTGTAGTGTTCCTTGATTTCTAAGTAATATTGCATAAGGGAATCCTACATAAGCCATAACAAAATGATTCTCATATGGTGAAAAAGGCCTATCCATATGTATTATATCTGAGGAAGCCAATTACATATAAAGTTCTGTATAAACCTGATAATGTTGTTTAAGTTTAGTAAAATATAAAGGGGTGACCCATCTAGCTGAATACCATATTTTCACAGGCTAAGTGGAACTCTCATAAGTTTGTGCTTGAGGCGTATTCCATGGATGTGATGATAAACATCCATGATCATCATAATCAGTTTCAGAAATAGAAAAATCATATATTGGAAAAGAAGAATTTTTTGGAAAGAGTTTAAATCTTCTTTCAAAAAACATACATTTTTTCCAGATTGGAAATCCAAATTGTCTATTTACCCCTACCCATGAATAATTAAGATGGGAGTCAGTTTTTTACAATCTTGAAACATAGGAGGGGGCCTTTCTGGAGGTAAGATTTCTTCAAAATCAGGAAAACTTAAAGTTAAAATAGAAAGTGCCCAAAGATCCTTTACACATCTTTTCTCATTTGGAGAATTTGTAATAAAATTTCTATAATTAAGTGGTATACAGCCCACAGTTTGAATGACATTATGGCTAAAACAAAGAGGAGGTAAATGACTATTACCCTTAAAACTAAAATTATAAGTTGATATAGGGGTAATAAAAGAATCAGACTCACCCCCTAGGAGATCAGTATTATTGGTAAATACCTTAATATCTCCTTTTCCCCAAGCAGTAAGATAAAATAAAAGTGGATCAGGATAATATGCCCAGTAATATTCAGAAGATACATTGGTTATCTGACAGGCAAGAATAGCTAATATAGCAACAAACATACTCTCAGGAGTGCATGGATTTGACTAAGCAGAAATAAGTTCTCAAGATTGATGAGTAAATTTTTTAATTGTCCCCAAGTTGGCAGTTCTGCAGATCTTGTAGAAGTTGCTCCTCTGGGTAAGGATCGAGGACTACCAAAGTTCATTCGGGAATGTGATGGAATCAGGGTAGTCATCAAATCTTCCTCAGGCATCACGGTCAATGGTGGGGAGTACTGGAGACTCCGAGGGCACGATCTCTCCAGCTTTCTGGTCCAGAAGCTGGACATTGGGTCGAATCAGTCTGTCAGGAATCCAAATGGGGGAATCTGTGTCCTTCAGTTACCTGGTTGGAGCACCATTTGCCCAGGTCCAGCCCTAGCCGGGTCCAGGGAGTCCTCTATTCTGGCTGAGGTGGTATAGGAGCTCCTCCGGACGTCCAAGTTAGAGGGGTCTCTTGACTGGAAGGGCGAGCCCCTATTCCCTGTCTGCTGCAGTATTCGAGTTCCTCTGGACACACAGGTAGGAGGGGTCTCCCCCCTGGAGGGGCGAATCACCTCTCCCTGGCTGCAGAGATATAGGATCTCCCCCAACACCCAGGTAGGAAGGGTCCTCCTCCTGGAGTGATGAGTCCCCTCTCAAAATTGTTTTCTTGATTTTCTTTCCATATATATATTTATTATTAATGTATAGAAACACAGTTTGTGGGGGGGTTTGTATTGGCACCTTTGCTGAATTTATTAATTGTGGTGATTATTTTCTTGGAATCTTGAGATTCTCCAGATATAACTTTATCTCGCTGATAAACAGAGGTTTTTAAACTTCTACCTTTCCATTTGGCATGCCCTCTGCCTGTACTTCTTGCAGATTGATCTGGCCAGGATTTCTAATATGTTAAAAAGAACAAGTGAAAGCATGTAATTGTCTTCTTTCCATTTGGGAAGAAAATATTTTGTTTTTTGATTATTTAATGTATTAGAAGGTAATTTCTCATGTGTGATCTTTATTTTGTTGTTGTTTGCATTTTTCTTTTTTTTCAGTATCAAGAATTGCATTCATGGTCTCACATATGCTAGGCATGCATTCTCCCAACCACAGAACTAAATCCTGACCCTTTTAAAAATGTTGAGACAGAATCTGGTCAAGGGGTTCAGGGTGGTTTAGAACTTATGTGTTTTCTGCCTTGGACTTTGAATAGCTGGGATTACAGGTATACACCATATCATCCAGCTGTTTTTTTCTTCTATTTCTAGTTGTTTTCAACTTCTAATCGTGAAAGCTTTTCTTGCAAGATGGATGCAATGACAAGGTTTGTAGTTCAAGGTTCTTTTGTGAACAGATAATTGAAGGAGACACTCACTAGACAGAGCATGAGGAGTTACTGAAGTGAGAGTACACTGCTTTAGACAAGGGCAGTGGGCTCACCCATGGGAATGGGAGGCCTTGAGGCAGAGAAGGAACTGGGAAGCTGGCTTTGACAAATAAAGAGACCAGATCTGGGATGCTAAAGTTAGTGATAGGATATGACTATCACTCCATAGGATATGACTACAACTGAGTTTGGGAAATAAAAATTTCTATCAACAGAGAATGTTGATAGAAATTTTGTTTCTGTAGCTTCATTGGGAACTTGACTAATTTCAGATGAGATTAAGTAGAAGACATTGTTTAATACTGCCCTACTTCTCAAATTAGAGGCCTACTGACTGCTGGGGGTAGATTTTTTATGTGTTATGATATGGTGTATACCTGTTATCCCAGTTATTCAAAGTCCAAGGCAGAAAACACAACCACTTATATGCTAGCTACTGCAGGGCTTGGAACACCTCATTTGACCAAAGAATCCCTTTTCGAACTAAATTGAGGTCAGGAGCCTTACCAGAAATAGGTGAGAGACTTAATCCAAAATTAGTGTTCTTTTCTGTAATTTTAGTTTTGGATGGACATATGGGATCTTTATTTAGTTTCATGGGGTGCTGAGAATCTAATCCACAGCCTCACACAGTGCCAAGAGGTTGATTCAGACACATCCCTTCACAAAGCACTTTACCAAAGAGCCACAGGTGAGGCCCCTTCATTTCCATTTTGAAACTGTTTTCTTGAGGCTTCACAAAGGGGTGGTCTGAGGCGAAGACCTTCCTGTTATGAAGGGGAATTGAACAATAGGTAAGAAAACAGCCCGGGGACAGACTTTTCCACAAGATGAACACTAGGGCATTGACAGCTCCTGATCATGCTACTTAGGTTGGTATCTAGCCAAGCAGGGTTTCTCCACTGAGACCCTTACCAGTCACACTGATTTCTGAGTTTTCTGAGATGCTTAGCATTCCTTTCAACAATCCAGGAAATGGCCATTTCACAGAGCTTGGAGCTGGTGCATATATTGGACACAAAACCACGAGCCCCTTCTGGAGAGAGGCCAAAATTCAGGAAAAATACAGGAACTTAGGAACATAGTAGGTGTTGCCCATCTGCAAAGCAAGATGCAATCTATTCATATATTCACCAGGATGAGTGCTGGAAATCTTTCCACTGATGCATTCTGTTTCTCAATTCTTTGTTTCCAGAGACTCAGTAAAAACTACCTGAGATCAGTCTTTGGAAGGGCACAGCCAAGAGTAGGAGTGATTAAAGGCTCAGTCACTGTAATCTCCTCTGCCACCTACAAGGTTGTGAACTGCGGAGCATTTTCCATTCCAGTATGTATTCACAGATATTCTTCTTCTTCTCCCTCTAATTGTGTATAACTTGGGGTGATGGTAATGTCAAGGCATTGTTGTGGATGACAGTGGGAAGTGATATTGTGTAGCACATGTTAATATACACATTGGATTGATTTTAATATTTTCTCTTTGAAGTATTGAATCTCTGACCATAACCCATACCCTACTAGACTCTGAGTACTAATCCTCACATATGCATAAAAGCAAACCTAAAATTAAAAAAAATGCAGGCAGTTCAAAGGAGGAATTGTGTATACTTTGATTTTCCTTTTGCTTTATCAAGGGTGTGTGTTATAACACTAGTCACATTTTCATTCTAATACTTCTGCATGGATCGTCAAATTTAACAAATATATAACTTATGGATTCCCTTTCTCTGTAGGCTGGGTCAGAACATGTATAGTTATATACATATATATTGCCCTTCCTGCTATCACAGGTAAATTCATGTGTGTACTTTGACTTTGGCAAATACAAATTCCATGAACAGATCACTCCCCCCAAACCCCAGGGCAACTGAAAGTTCAACCAATGGTGAGCTCCATAGTTGAACAAGTTTATACATAACCCCATGTAGAGTCAAATGAATATTTTTGTGATCTTTGAATGATATATGTTCCATTAAGAATTTGGATTTGCATATCTATTGCTACTTTTACTTGTATTATATATATATTTCTTTGAAATATATATATATATATATATATATATATTTCAAAGAAATATATATATATATATATATATATATATATATATATATATATATATATATATTTCAAAGAAATATATATAATTCTTTGAAAGGAGTTTTCTCACCCCTTAATGGTTCCTGAAAGAATCGAGACCCACAGTGCCACCTACTTCATCCTTGGATGGTGGCTAGACCGATACAGTGAAATATTTGAAATTCTCATGACCAGGAAGCACTGGAGATCCATCGGATCTCCTGTTGCTCATCATGAATGAACCAGATAGTGCCTTTATTGACTGGAATTCATGAAAATGGTGTAGAACAGAGATGCCATTGAGTTGGATCCTACTGGGAACTGGGCCTGGAGCAGTGGAGTGCAGGTGTATGATAAAACACCTGTGGTGGAGCCATGTGGATCTGTCATTGGCTTCCAAATGACATGTGACTGACATGGGGAAGTCAGCAGACCCTTATATGTAAAGGACTCTTGTTGTGGGGAGAGGCTTTGGGGTGATAATCAGAATCAGATTGCTACTCTAAGTGGGAAAGATGTATGGGATAGCAGCCCAGTTGGTGTTTTCTCTTGCAGAACCTGACTCACCACCTGTGACAGAACTCCCTCCAGTGCTGTGTCCCAGTTTGTTGTAGGGACAAATGAAGCAAGGCACTGAAGATAGCAGGAAACAGTTTTATTTGGCTGCAGCCAGGTTCAGAGAGCACAGCTTTTGCTTTTGTCAATCAATCTCTCCAAGTTCAGGGAGTTTCAGAGTTTTATACCCAGCATGTAAATAGAGGGGCTCAGAGGTTTACAGTCTGCAGAAGTTCACATAAAACCAGATTTTTCTTTCACTGTTCTGGGCAAGTTAACCCTTCAAGGAAAACACTTGAGAAGAGGAGAACTTCTTCTTCCCTTTCTTCCTCCCTCTGCCAGCTGTTATCATGGAGCCCATTTGTAACTTTTCTTAAAAATGTAGACATCTCTGTGAAGCCCAGATCACGGCCAGAGGCCTTGTTTGCACTTTTCTTCAAGGTACTACACTGGATATATTTGTGAAAATAGTAAGGGGGTGTCCAGCACCTGGAGTGCTGGTATCTTCCTGGCCAGTGGCCAAGTAAACAGGGCAACACAAAAATAGAAAGTTTATCTACATTGAACTCTTTTGCAGAGACTCTTTGGCTGACAGTCCCTAAATCAGCCATGGTGAAGCGGACTTTTCTGTGGGGAACGGGGGTTCCACTTCATTGGGTCCCCCTCTTCCTCCAGGGAGAAGTCTTTTCTGCTGTCCTTTAATAAAGCTTCAACTTTCCACTCTAAACTTGCCTTGACGTGCTTCTCTGGTGTTATACTTCAGCATTGGGAAAGCAAGGCCTCATTACCAGTAAACAGCAGTAACAATAACAGTCAAGGGACAGAGATAATGCCAAAAGTAAAGTCAACATTTAGAATTGAAGATAATAATAATCTTTAGCGATAAGAATTCCTTAATTTAATACTTTAAGTATAATAACAATATGTTGCCAGGGAGCAAATTTGTGACATATGCAGTCAAGGGGAGAAATAAAGAATGTCCATGCATTTCTGCCCCTTTCAATTCTTTATTCACTCAAATTCTTAATACAACTTTACTCTACAGGTTCCTAATGAAGAAAACAACAATCCTTAATGATAGGCACTGCAGTGGAGATAATCAAATAACACCAAGAAATTCTAGATTAATTAATTCCCAGAAAACAATTTTAGATTAATTCTGAACATTGCAAAACAGATTTAATCATGACAGGCTAGTGACAGACATTTCCTCTGAATGCTAAGATCAAAACTCTCAAGACTTAGGCTTTATGTCCTGTAGATGCACACTCACTCAGACAGCAGTGATCAGGTCCCAAATCAAAACAGGCTTTTTCTGGTGGGGAGTGGACGACCAGTTGAAGAGAGGGTCACAGAGAGAAGTTGCAGCTCTCACAAAGGTCCAGACAAGGCGGTAGAGTTTGAGAGCAGGGAGGATCACACAGAGAATAGGAAAATGATGGCAAGTGATGGGATGTCAGTGTAGGTCCTCATCAGGCTCTCCAGCTGGAGTACATACTTGTTTAGGCTGGCTGAATCCCTGTTTATTAGCTCTATTTTTTTATACTATTTTTTTTTTTTTTTTTTTTTTTTTTTACCACACCTTGTAATTATCAGGTGCCATCAGATTTCTCATTTACCCTGAGGTCAGAAATATCTGGTCTGGTGGTCTCCATCCTGATATTCTCACCTTTCACTCTTATCAGGAGAGGAAAGTCTGCCAGAGGCTTTACTCAGTTTATCATGGTGAGGGGAAGTAATTTGTCTGAGGCCATATTAGAGGGCTCTGTGGGTGTGCCTGGTGAAAAATGACCTCTAATAATGACCTCAGGTTTCAAAATGGAGTTTTTTTAAAGGGAGTGAGAAACTGATGTGACTCCATTTTTGAGAAACCAGCCTCTACCTCAGAGCAAAGCCTGTCCAAAGGGGTTAAATAAAAATTCAAGTTTTTCTCCATACACAAAATAACTATCTAAGCATACTTTATGCTGGACAAATACTTCAAGATGGCAAGTAGCACAAGCAAATGTGCTGAAGGCTGAAACTGATTCTGAAAGCTAATGCCTCTCCCACAGCACACCATCACAAAGTGAAGATTTCTAAAGTCTGGGAGACTAAGGTGGATATTTTGGAAGAAAACAAGTACTCTTGTGATACTAAAAAATTGTAGAGGAAAAATGATTCATAAAACCCATGAAATTCAGGAACCTCAGAGTTCTGAGAACAATCTCAGATGTAAGCCACCCAGTAGACCTGCCTGACCATTACATTTTGTTCACTTTAGACCTTTTAGAGTGGGAAATAAACATTGATTAAATAAATCACTGAGATGTGAGGTTCTAAACAACATTTATTTTCTCAACTATACAATCTAAAACATTACTCCTAATGGATTAAAGCACAAGAATCTGGGACATATTTTTCAAGGCTTTTTAATTTTATTAGAATATACATTTAATGTGCCACATTCTTTTCCAAATTTCTTATGTAATTCAAAATTTCTTATGGAACAATATCAAAGATTTGACATTATGCTTGACCATACTTAGGGAGTCCCTTCAAGAACTGTAGAGTCATTCCACTCATGCCAAGATGATATCATATTTACATAAAGAGTGAGTTTTTAGGTTATTTGTGGTATAAGGTACAGATTCTATTCAAAACATTAGCAAAAAGAAAATACAATCATTGTCAGATGAAGTTCTGATATATAAAAATAAAATAACTTAAAAAAATTCCAAGCTGGGCATGGTGGCGAATTCCTGTAACCTTGGTTGGCTCTAGAGATTAAGGCATGAGAATTGCAAGCTCAAACCCAGTCTCAGAAATTCCGCAAGATTCAGTCTCAAAAAACAAAAAACAAAAAAGAAAAAAGAAAAGAAAGAGCTGGGGTTTGGCTCATTAGTTAAGTACCTGTGGGTTCAATTCCTGATTTAAATAATAATACTAAAAATAATTCTAAATGACATCATGAAAAACACAATAAAAATTTGTAACTGAACTTTTTTTGGTGGTAATGGGGATTAAACCCAGGGCCTTGTGCATGTGAGGCCAGCACTCTATCAACTGAGTTATATCCCCAACCCTATAACTGAACATCTTACTAGACTCTAGTTTCCTTCTGTGACTTTTGTGCTTTTGCTATTCCTTCTCTTATTCTATACTTTCTGCCAAAATTTTCTTCAGAAACAAAAAACTCCCTCTTTACACAAATTATCTTCATAAAGGAAAATTTCTTGACATATTCACCCCTTTGGTAAGGATTGTCAAGTCTTCTATTATGAGTTAAAAACTCTATCCTGTTCTTTAATTCGGTACTTCTGCCTGTTTTTCTGTCCTTTTGTTTAAAATTGTGATTTATAACTGCATAGTTACAATTATGGTTTACATTGCTTCCTTGCCTTAGAAAAATTAAGCCTTTTGCACACTTATCTCTAAATCCCAATACTCATGCTTTGATTTTTCTTTGTGTTCAGCTACATCACCAAGGTGGTTACAGGTCTTAATGCAAGCAGTTTCTGTTTGATCTGGTCCTGGCTTCCTCCTCCCATGTATGGTGCTCAAATTTTTTGTGCTTGGTGAGACTTTTAGTGAGGTTACATCACATATACCAGTTTTGATGTAATGAGATGTCTTTTTGCAAATGTGGTGGATGTGATAAGTGGATGTGATATTGGGACTTCATGGAGATAAGTGACTGCAGTGTCTACCTGTCCTGCTATGAGGTCTTCTTCATGGTATAAAAGCATTGTCTTGTCCCTTGTTTACAAAACTTGAATTGATGGAGTATACAAACCAAGCTTCATGTAGTTCTGATCTCAAAAGTTATGACCACTACATGTCTACATTGTATAGAGCACTTGCTTTTTTTCAGGGCTACTTTACTTTAGAGAACTCTGAAAAATTCTTTTATAACACATAAGTAAAGAAAACAGGGCTGGGGATGTGGCTCAAGTGGTAGCGCGCTTGCCTGGCATGCGTGCGGCGGCCCGGGTTCTATCCTCAGCACCACATACAAACAAAGATGTTGTGTCTGCCAAAAACTAAAAAAAAAAAAAAAAAAAAAAAAATTAAAATTCTCTCTCTCTCTCTCTCTCTCTCTCTCTCTCTCTCTTTTTAAAAAATAAATAAATATATAAATATTTTTAAAAAAGAAAAAGAAAACAATATTGGGAATGTTCAAATTTTCCAGAAAAATCTGAGAGCAATTATTAATGATTGACAGATAATCACACTGAGATTCCCAGAGTTAAGTGATATATCATAGTTTATAAACTTACTAAGTGAGAAAATCTAAGATTCAAATGAAATATAGCTAAGGTTTTACACCTAAAAAATACTATAATATTCACAAAGTCTTACACCTAATACATTATGAGGCAAGGCTATTACTTTATTGGCTTCTCCATTTAATATTTTCATTTTAGAAACATTTTATTAGTAGAAATAATAGTATTTCTGATGATAAATATATAAGAAAATATTCAACACCTTCAACATCTACAATGTTCAATAGAAACCATGTAGCGTTTTTATACCTTTATATCAGATTTTTAGAAAAAGCATTTATAATCTGATAGTTAAAACCTTTTTTTTTAAATTGTGCTACTATAAACATTGTTGTAGCTGCATTCTTGTAATATGTTGTGATGCCCTTCAGTATATGAATTGATAAAGAAAATGTTCTTTTTGTACAAAATGGGATAATGCTTATCATTAAAGAGAATGAAATCATGGCATATGCAGGTAAATGGATGGAGCTGAAGAATATTATGCTAAGTGAAGTAAGCCAATCCCCCCAAACCAAATGCTGAATGTTTTCTCTCACATAAAATTGCTGATATGTAATGGAAAGGAGGGAGAAGCATGGGAGGAATAGACAAACTATAGATGAGGCAGTGGGGAGGAAGGGGAAGAAAGGGAGCATGGGGATAGGAAAGTGGTGGAATTAGATGGATGTCATTACCCTAAGTACATGTATGAAGACATGAATGGTGTGCCTCTGTTGTGTACAAGAGATATGAAATATTGTACTCTATTTGTGTAATATGAATTACAATGCATTCTACTCTCTTTTATAACAAATTAGAATAAAACCTAAAAATTACGTTATAAAAGATTGTGAGCAAATTCAGAGGAAATAAAATATTTAAATACAAAAATAAAAAAGCATGTTTATATATGTTGAAATGTTTTATATATTCCATTGTGGAGTTTGTAATACTCAAGAATAACTGTAACATATTATGAAAAAAAGCAAATACTTTTGAAGCAACTAAAATATATTAATTTATTAAAAAAGTAATATATTGTCTCATTTAAATCTATTCTTTGAGTGAGAGAGAGAAAAACAGAATACAAAGAGTGATTAAGAAAGTAAAACAAGGGCTGGGGATGTGGCTCAAGCGGTAGCGCGCTCGCCTGGCATGCGTGCGGCCCGGGTTCGATCCTCAGCACCACATACAAACAAAGATGTTGTGTCCACTGAGAACTAAAAATAAATAAATAAATATCAAAATTCTCTCTCTCCCCCTGTCTCTCTCTCACTCTCTCTTTAAAAAAAAAAAAAGAAAGTAAAACAAAATAGGTAGAAGTGGAAAACTAAATATACAAATGAAGAAAGAAGTCTTAAGTACTAGAGAATCCATGCTAAAAATAAGAAAATTAGTGAACGAATGATAAGACTGTGAGGAATGACACATTATTTACCCTCTGATAAATCTCTGAAAACTTATTTTCTTAGGATAAAGATAACATATGAAACTATTTCTCACAAGTTTAGACATGATTTTGAAATTACTTATTCATGAAAGTTTATTAAATAATATCAATACTAGATACTTCCTGGAATTTTTCTTGAAGTCGATGAAATATTTTATATATTTTAGAATATGTATGTGCATGTGCACTCTAGAACTCTATGTATAAATGTATATATGTTTTATCTAAGGTTAACTTTTATATGTATGTGAAATAATTTGATTATTTTATATTTTTCTAAATATAATGGTAAATAAAATATTTTTTGTAGAAAATATAATGTGAGTGATCTGTTTATTTTAAAGTGTCTGAATTTTTTTTACATAACTGGATTTGTGAAGACAGTCATTTCTATATTTTAAATAAAAGGTGTGTTTGAGGGGGCTGGGGATGTGGCTCAAGAAGTAGCGTGCTCGCCTGGCATGCACACGGCCCTGGGTTCTATCCTCAGCACCACGTACAAATAAAGATGTTGTGTCCACAAAAACTAAAAAAATAAATATTAAATCTCTCTCTCTCTCTCTCTCTCTCTCAAAAAAAAAAAAAGATGTGTTTGAATAAAAGCATTTTAAGAAAGCCTCCATTCAATGATGAATAAAATTCCCTATTAAAGAGTATTGGCCATTTTTATTTTTTTAGTAGAAAATGTTTCCCATAAAAAGAAGCAATGGATGTTAGCCCACCACAGTACGCTAAATCACCTTTCACATAAACCTATGGCAGGGATGCTAAGAAGATTATGTTTCAAAGAACAATGGATCTCAAACATCAAATAAAACTCTAGGCTTCATGAAACCAAAAGAAAAGATTTTACCAGCACTTTCTATTTACCGCAGAGCCTTCTCTCAAAGAAGTAGGCAGTCCTATGCTAAGTATTTGGTAGCATACCCTTGGTGTCAACATTTCCTATTCTTCTATAACAATCACTGGAGGTCCAGATTTCCCCTCACAGTCAGAATTCTATTTTCTTCTATAGGGTACGCTCACAAAGCAAAACAAATAGGAGTTCATGGAAAAGGATTGTTTCACTCATATTTTCCTTACTGTCTTTTTTCTGGAAACAAACAGAAGGCATCTGTCTTCAAAATTGCTTTCACCATAGTTTACTACAATTTTCTAATCCCAATATTGGACTGCAGGAATCTCTTTTGTGAGAGCCAGTGTTGAGGGTCTTCTGCTGCCAAACAGAGGCCTCACAAGCCATGCGGAATGTGGATGAGCCATGTCATGTCTTGTGAGCTGCATGGCTTACACATTTGCTTTCCAAAGGAGTCAACCTGATGTGATTTAAAAGTCCTGTATTATATAAAATATGATTTTCTTTGAAATTGGCCATCTTTATTCAGCTCAGCTAGTGTGCTGCTCCTAATGGTCTCTGCATTAATACTAGTGAAACACAAAAGAGCAGTGGGCCTCAACCATTATTTTTCACCTGTTTCAATCCAAATATTCTTCAGGACTACTTCAGGATTTTTTGTATAAAAAGCCCAACCATCTTAAATAGGTTAATATACCAGTGGATTAAAAGGCCCTATTCTTATAGCTTTATGACTCTAATTAGCTTGAATGCTTAAAATGGATTTAAGTTATAAACCATGCTGTTTTGTTGCAGTAAATGGTATTGTGTATGTGCATCAAATCACTGTATCAGTGTGAAGTAAATGTATGGATACTTAGATCAAGACAGCAGAGGCATGGGTGAGAAATTCTACACATCAAGAAAGAGCTGAAAGACCTGTGTTTGTGCCTGGAGCTGGGATTGTGACTCAATGGTAGAACACTTGCTTAGCATGTTTGAGGCACAGGGTTTCATCTAAGCACTGCATATAAACAAAATAAACAAAATAAAGACCCATCAACATCCAAAAATGTATATAAATAAATAAAGTGCTTAAATACTTTCTCAGAAAGTATTTCTCAGTCTATGCCTTTTTTAAGAAAATAAGAACAAAATGAAATGTTTCACCCCTTGTAGAAAAGCTATTACCTTCAATAAAGTGCTGCTTATAAATTTATTTCTTCTTTGTTATCCTGTGAGGAAATTACAACATGTTGAAAATTCAGTTGTATGTTATCAGCCAAAAGAATGATTGAATATCAGAGTTTTTCTTCCTATGCAAAAATCACCACCCTTACTGTTATTGTAGGAGAAATTAATAAACACAGAAAGCTTGGCTATTCTCACAAAGTTTATGTAAACATGTTACTCTAAATTAAATTT